>NC_084489.1:36190000-36531250 GCF_030035675.1 Rhineura floridana
AGATTTGTGCCTCTATGGTGTATATAATTTTTTTAAAACTCCTAAGCTTCTATGGCACAGGATGTGACTGGGCTATGGAAAGTAAAATGGTTTCCCTCTTATCAAAAAGGTACAGTGATGGATCTTTGGGAACATGTTCAAAGTGCTTCAATTTCCAATTTATCAAAAGATACAGGTCCTTCTGCTATAGTTACAACTTGCCCTGAGTTTGTCTAATTTATAATAGGCTACTGTAAAAAAAAATTGAAGAATGGAATACTTTTCTCAAACCTAAGCTGAAGTTTGTTAAAATAGAGGTATTTACTTTATTTGGTTTTGCTTTAATTGAAAAGTAACAGTTTAATTATAACTTGCTTATGTACATGCAAGAACATATTCTTGCATGTTGAAGTAAAACACAAATGAATTGCTATAAACTGAACCCATCTTCTATCCTTTTTTGTATTGTGAAACTGGAAACCTTAATGCCATTGTAAATTATCAGCTTGTTTTCTGAACATAGTGTGAAAACACAGGACAGTATTTTGATCTATTTGATAATTTTGTGGGTTTTTGAAGAATTAATGAGCATGTACATAGAAATAGCGACTGCTTGAACACTGTATTTACCTGCACTCTTTGAGTACAAGATTCCTGTGTATATTTTACAGAGTATAATAAAACCCAGATGTGAGAGTTGTATTTAATGAATAATTTGTGTATCTGTGGGATAATTGTTAATTCTTTAAAGGGCTCCTCTTATTGAATACCTCAGATTTATAAATCCTATTCTACAAAACCTTTTTAGTCTTCTGATTCTAAATCAAAGATCAATAATTCAGATACTTAAGGTATCCTTTGGAGGCCTTTGGATCATTGATTGACTGACCTAAATACTAGAAGAATCATATGCATTATTGTTATTGGATATTTGAAAAGCCTGGCGCCTTTGCTCTTCTGTATAATTCTTAATGTGCTTGCTTAATGTGTTGGAATTGTCTAAGATGGAAAGGATTGCTTACTAATTGATCATAAGTCCTGTTAATTTCACTAGAGTTGGTAACATTAGCAGTCTAGCTGTGAAATAGTTTAGATATAGGTTGTCTGAAAGTTCTTGAGAAGACTTTATATTTTAATTGATTTTGTCTGCTTGTTGAAGGAGACACATCAGACTGGCAGTTTAATCTTATTTCAGCGTCCTCAACTGCAAGCTAGTTTTGGAGGCCAAGACAGATCAGGCTGCTTTGTGGCATACATAGCTCTGTCCACTCCCTGTCCCTCAGCCAATTACCAATTACCCTTTTCCTTCTGGGAACAAAAAAACACCTGGGGCATAAAATGCCCCATCATTTTTTCATAGAAAAATGGTCAGAGAAAGGTCCACAGAGAGCACTGGAGACATATGCACAGAAACATCTACCTCCTCTGAATAAGTGTTTTCTGGCTCTGGATGTTTGGTATTGTCAAGCACACTTCTTCTGACACCAGACACAAATGTTATCCGGAAATTTAACTGGGATAGAAAACATTGGATTAATCACTGGTCCGTAAAATTTTTTGCCATTGTAAGCATGATAAATCTGTGTCTATATATACACTGAGTTATGAACCTTCCCTTGCCTCCTGCCCTTCATTGATGCTTGATGCATGGCCTAATACCACCGCTGCTGGGGTATTCCTACCACTTTCAGTACAGGCTAAGCAGAGCAAGGAGTGATCATGATGCTGGGCGAAGAGGAGGTGATGCCAGCTCCTGTGCTTAGCACCTTCTGGGCTATGGAAAGTAGAGGTTAGATGGGAAGGGTGCAGCAGAGATGGTAAGTGTAAAGAAAGGGGAAGTAACTGGGGAGAGGGGTCCCAGCACAAGAGGAGGGCTGGGGATCTTCCAGCAGGCACTGCACTCTTAAGCCCTGTGTAATATGAATGACCCTCTTCCCTTCATCTGAGCTTGAAAATGGGGATTTGGATAGTTCTGGATTTGCACTGCAGTGGCATTTGCTTTCAAAGCTAATATAAGAGCCCTGCTATATCAGGCCAAAGGTCCATTTAGTCCTATTGCCACAGTGGCCACCCACATGCCCATGGGAAGCCTGCAAGGAGCAGCACTCTCCACGCTTGTTCCCAGCAATTGGTATTCGGAGGCATACTGCCTCTGACTGTGGAAAGAGCATAGCTGTGATGAATATGAATAGGGTCACATGTGAACTTGCACGGAGGCCCTGTACACTGTCTCAGAAATCCATATTGAATATTATATTGAAAAGCCATGAGAGGCAAGCCTCTGCATAGAGCACATTAATTTGCATTTAACATAGCTGTGCCAGGCAAGTAGGCGCAAAACATGAATATTCCCACAGCTAGCTCAGATTACCTTATACTTGATAATGCTGGGTTTGCTAACTTGAATTCATGAACTCTTTACCTTGAGTTGAGGCCCCTAGCTTAGCAGGGAGGAACTGCCCATTTACTAGAAGTTTGCAGAAAGGGGAGAGAGACCTGTTAAAATCATAGTTGTGTGAGATTTCTTTTGTGTTTTCACCTTGGCGGAGGAAGTGAGTGCTCACCTGCCAAGGACTAGATGACCTTTGGGTGACGCCTTGTTGCACCTTTGAGAACCAGGGCAACACCAAACTGGACCAGTTGAAGGGGAGCTTGTGAACTTTATTGAGCTTTGCTTTGCAGTTTACTCAATATTGGGATTGGGCTCTGAGCACACCAAGCCCCCAGATTAAGACAATAGCCTTTGTGATTAGTAGCCATTGATAGGCTTATCCTCCATGAATTTGTGTAATCCTCTTTTAAAGTTATCCTAGTTGATGGTGGTTGCTACATCTTGTGGGAGTAAATTCCAGTTTAAATATGCACTGTATGAAGTATTTTCTTTTGTTCTGAATCTTTCAATGTTCAGCTTAATTTGATGGCTCTTAAGTTCTAGTATGCAAGAAAAAAATATCCATCTCCGCACTATGTGTAGTTTTATATCACATTCCCCGTTACTCACCCTTTTTCTAAACTAAACAGTCCCAGATGTTGTAACCCTTCCACATAGGGGAGAAGCAGAGCCAGCATGGCTTCTGCAAGGGAAAGTCCTGTCTCAGTAACCTATTAGAATTCTTTGAGAGTGTCAACAAGCATATAGATAGAGGTGATCCAGTGGACATAGTGTACTTAGACTTTCAAAAAGCATTTAACAAGGTACCTCACCAAAGACTTCTGAGGAAGCTTAGCAGTCATGGAATAAGAGGAGAGGTCCTCTTGTGGATAAGGAATTGGTTAAGAAGCAGAAAGCAGAGAGTAGGAATAAACGGACAGTTCTCCCAATGGAAGGCTGTAGAAAGTGGAGTCCCTCAAGGATCGGTATTGGGACCTGTACTTTTCAACTTGTTCATTAATGACCTAGAATTAGGAGTGAGCAGTGAAGTGGCCAAGTTTGCTGACGACACTAAATTGTTCAGGGTTGTTAAAACAAAAAGGGATTGTGAAGAGCTCCAAAAAGATCTCTCCAAACTGAGTGAATGGGCGGAAAAATGGCAAATGCAATTCAATATAAACAAGTGTAAAATTATGCATATTGGAGCAAAAAATCTTAATTTCACATATACGCTCATGGGGTCTGAACTGGTGGTGACCGACCAGGAGAGAGACCTCGGGGTTGTAGTGGACAGCACAATGAAAATGTCGACCCAGTGTGCGGCAGCTGTGAAAAAGGCAAATTCCATGCTAGCGATAATTAGGAAAGGTATTGAAAATAAAACAGCCGATATCATAATGCCGTTGTATAAATCTATGGTGCGGCCGCATTTGGAATACTGTGTACAGTTCTGGTCGCCTCATCTCAAAAAGGATATTCTAGAGTTGGAAAAGGTTCAGAAGAGGGCAACCAGAATGATCAAGGGGATGGAGCGACTCCCTTACGAGGAAAGGTTGCAGCATTTGGGGCTTTTTAGTTTAGAGAAAAGGCGGGTCAGAGGAGACATGATAGAAGTGTATAAAATTATGCATGGCATTGAGAAAGTGGATAGAGAAAAGTTCTTCTCCCTCTCTCATAATACTAGAACTCGTGGACATTCAAAGAAGCTGAATGTTGGAAGATTCAGGACAGACAAAAGGAAGTACTTCTTTACTCAGCGCATAGTTAAACTATGGAATTTGCTCCCACAAGATGCAGTAATGGCCACCAGCTTGGACGGCTTTAAAAGAAGATTAGACAAATTCATGGAGGACAGGGCTATCAATGGCTACTAGCCATGATGGCTGTGCTGTGCCACCCTAGTCAGAGGCAGCATGCTTCTGAAAACCAGTTGCCGGAAGCCTCAGGAGGGGAGAGTGTTCTTGCACTCGGGTCCTGCTTGCGGGCTTCCCCCAGGCACCTGGTTGGCCACTGTGAGAACAGGATGCTGGACTAGATGGGCCACTGGCCTGATCCAGCAGGCTCTTCTTATGTTCTTATGACTTCTAGCATTAGCTTATAAACAGTTATATACAGTATCTCTCTCTTGATTTTAAGTGCCAACAGTGTGGAGCCCCTCGTTTTTGTACATGTCTGGCTTGTCCCAAAAGATTCCCTAGTGCCTAACAAATCCAGACCCCTCCTTCTGACACCACTATCTCATCCACACATTGAGATGGCACAGTTGTGCATGCATGTGGAATCGGTAGCGTTTCAGAGAAAGCCACATTGAAGGTCCTGGCTTTCAACATTTTACTTAGCAGTCTATATTTTACTTCCAGGACTACCATGACCATTGACTCCTCCCCAACACTATCTATACAACAGGCATCACCCACAACCTTCATGCCAGGCAGGGAAGTCACTATACGGTCTGCACACCCACACTCCCAGCTATGATCAAATCATCTAGTACTAGGATCCTACCACCATCCAGAGTAGAGGATCACTGCTTGTTCCCAAAGGAATGAGTCCCTTCTGAGGAACCATTTCCCTCTTCCTCAGAGATACCCTCCTTGCCTGCAATTCTTTCTCCAGAATACTGGGAGCAGGTTGCAACTATCACATTCCTGAAGGCCTTGTCTGCCAACCCCCCTGCCTTGTTCAGATTCTCCAGGTCATCCACCTTGTCCTCAAAGGATTGAACTCATTCTCTGAGGACCAGGAGCTCCGCACCAAGTATAGACTCACAACTTGTGTCCAACAGGCATATAGTTGTATATGTGACAAGTTTAGAGTGCAGTGACAAGAACACACCCCTCTTAGATGAGCCAAAATTTGTGGATCCTTGAATCATGCAACCTAAAGTTATTTTTCAAGCATATAGAGTTCAAGTCCAAGAGTCCATTAAAAAATAATCCTTTTATTAGGTTCCTGAATTAATCATTTTGACACGTGACTTTTGGTTGTACCAAATGCTTATTATCATCCTTCTCATACCATCGTCCATATAAACCACCTGTTAGTAAGCCAGAAGATAGTCCCTTTTTCTGCATGACATAGTTGTTATTTTTCCAGCCCAAATAGTCAGCAAAGGCTAGAGTAATACCAGACCTTAGCAAGAGAGGGAAGATGAAAGAAGTGCTGAAATTTCCTTGGAGTTGAAAGTCTATCTCTTCGGTAGCCTTTGTGACTTCTTGCCCACAACTGGTATAGTTAAGACCACCACACTTCACTAATACACAGGCTTGTACATAGTATGTTCCATGCACTGTATGTATGCCATCAAAAACTCCTAAAACATAGAGTTCATTAGATGATAAAAGTCTTTGATAATTTAAATAACAGCACAGTGTATTGGAACAGACCTGCACATCTCCTTCAGGATTCATTATGGGCATAAAGGTGAAATTATCATACATCATTTCTCCATAAAATATGGGCAGAACCTCCTCAGTTGCTTTCCCACAGTGGGCTTCTTGATCCTCTTTATGACAAATCTGATTGTCCATATGGGAGCTTAAACTCATCTGTATCTTATTGTTGGATAATGCAGTGTTTTCCCAATGGGCTTCGTGCTCTGATATAATAGGGATTTCTGCCACTATAAGTTTACCTTTAATGTTCTCCATGCTATAATAAATGAAAGATTTTGATGGCGTGTATATACCACTTCCTGTCATGCCCAGGTCAGGATGGTGGATATTCGCTGCCAAAAGATTGATGTTAAAAGTAACTGCAAAAGCTTGTTGAAATTCTACAGCTGAGAGAAGTGGAAGCTGGTTCATCCATGCAGTAGGATATGCAACCTGTTTTAAATTGTATTGTTTGATAAGGTTCACAGTTGGTTCATAGAACAGGATATCAAAACAAGTAAAGATTCCAAATTTGCCTGCAAAAGGTGTATCAAATACAATGTAATCTACCTCTGGTGGAGTATCAAAGGCACATTCAAAATACAAGTTTTGTTTTCGATATCTGGCTATGAGTGTACCATTGTCACTAAATACTATATTAGTGTTAAACTGGTATCTCCCATCTGGTGGACAGTGATGATCACTGTGCTTGCAGGGCTGCTTAGTTCCTATGTTTACTACTAAAAACACTTTATTCTTCAATGCCATACAGCTGAGTCGATGGAGAACCTGGAAAAAAAGTAAATATATTTACTATAAATATGTTTTATCAGTAGAGGTAAGCATTGAGCAGTCATGTTCATCTGCTGTTACATCAATAACAAATTTAACACATATACTTGTAACTGATTATTTAGAATGGTCCCTTATGAAAAGATGTTCAGTGCTTGTGAAAGTGATGTAAACAATCTCAAGCATCTCTACTCAAAGTGAATGTGCAGAGAGATGACTGCAGCCTTGAGCACTCATCTTCTGATTCTGGCAATATGTTTTGAACTTACCTCCAAAACATCAAATCACTGTGTTGAAATTTTTCTCTTCACTACATTCCCTCAAAATATTACTATTAGGGAGACTGTAACATTGAGAAATTAAAAGCACTGCATTTTTATTTAAATAACTTTTTAGTGGTTGACATATAATTTTATCAGCACCAGAAGAGCCAGCGTCTCTCTATAGGTTGTACAGGCATACCCCGCTTTAACGTTCGCAATGGGACCGGATAGTATACTTTAAGTGAAAATCTACTTTAAGTGAAGCAATTGTCTTCACTTGTACTGCACGCAATCACCACTAGATGGCAGCGACGTCATGCCAATAAAATGTACGTTATTGCAAAGTGCGTGAATGTTTAGCGGGGTATGGGGATGTATGGAGCATGTACGTTATAGCAAGGCAACGTTAAGTGTAGAAACGTTAAGCAGGGTATGCCTGTATTCAGCCAGGTCATTGCTGGAGTGGAACAACTGCTCATGCAATGCAACTTCCCCTCCCTTTCCTTCCTCCATGTATCCCACACACATATGCTCTGGGGTTTTCCCCAACCCTCCAGAGCACATTCCGGAGGGTCTGGGGAGAAGGGAAGTTCCATTGCACAAGTGGAAGTTGTTCCACTCATGCAATGACTTCATTGGATTCAGTCCTATAATAATAAATGTAAAAAATGTATTCCGAAGATTTTCAGCCAAGAAAATCAAAGATTAGTGTTTTAATCAACTGATTTTTAAAGAATATGTAAGATTTGGAATATTCTAAAACTTGAAACTTTCTAAGGCTCTGCATATTCTGTCAACAACGTAACTGACACTGCAATCCTATAAATGTGTGCTCACTAGTAAGACTCATTAAGTTCAGTGGAACTTATTTCCAGATAAGTGAGTATAGGAGTATAAGATTTCAGCCCGATAAAGCTATTTTCTTATCAGTTCAATTTACACTAGGAGAGGTGAACAGTATACACAAAACAATGCTCTATGGGGTAAACAAAAAAACCCATATGTAACAATTGCAGCTGTGTGCCTTGTGATCCTTGGAGTATACCTTTATCAACTGTCCAGATTGACGGCACCAGTCACCTGTTTGAGGAAAGTGAATCCAGACCCAGCTCAAGAAGTGATTGGTACTGCCACAGCTGATAGAGCAAATTGTCTTTGATCCTTGTGCAATACAGCATACACACTTTCTCCTGCTACACACAAAAACTTAGGGCTTGGAGTCAGGGTAGATTTCATTTTCCAGAATCAAAACCACTGATCACTTGTAAATCACGTATTTTACTAATAACAGCTGTCCGACAGCTTAGAGGACGAAAATAGCATTTGGGTTTTTAAATAATAATAATAATAATAATAATAATAATAATAATGTTGTACATATGCAATGTGAATAACACAGGATTGATTTGTCCAGAAACTGTTGGGTTGGCTCAAAGTACGATATAAATCATAAGAAAACTTGTTACAGCAGTTCCATCTTAATTGACCTGTAGGTCTATATAAAAAGTAAGTTTAAATATAATTGTGCCTGGTACCTGTAGCATGTAGAGCTAGCCCTTAACAGCCAAACATGTTCAACTGATAGAAAATGATAGTTGTGCATTTACAGGAATGGGCACTTTGGCTACATCCACACAGACCTTAATTTCAAATTTAATTAGATATCCAAGTTGATTGCTGTGGAAATAAAAACACTTTAAGATGCAATGCCAGTATTGCACTGGGGGCTGGGAGGAGGAGCACTAGCAAAATATCACAGACAAAGTCTCCCTCTAAATCCTATTAAAGAAAAAAATATTCAGTTAGTTCCAATGTTTCTGCTGCATTTCCCCACATTCTGCAAATGTTATATCCAGTACCTCTGTATCATTGAACAAGTATTCTTCTTTGCATGGATTCCATGTCACAGACTTGGGGTATGGAATAAAATCCAAGTAAGGATAAATGGATGTCCTGGTGAAGTTGAAGCCTTGAATTCCATCTTCAGGAAAAACAATTATCTGTGCCCCCTGATAGTAAATAAAGACATCAATCAGTCAAAATAAGAAAAAAGGAAGGATACCTGAAATCTTTTAAAGTGGAAACAAACGCCTGTGCAAACTGTATTAATCCCATTCGAGAGCTGCTAATCATCAAGACACATGGAACACTGTATTACTTCCATTTAATTTTTTTTTGGATAGTTGTAAGGCTCTGGACATATTCATATGAATAATAAGACCATATGTGGCCTTACTATATGAACTGGAGAAAAGCACTCTCTTTTCTTTTTGGCTAAACTCTACAAACCACTTACCCAGAAGCAATCTCACCAAAGCTTTGGGGATTTATGCCAGAACTGTTAGGAATTGGCAAAGGAAACATGGTACTTGGACACAAACTGTTGTGTCTGATGCAGATTTTTGTGGGGACGTTTCATGAAGGTTGATTGCTGATCTAACCTTTGTGGTAAGCAATAAAGTATTCTACTAACATATATCTATTGACTTTAGTAGCAGACACCCCTTAAGTAATCATTGCAGTCTTTTCCTTAAAGGCAACCTTCAGGATCTGGGTAGTGGTTAGGAAAAGCATGGTTACAGGCCCAATGCATCCAAGTAGGCTGTAAATCCATAGTCCCCAACTTTTTGAAGCTTGTGGGCACTGCCACAAAAAGGGGGCCTGCACAGTCATAAAGGACAAGTAATGTGCCCAAGGAACTGAGAAAAAGACGGAGGTTAGGCCTGAAGGCAAACCATGTATTTGGTCCCACAAAGCACAAAACACACGAGGTGATGAAGCAACTTGGACAGCTCCTTGAAATTTTGGACTAAAACCTGGAGTGGATTCCACTGCTCCTCTGACATGGAGCCACCAGCTGCCACTGGGGCTTAAGCATTTTCTGTCTCACCCCTTCCAAAAAACCCCATGATAAATCCCATCTGCTTTCCATATCTTTTGCATATGGTAAGGTGTATCTTCAAGGTTCTAGGAGGTTCTTCACTAATAATTCCAAAAGAGAAGCCCTTATAATCTGATGCAACAAAAAACCAAGAACTCTGTGGCTCCATAATAACTAGCTGCTTTATAGCATGAGCTTCTGTAGCCAATTGCCTATTTCATCCAATGTTCCCAATATACGAGCCTACAAAAGTCTCTGCCACAATAAACCAGTTCATCTCTAAGGTTCCAATAATCACATTTTACCTAAAATGATTGAAAGGCCATTGCTATACCTGTTTAACAGCAGCAATTACTTGCTGTTCATAAATGTCTAAGTTTCTGTTCATCAGCTGTAACGCAGACCGTCGATCAGTAATAGCTGTCGGATTGGGATTCAGGATGACATGATGTTCGTACACAGCAGCAATATAATGTCCCCCTCTGTGAATGTTTACAGAGAGAACTTGGTAACAGAACAGAACAAGTATGAAGCTGCCAGCAAAAGTGCTGTCTGCCATGAATCTAAAATGAAAACATTGAAATGGAACATATTTAAGTAAAATCACAGTGTTGAAAGGGGCTTTGCAAGTCAACTAGTCCAATATTCAGTGGAGGATCTGTAATCTAGCTATAGCACCCCTTACTGGTGGTTGCCCATTATCTGCTTAAATACCTCCAGAGAAGAAAAACCCACCGCCTACTGAGGCAGTCTGTACTGTCAGGGCATTTCTCCTAATGCTAAGCTGAAATCTAAACCTGCAAAAAAGAGAGATGGAGGGCAGAAACCATGGCACACTCTTCCCCATGTGTGTCCAGAGGCCTGTAAGCAGGTTTGTAGCAACCTATTGCCATGTAGAGCTAGCCATTCTTGTGACCCAGGCAGCCTTCAACTTTAGCACAAAATGTACTGATAAAATTTCAGTTTTAGCTGGATCTGTATTTGCTATAGAAAGGACAAAGATGGAGTCATGCATATATAGCAAAAATAGATTTTGGCATGTGTACAATGCATGCCAACCCCCAACCCCATTTTTGTTCTTTCTTTTGGTAGCACACAGCATCCCAGTTCCATCTTGCCTATGGCCCTTTATGCGGCTGCATCTTAGGTTGGCACTCAAGCTCTCTACTCCAGTTGCACTGACCACCACACCACAGTTTGCAGACATATACTGCACCTGTGACAATGGCAGTAACAACTAGCATGGCTGCTAACCCTGTAAAATTTAAACATTCCCTGTCATATCTGAATGTTACTATTCCAACATGTTGGGTTGATCTCTCCAAGAATGTTTTATTGCTGTTATTTCTCTTAGTCGGCAATTGTGCTTACTGTGTCTTTGTTGTTTTATGTGTATTATTGTTTTTATAATTTTCTTAATAGCCGTTGTGCTTTCTGTTTGAAGATAATAGGATATAATTTAAAATAAATACTATTATATCAGCACTTTTGCTGTCCAATACAATACAGAATATGCAAGTGTAAATGCAGCTCTAGAGTCACAGTTCTGAACTAACTCACAACACATTTCCTAAATTGCTATTATGTTACCAGAAGCTTTTGCCTTGTTAGGGTATGACAAATAATCCTAGACTAATGCCAAAATTAAAATGGGTCTAGACTGTTTTGGACATTAAATACGTTTCAGCAACATAACATTGCTAACTCCAGGGTGGCAGACTATTATCTGGCATCCAGCTAGTAGGTCTAAAGTGCCATCATCTCTGAAGAAAATTAATGTGACACATTCTGCAAAAGATGTCCAGGATTCTGGACAAGAAACTGCTGATACCAGCTTATTCTGACAAGCCACAAAATGGAACTGGGAGTGGGGGCAAGGAACAATGTGCACTAGTCAGCATTGCTTATACTGCAAAGTGTGAAATATGTTCCTCGAGCTATACAACAGTTCCTTGTACAAGGTCTGAAACAGTAGCCTTGTGTTTATTAACAGGATCTTTCAAACAAGTTGCTTAATGAAGAGGTGGTGGGGAACCTCAGATGTGGATGGGATTGACTTGAACCATTTTAATCTGGCTTTAGGCCCAAGTTCAGGACCAAAGTGGCCTTGATCACCCCAACCAATTACTTCCTCCAGGAGAGAGAGGGTAGGTGTGCAATCTTGGTGATTCTCCTGGACGTCTAAGCAGCTGTTGACCATGATGTCTTCCTGGACCAGCTCTATGAGCTGGGAGTGGGAGGCACAGTGGTTCTGCTCCTACCTACAGGGCTGATTCCAGAAGGTGGCATTGGGGGAAATTTCTGTTTGACTCCATGGCAGTTGACCCATGGGGTCCTTCAAGGTTCCATTCTGTCCCCTGTGCTATTCAACATCTTTTTGAAGCCACTGGGTGAGATCATCGGGATTTGGAGTTTGGTACTACTGATATGCTGTTGACACCCAGCTCTATTTCTCCTTGTCATCTGGTGAGGCGAGGCTGTGCAGATCCTGGACCATTGTCTAGCCATTGTCTAATGAGCTGGATGAAGGCTAATAAACTGAAGTTGAATCAAGATAAGATGAAGATACTGTGGCTTGGTCTGGGAATTAGGTGAACAGCCTGTTCTTGACAGAGTTGCACTCCCCTTTGAAGGAGCAGATGCATAATGTGGGGGTCCTCCTTGATTCCACCTTGTCGCTAGAGCCCAAGTATCTACCGGGGCACAGAATGCATTTTCTCAGCTAGTTCATCGGCTATGACTGTTCCTGGACCAAAGTAGCTTGGTAGAAGTAATTCATGCTGCAATAACCTCTTGTTTGGATTACTGTAATGCACTCTATGACCTTGAAGAAAGCTTGTGTAAAATATGGTGGCTCAGCTTTTGAGTAAATTTGCTAGTTGAAACATATCCTGTTCCTAAAGATTTGCATTGATTGCCAAAATGTTTCCAGTCTAAATTCAAGATCCTAGATATGACTTATAAGGCCCTGAACAACCTGGGACTTAAATACTTGAAGGAACACCCCTCTCTGTATAGTCTTTCCAGGAATGTGTGTCAGGAAGCCACATTCAGAATGGCCCTTCTCAGTGGTGGCACCCCAGCTTTGGAATTCCCTGTCCTCTGAAATTTAGCTGGCATCCACACAGTATTGAGACACCAACTCAAGACATGACTTTTACAAAGGCATTTGGAGATTGCCACTAATATTCCACCAAATGTTGTGTGATATATTGTGCTTCTAACTTAAGTTTTCTTATTTCAGTATTTTGTTATTTAAACTTGTTTGCCTGCCTTGACATCTTTGGATTCAGATGATATATAAATAGTTTAATAAAACAACAAATCTTTCATACTTGGAAGAGTTGTCTCTTGTTAAACTCAGGCAAAGTAAAATATATTTCTAGACCACATTAAAAGAAATGGCAAGTTGACACTATTAGCCACTTGGGCTACTCTTTGTTTTGCCCTGTCAAGGCTTATCAATAGTTGGGCAGAAACTTGGAACCTATCAGAGAAGTGAAGCAAACAAACCATAGATTTAACCCATAGAAGTATAAACACAACAGGGGTTTCCTTCTCTCTGCAATCCATTGTGCTCTTGAAAAAAGCCACTCCTGAGCAAATCAAGGATGGCACAGAACCGGAAACAGAGAGGTAGCGGGGGTGGGTGGGTGGGTGGGTATAATTGGCAGATACTGGAGACGGGCTTATGCAAGTGTAATTGAACTTGTGTATAAGGGCTCCTCTGCATCCCAGTCATTTCATAAAACAGGTTGTCAACCTAAGTAGTATGTAGAACAAGGACAGGGAACCTGGGGCTCTCTAGATGTTGTTGGACTCCAGTCCCTGCCAGCACAGCCAATGATTAGGGATACTGAGAGTTGTAGCCCCACATCATCTGGAGGGCCACATATTCCCCACCCCTGATGTACAGAATGTATTGTAGTTTATCCGAATGGTGTGTAAACTCTAGTTTATCCAAATTGTGTGTAAACTCTAGTTTATCAGAATGGTGTGTAAACTCATGCTAGAACAATTGTGAACATTCATGTGTTTAATTTGTGCTTCATATATTATTTACATCAAATAGGTTTTATTTCTACCAAAGGTAATACTTACGGCTTTAAGAAAATTGTCTTAACACATTTACTACTAGAAAGTGCCGCACTAATTGTGCGTGTAGTTCTGTTTGAGAAATGATGTCTGTTCTCATTTTTTGAAGAAAAGTTGGAAAGCAGAGATGGTCAATTGCCTCTGGAAGCCAGCAGTCCATCACTGCAAAAAGGATATATATCAACTGGACACATTTGTCCCAGTCCATCAAACTGTCTTGCAATTTCTTCCATGTCAATAGACTTAGCACAAACACCATTGACAAAAATAAAGAAGTTAAGTGGCAGCTGTAGTGATGGCTGCTTGTCCCAAAAAGGTTACAGTGTTTAAGACAAAAATGTCATGTTGAAGTTCAAAGGGCAAAACTGAAAAATAATAACTGTGCTGTAATAAAGATTCAATATCAAAGGAGTCCAAAAAGGTATATGCAACAAAGGCAAATTGCTTGACACATGAATTTAATCAAGCCTACAGTAAGTAATGCGTTTTTGCCTTGTAAAGATAGCAGCATATGAACACACCTATGTCAAACTGAAATACCCTTTAAAAAATCATTCTGGGCTCCTACTGGGAGGAAGGGCGGGACATAAATCAAATAATAAATAAATAAACTTTTAAAAGGAATTTGATAAGTGAAATAAAACCTGGATTTGTTGCTAGCACTCCGCTGCTTTAAAATTTTCCAGCTTGACAAAGAAACTACTAATTCTATGTAGGATCAAAGACATGGACAAACCCTTACTGTCTATTCCTGGACAGCCAGCATGGTGCAGTGGTTTCAGTGTTAGACTAAGGCCTGGGAGACCAGGGTTCAGATCCCCACTCAGCCATCAGGCTTGCTGGGTGACCTTGGGTCAGCCACAGTCTCTCAGCCTAACCTACCTCACAGGGTTGTTGTGAGGATAAAATGGAGAGAGAACTACATATGTCACCTTGAGCTCCTTGGGGGGAAAAGTGGGATATAAATGTAATAACAAGTACAATAATGGTATCATGCCACATGCAAGATGTATTACTGAAATCAGCATATGGATTGTTTCAAGAGTATTGCTAACTCAAGACTCTGTCTTATCCCTTATATACCGTCAATCACTGTGCTCTGCAGGTGAGAGCGTCCTGCAGATACCATCTTATCAGGAGGTCCATTCCACACAACACAAGAAGCAGACCTTTAGTATTGTGGCACTGACGCTTTGGAACTCCTTCCTTAAATATTAGACAGGCTCTTATCTTTTTGGCACCTCCTGAAGACCTTTCTCTTTCAACAAGCCTTTTAAGTAGAGACTTTATCCCAGTCAGCATGTATTTTGGAATTGCTTTTTAAGATGTTTTTAAAGCTGTTTTTTTAAAAGAAGTTTTTTAAGCTGTTTTGTTTTAACACGTTTTAAAGAATTTTGTTTTTAAGGTGTTTTTAGTGTTCCTTTTGCTGCCCTGGGCTCCTCTGGAAGGAAGGGTGAGATACACTTAATAAATAAGACCCCTGAATGTCGGTATTTTCCTTTCATCAGCTTTGCATTTGTTTGTTTACATTAGAAGACAAGAAAAATGATGAGGATTTTTAGGGATGGGAAATCACATATCCCTGTGTGGCAAGCAACTCCACTGGAAACATTATCATGGAGCGCACAAAATTCTGCACTTTAACTCCCATCAGAGACAGGAGCAAATTGTTTCCTTTTTTGGACTACTACAATGTAATAGACAAAAATAAATTAAAATATTGTTATCCCTTCAATAATACCAGTGCCCATCATACAGCTACCGATGCCATATTCCATTCCAAGCAAGATTATAGGAACAGACAAAATGCCAAACTAGTTTGGTCTTTTTTGTTTGACAGTGGCCAGATCTAGATTCTGGAACAGGACACAGCTGGCAAAGGGCCAGATATCTGGTCATTTTGGCTCCCAGAAACGTGATGATTGCTGAAGGGTAAGAATATGAAATATTTTTCTGAGTTAAAATCTGAGTCAAGTATTACTTTTGTACCTGCTAAAGTCACAATGTGATTTTTTTTTTACTTTTGAAATGGATTGGTAAAATTCTGTTAAGAGTGATTTTGTAAAATAAATAATATCCCAGTGGCGTAGATGGATCAGAAACACATATGTACAAATCCACCCTAAGATTGGGCAAGTGCCTCACATCATATGACAAAACAGTCTACATTGTGAACACAAACAACAAAAAAGACTGTGTTCTTGTTCAAGGGCAAAACTAAAATGGTAAATGCCTGCTCATCCTGAAGCCAACTCCAAATTGGAACCAGAAATGTTATTTGCCTGCACTGCAGGAAATAGCGCTTCTGTAGTTTCCCCTAAACTGCAGAGAATTCTAGCTCTACCCCATCTCAACTATATGTGACAAACTGCCTCCGATTTGAGAAGAGAGCATTCGGAAAGTAACCTCTTTCCCTTGGCAGCTCCATATATGCTTCCCTGCTTTTAGAACTGTCCTGTGTATCATGCAGCCCCTACAAACATTAGATAGAAGCATGCCAGGGGTAAATGGATGCATTGTTTATCATATACAATGGGGGAACAAAATGGAAAACACCAAGCACCTGGATAGTCAATACATGGCTGGTGAGCAACATACAGCACAGAGTCAGGCCCATATATAGAGAGACTTTAAGAGATTATAGCACTATAAGCTGCTATTACCAGAGGACATAACAGTTTAATCAGTTGTCCCAGTTTACCCTTGGGGGAAAAGATATATGCATTATTTTTATTTAGTAAGGATGTTTTTACTTAATTTTCTTTGGCTAGTACTTTCAGAGTTATCAAATATCTATTTAACCATATTTTTTAGAATACCGTATAATGGATAACTGCCTTTAAAGCATGATAGAGGCGTAGGACTATACAGTCCCTTTCCAGAAGGGCAGAAAAAGATTCCTAAGAGGATGCAATGATGAAGATCCAACCTCACACTAGTGGATGTGATGGGACTTTCCGTTCCTCTCTATCCACCCGCAGCTTCCGCAGGCCCCTCCAATCTGCTTCAAAGGGTCCCTCAACCCTTTGGAGGTCATGCAGAGAACCATAGGAGGAGAGGAAGGGAAATCCCCATTTGCATGAGCAGAAGTCCATTGAGTAAGGGGGCAGGCACCACTGGATCTCACCCAATAAAAAGTTTGGATATTCAATCACTTTCTTCCTAACTAGACTACAATCTGAAGTTAGCTAGAAACAACTGTTTGTAATAAACATTTTTGTATTCCTCTCTACTGCACACCGCTGCACTACAGAAATAACACAAAATGAAATGGAAATGGGCTGCCTTCAAGTCGATCCTGACTTATGGCGACCCTATGAATAGGGATTTCATGGTAAGCGGTATTCAGAGGGGGTTTACCAATTCCTCTCTCTGAGGCTAGTCCTCCTCAGCTGACTAGGGCCTGCTCAGCTTGCCACAGCTGCACAAGCCAGCCCCTTCCTTGTCTGCAACTGCCAGCTGGGGGTCAGCTGGGCTCCTAAGGACTATGCAGCTTGCCCACGGCTGCACAGGTGGCAGGGCATGTAATCCCTGAGCCACTCACTGTGGGGTGATCTTTAGCTGGCCCTTGACACCCAGGAGACACAAGCGGGGATTTGAACTCACAGACTCTGGACTCCCAGAAAGGCTCTCCTCCCCACTGTGCACAAAATATTTGTCTCTTATGTGTCTTCAATCTTCAATAAGGATTCTTCAGATGTCCACACAATGATGGTGGTATCCCAAGTGTGGGATGCTCTCCCCAAGAAGCTTGCCTAGCACCTATCTTCATGTAACTTTGGCAGCAAGCAAACACCTTTTTGTTTTCCAAGGTCTTTAAGCCTCTGTACATTTCTTTTATGCTGCTTGGTGTTTGATTTGAATTCAGTTGACTGCTTCTGTACTGCTCTTTTATGGTATTTTAATACTCCTGTTTCAATTTGTTTTATTGTCATTTTCACTTTTTGCAAGCTGCCCTGGGAACCTGTGGACGGCTTAGGCAGTAAGCCTTAGAGCTTTGGGGCATAAATCAGTAAATAAATGGCACAGGCTGGGATCCAAAGACCTACTTTAAGCACCCAGAGGGTTCTTTTCTTGTTCTGTAGAGCCTCATGGTGTATTAAACAGTTTTCACAAGTGCCCTCAGTTTCATAGGGGTTTGCCATGTGGTTATTATTCAAGAAAAAGTCACCTTGTACATGGAGAAATAAACATGTCCTACAAATCCCAGCCATTATATTTTACTGCTACTGCATAGCAATAGAAAATGGCAACGCTACACATCAATTCTGACATTCATGCATGTTATGTAATTTTTGTAATAGAGACAAAAAGAGAGGTAGAGCTTGGAATTTCTTGAAATAACAGAGATTGGCTTTTCCAGTTTTTAAGTGCAGTTGTATCTAGAAAAAATGTGCAAGAATGCACCAAATCCTTGTGGTTGTGGAGAAACTGCTTGCCAGTTTCTCACCATAAATTAGCACCCTCAGTATGACAGCTGGTGCAGCAGTTGAAAGGAAAAATTTGGTCAGGGAAGGAGATTTAATTCTTATCACCAAAAATGATGACAATTTAGACAGCTGGCATGTCCATTTAAAATATTGCTTTACAAAGCTATCTTGTTTTTTCTTTTAAAAATAAGCTGTAACATGGGGGTAGAGCATCTGCTTTGCATGCAGAACATCCCAGGTTCAGTCCTGGCATCTCCAGGTAGGGCTCTGAGAGACCTGTTTGAAATCCTGGACAGCCACTGCCAGTCAGTGTATACAGTACTGAACTAGATGGGCCAATGGTCTAATTCACTATAAGGCAATTTCCTATGTTAAAAATGATTCCAAGTTTAATAAATTAGTTTTCTTCTGATATTTAATTACTCCAAAGATTTATATCTACCTTTTCAGGGGTAGGCAACCTCACAAGACAATTTGTAGTAACAGTACAGCAAAATGTTTTTTAAAAATCCATGCAATAAAAATTAGCAATGAAGAAACATCTATAAAAGCCAAATAAAATCTGATATTGACAGAGCAACAACTGCAGTGACTCTCCTACATCACACACACCCCTTTAAGATTCTTATGTGTCGGTATATGCTTACATTCTTTGAATAAATTGTAAGAAAACAGCATCAGACAAAATGGTTAAACTCAAAGTGAAATAATCATTTCACTTTATAAAATTATTCCACTGTGAGTTTTACTCTCTTTTTTTGTCTGATGTGTGCAAAGGACTGTGGTGTAGTGTACCATTAGTGTAAGAATGGGACTAGGAGACTCAAGTTCTAATCACTGTTCACCCACAATATTCATTGGATAACCTTAGGGCAGTCACTATCTCTTATCCTAACCTACCTCAAAGGGTTGTTCTGGGGATAAAGAGAGAACACACTTCGTCTGGCACCTTGGAAGGAAAGGCAGGATGTCTCCTAAGATCTCAGTTATTTACTCAGGTCTATTTGGATAATTGAGAGTGTGACCCTGTGCAGTTTTGACTTGCTGCTTTAAAATGATGGAATTTTAACAATGTATTTTGATTTTATAATTTCTGTAAACTGCTTAGGGCTTTTTTTTGCCAAAAATAGTTTTTGGCCTCAATAGTTTTCTTAAGTTTTCTCTAAAAAAAAAAAAGTTCTATTATTTAGAATGGACTGTGATGAATTATATAACCACCTTGGGTTAGCTCTGAAAGACAGCATGCAAAATTTGAAATGAACCAGCGCACCACTTTATATTAGAGTGGGGACCTTAAGCCACATTTTAAATTTTTAAAAATTTATTTATTTATTTATACTGGCATTTGTTAGTCGCTTTTTTCCAACAGTAGAACTCAAAGCAACTTACAACAAGAAAGCAAAAACACAATAACTGAAATAACTTATAACACGAGCAAACAACTGCAAAACAATTCAAACAAAATAATACAGCCATAATAAAAAATAGCAAATATTACAATGCAAGAATTAATACCACACTATAAATATAATATAACATATAATAGAAGGCCACATTATCTCTTATCGTTTTTCCATTCAGCCCCTTAACAGTTTTCAGGGCTATTTCCACCACTGTAAAAATGTGATAATGAAGAAAATAATAATAAAACAGCATTTTTGATCTGGTCCAGCTAGATCTTTTTACAGCACCTGGGTTACAAAACTATACAACCAGTGATTTTAAACGCCTTGCAACATCTCCTACCCATGCCGTTGCTCCTCATTTAAACAACTACCTCAGCCATTCAGCTGTTTTATTATTGCCAGTTTGAAGGATCGGATTGGTTAAGTATGACTAAATAGAGGCCAATCCGAAACGTTTATTCGGCGCGTCCCCGCAACCCCCTCCCCCCATTAGAAAAGAGTGATTGTTTTAGGTGGGCCGGTCCCACAGCTCCGCCCACTTAGTTATCTTTTCCCACCCATTAGTTACGCTCAGCCTTTTCTACTGATCGGGGACGTGTCAATCGCACAGTAGCGTTTTCCTCATTGGTCAAAGGAAACATACTTCAACTTACTTGAGTTACCTGCCTCTCGTCTCTCCTTTCTCAGAAAGACTGCGTAAAAGCGATGGCCCCTCAAAGCCCAGAAGAGCAGGAAGAAGAATGTGTTAGTGGGGCTCAGATCATCGCGGAGGCCCTGAAGATGCAAGTAAGAACACTATGCAACCACCCTGAACCTGGCCTACCGGAAATGTTACATTGACCTTCCTACGGAGAGCGGGAAGGAGCATTTCTTATGAAAAAACGCACGAGAAATAGTTTGATGTAAAGGACGTAGTTAAAGAGGCGCAAGCCCTCTCGATTCCTTATAATCGTTAACGAAACCCAGTCGCACTATCGGATGGGGAAACATCAGTTAGAGGAGAACTAGGCTTTGTCAGCGCTCGCTGAATAGACTTTGATTTTTTTAAAACCTGTCACTATTTTAAAATTTCAACAAATCTGTCACTATTTCGGCACCTCTCATTTTCAGTATTGTTATCTGCAATCTCTAGCTGCCTCTAGCTTTCTCTACACGCAAGCACCTACCTGATCAGCTGCTACCTACATTGTTGGCGGTAGAGATTTGGCTCTAACTGCGCAAGAACAAAAAGTTAACTCGGGAAGATGGCTGCATTACCATGCTCTTAGATCTAGGTGAAAGATCGCCGCATGCTGGAGGCTGTCAAGGAGGGATGATAGCTGAGTGGCAGACATGTGCCTTGGGTATATTGGGCTGAGTAAACACATGTACACCATACTGTACATTTAAAACGCACACACACAAACCAAGAATCCTGGGAACTGTAGTTTATTAAGGATGTTGGGAATTGTCCCTCTTCAGGGGAAGGGCTGTAGCTCAGTGGTAGAGCGTCTGCTTTGCATGCAGAAGATCACAGGTTGGTTGGTTTGTTTGATTTATATCCTGCTCTTCCAGCAGGAGCCCAGGGTGGCAAACAAAAACACTACAAACACTTTAAAACGTCATAAAACAGACTTTAAAATACACTAAAACAAAACATCTTTTGAAAAAAAATTTTTAAAGCTTCCAAGACTTTTTTTTTTTTTAAAGAAAGGTTCAGTCCCTGACATCTCCAGGTAGAGCTGGGAGAGAACCCTGTTTGAAAACTCCGGATAGCCACTGCCAGTCAGTGTAGTCAATGCTGAGCAAGATGAACCTATGGCCTGACTTGGTAGGAGGCAGCTTCCTGTGTTGCTGTGCTCTGTGAGAGGTAAACAGTAGTTCCCAGGATTCTTTGGGGAGGTGCTTTAAATGTGCTTTGGGGTCACGTCCATATTTAGAACACTTTTAACAGTTATGGCTTCTCCCAAAGAATCCTGGAAACTATAATTTATCCCTCCCAGAGTTACAGTTCCCAACACCTTTAACAAACTCCAGTTCCCAGGATTCTTTTGGGGAAGCCATGCACTTTAAATGTATGGCGTGGATGAGACCCAAGTTCACAATTCTGTCATTTTCAGTTAAAAGGATCAGGTAGTAGGCGATGGGAAAGATCTCTGCCTGAAACCCTGAAGAGCTGCTATACGTCACTGTAAATATTGGACTAGATAGGTAAACAATTCAATCTGGTGTGATGTAACTTCTCATATTCTTATGTAACGAAGGACTTAATGGTCAACCATTAACTAAAGCTTGCGTAAAAGCAACATTTCTTCACAGTTATCAGTGGTTTCATAAATAATTGTTGGAGCAGATTACTCCTTTTTATAACTGTTCTGTATATGTGACCTTTTATGTCTTCTATCGAGGTTCCTTTGGTATACCCACTGGTAGAAAGACAGTTGCTTAATATGTTAATTGTTATAAGGGATAGCTTCAGCAGAATAATTTCCTTTAATTCAGTGTTTATTGCTTTATGCAAGAACACTGGGGCATGCATGTATACCTGTTTTCAGTGAACTGGCTTTAGCTGACCCAGTTTCCTTCATATGTTCTTCCATCTTTTATGACCCAGTCACCTGGATGATATTGTACCAGTCATAAAGGTACAAACTGGCAGTAAACTCTTATGGTACAAGTTCAGTACATATTGGTATATCATATATAATGGCTGTGTTCAGGCATAACAACTCCTGGTTTGGTCATATATGAACCAGCCTTGAAAAGTCTTGGGCCCATACATACTCCCCTCATACACCATAATATATACACTTACTTTCTTTTTTGTCAGCAAACCACAGTTGGCTTTTATGTATGAACATGGCAAACTATGGCTTGCACAAACCATAGTTTATCCAGACCAGGATTCCATACCAAGACCATGAGAGTATTGATCCTTTTGTATAAGGAAAATCCATATGCTGATCATCAGTCATGTTGCATAACTTTTTGGCAAGCCGTTTTTAAAACACCCCACATAATGTTTTACCAAGAATAAAGATAATCTACTTCATACAACATATGGAAAGCTTTTTGTACTATTTCCATAGGAAACTAGATGTTTTCCTATATTAGCTGCCCACTTAAGTACTCCCAACTATCCCTGGTCATGCAGTCATATAGATCAGTGATAGCCAACATGGTGCTTTCCAGATGTTACTGGACCAACACCCACCAATCCCTGACCATTGGTCATGCTGGGTGGAGCTTATGGAAGTTGAAGTCCATTAACATCTGGAGGGCACCACATTGGATACCCCTGATGTAGAAAAACATAATGAATTAATCAGGCATCACGGATAGCAGCAACAATCATAGAATCATGGAATAGTGGGATTGGAAGGGGCCTATAAGGCTATCAAGTCCAACCCCCCACTCAATGCAGGAATCCATCTTAAAGTATACCTGACAGATGGCTGTCCAGCTGCCTCTTGAAGAGCCCACAACTTCCCTAGGTAATTGATTCCATTGTCATACCGCTCTACAGTTAGGAGGTTTTTCCTCATATTCTGTCGAAATCCGGCTCCCTGTAACTTGACTCCATTTTTCTGTGTCCTGCACTCTGGGAAGATCGAGAAGAAATCCTGGCCCTCCTCTGTGTGACAATCTTTCAAGTACTTGAAGAGTGCTAATTCTAGTGATTGTGATGTCTCTTTATCAGGCCACCCCAGTAGGATCGTAGTTAT
Source organism: Rhineura floridana (assembly GCF_030035675.1). NCBI lineage: Eukaryota > Metazoa > Chordata > Lepidosauria > Squamata > Rhineuridae > Rhineura > Rhineura floridana. The sequence goes on from NC_084489.1 coordinate 36,213,296, forward strand.
TGGTGCTGTTTATGATTTCCTATTTCACAAACCTTATTTGTCCCTGTCCTTGCATATCTGGGACTGCTTGTGTAATAAAAAATGTGTAAACTACCCTGAGTATTCTTAAGCATACATTTTATTAGAGTAGTTATTTTTTCCAAACTATAATCGTAAGTTTTGTTGCAATTCCTTATTTTTAGTGGCATAGAAATGTCAATTTGAATATATTTTTTTGAAAAATAAGTATTTATCCTAAGCCTTTCTTTGTTGTTGCTGGAAGCAGAGTTTTGGGTATATGGTGTCAATCCAGGTATATCAACTGCACTTGCATATGGGGTTATTAGAAGCCTAGCTTGATTTGAAGTCACATGTATTTAACTGCAGTTCTCATTTTTCTCTTAGAAACAAACAAACAAACAAACTTGGCTAGCATTTCAGATCTATGTATTGGAGAAAAATATTTTGGGAAAACTATTTTTAAAACTATTTATTTATTTCAGAAAATTGAGTATATGTTTGGTATTGTTGGTGTTCCTGTGATCGAAGTAGCAGTTGCTGCTCAAGCAAGTGGAATTAAATATATAGGAATGCGCAATGAACAAGCAGTAAGTATCTTTAATAGTTTATTTGTTGGGCTAATTATCTTTCCTGGTTGCTCAGTAACTGTTCTGTACTAAAAGTTCCCTTTACACCCAGATGCCTAACCAGGGATGTAGTTGTTCAAGGTCCTGGGGTGGTGGTGTCTTAGACCACTTACTTTTTTTGGAGCAGGGTTCCTATGTCTCTAGCATCCTATGAGCCAATCAGCATGAAAGGGGAGTGTATTCACCGCTGAGAAGAGTCTTCTAACATGCTTCTTTGTCCTTTCCTGTTGAATTGAGCCAATCAGAGTGAAAGGAGGTCAGCCCCTGAGAAGGCTCTTCTCAGGAGCTAAAACACTTCCCTTTCATGCTGATTGATTCCTAGGGGCATCTGTTGTGTGAGAAGGTTTCATTCTTAACCCAGCATGGCACCAAAAAGGAGGGGGCATGGCTGTGACTAACATGAAGGGACCCTGCACTTCTAAATTTGCCATTACACTACTGTGCCTAACTAACCCTTAGCCTGCAATCCAATACACACTTACCTGGAAGTAAGTCCCACTGAACCCAGTGGAGCTTACTTCTGATTAGATGTGTATTGGATTATTATTGGATTTTATTAGAAATGCAGTCTTGCAAAGAATTGTTACCAGTTAAACTGCTAGCAGGAAATAGGAAACCCTTCAAAGTAAAGGAAAGAAGTGTCTAACCTCTTTCTCCAATCTGTGCCAATCTGTTACGAACAGTATGAAAAGCTAAAAGCCTGGTTGTCACCTCACTTAACTGGCCAATGTAGACAGATGGTGCTATTGCTCCCCCCACCCTAGTTTCTGCTCTACTACACCACTGAACAAGTTGTAGGAATAGGCTATAGTTCAACTGTAACTTTTTATGACCTTTGTTTTCAGCTGTGGCAATTCTAGCATCAGGGCTGCAGGTTACCTTTTCCTGAGCCCCTAGAAAGAGGTTAAGCTCTTCTGCTAAACCAGGCCTAGAGAAATGACTGATCTGAGTAAATACAAGGTTATCCTGCATAATCTGACAATAAGAATGACACACAGTGCTCAGTCATGTGTAGTCTTTTCCTAATGTTTTTGCAAAATGCAGCTGTAGAAGCTGCAATGTGTAATAGGAAGATCACCACATGGCTTCTTAACCCTTTCCCTGTCTCATATCCCCTCCTCACAAAAAAAATCCCATCTCAGTTGCTTCCTCTTCCCCCTCCCCCAAGCCAGAAAAAATAATGTTGCATGTAATTTGACCCTAATACTTTTTTATCTGATGAGTATGAATGTGGCTTGAATTATTAAACAGTGATCTCACTGGTTCACCATATTTCCAAAAATGCAATGAAATGTTATTCTACAAATCTCAATTACAAAGAAGTAGAACTGAGTTTATACATATATATATATATTGCACACATATACAATCACACACACATATACAGAGAGAGAGAGAAATGAAGTTACTTGTAACTGTTTTTCACGACTGTCCCATGTTAATAAAGATCCAGTGTTTTATCATTTGAAGAACCTAAATTGACAACTTGGTTATGAGCAGAGGGAGACTTTTTGAGTAAGTATTGGCTGAAGTTTTTCATCATTTTTCCTGGTGATGCCATGTAACAGGATCCTTGAATTCTATTGAGTAACAAAAGTATAAATAAAATATTGCGCACTGATAATTTCCCCTTTGTAACCAAAGGCAGCCCTGACAAGGTTGCCTAATTGCAAAGGAAGGTGCCGTTCTCTCTACCTGCAAAGTTTTTTGTGTTGCCTTAGCCTGTCAGTTGCTTGACAATGTGTTGTTGCCATGGCACCCTGCTTGCGAGGTACAAAGAGCCTTTCCAACAAAACACCCACTCCAAATATCTTTCAAACACTTGTACATTGCCATGTGTGTGTTTTTTCAGAAGGAGAAGGGAAACACATGTCACATTAAATTGCCTTCTGGTTTTTGAGTAGTAATTGTTTGTCAAAGGTATTATGTAAAAACTGCATTCTCACCCACCATGTTAAATCTAAATAGCTACCTCCATAATTTACTCCTACGCTAAGCTCCATGTTGACTGTTCGCTCCTATGCTCTCTGGACTTACCCATTCTTGGCAATTTAACCATTCCCGCTATTGTCCCGGTTTGCTTCTGTTCATGTGTGAATACAATAGAGCAGTCTTTCCCAACTTTTGGGTCTCCAGATGATGCTGGACTACAACTCCCATCAGCCCCAGTCAGCATGGTCAATGGTCAGAAATGATGGGAATTGCAGTCCAGCAACATCTGGGGACCCAAAGATTGAGACTTTTACATAAGTTGGGGGGGAAAGTCAATCTTACCTCTATTCTAGACACCTTTTCTGTGGGGTAGGGTGGAATTTGTCCTTCTCCCCAAATTGTAAACCAAACTGCTTGAATAGACTTTGAAATGCTATAGGCGCTCATATGAATTACTATTTTTTATAAAGTACATAGATTCCTGTTACAGAGTAGGAGACATCCAACTCAGTAGAAGTGACTTGCATACCCACGCCTCATTCTGCTAAATGAGCTCCCCATCCCATTCTCACCTGCAAGAGCCTGATATAATGGAAATTCTAGGCCCCTGAGGTTACAGCAATAAGAGCAGACAAGGGCAAATAGTGAAGTAGGGCTGTGTTCACACTTCACATTAGACCATAGTGACAATGTTTAACTATGGTTTAATGTGAATGAGCAGCATCCTGATGCATGCTGTTCAAAGGTCCCCACTTTGCTCCTCCTACGCTTCTGGAAGCACCAAACAGCAGACAAAATATGAGGAGTTATTGAGTGTGTAGTTAAAAACAACAACTCCAAACTGAGTTCATTTGTTAAACTTACTGGTTGTCTTTAAATCCTTTTGTAGAATAACGATGATTATAATGAAACAACTAACTTTATTGTTTAATAGTTTAAAGACTGAAATAACTGCCTACTGGAATCCACAGTGTCTTGCTTAATTTCCATACTGCTGGCATATGGGAAAATATTCATACAAGTAGTCCAAAGTAGTGTTCCATAATAAGTGTTGATAAAATGTGCAAGGATTTCCATTCGTGTACTTGCATAGCACTTGCTCATGCATTGTTCGTACCAGCATTAGCCAAAGCCATTAACATAAACAGAGTTTGCAAATAGGAAACCCCCTTTCGGAAAGCATGTTTCTGCTATATAAAATAAGTTGGGCAATACCATTCATTGGACAAATTTCTTTTTTTAATGTAGGATATGAGTCGCCAACATGGTGCCTGTGGGAGTGCATGCACTCACAAAGGTCTTCAGCGATGTCCACAGTTTCCATAGCACCTCCTCAGCTGAAATTAGGCTTCAAAGAAGCCTTCTGTTGTATCCAATAAAAAGCTTCTTTCAGTCCTAAATGCGGGGGAGGGGTGATTTTTGGTGCCAGGGGTCAAAGCTGAGGAGTGAAATGTTAACCCTTACCTTCCCAGCTGGGAATCCCCCCCCATGCCAAAAACATCCCCCTCACTGGATTTAGGCTTCAAATAACCTTCTATTGACTACAACTGAAGGCTTCTTTCTCTAATAACAACAGAGAAGAGATGATTTGGGGAGGAGTCACAGCCAAGGCAGGCAGTCTTATTCCTTCCCTCCCCAGCTATAACTCTTCCTCCCCTTTGAAAGTGCCGCTTGCCACAATTGTGCTTGAAAGCATCCTTCCGTTGGCTCCAAAAGAAGAGTTTTTCTAAGCCTTATTGCAACTGACGAGGGACAATTTTGGAAGTAACAACTGGCTCCAATAGAATGTTTTTTCTTTCAAGCCTAACTCTTGCAGGAGGTGATCTTCTTGGAGATTGCAGCTGGGTGGGGAAGATCACCCCCACATTAAAAAGCACATTTTTCAAGCTTGATTGCTGGGGGGGAGTGTATGTGTATCTGCAGTGCAGGCATGCACATGTGTGGTTGCCATGTGTGTACAGTTATGGTGTGTGCCCAATTGCTGTGTGTGCTTGTTGTCCACAACAGTTTCTTTGGTTTGCAAACCTGCAGAAACCCAAAAAGGTTGGCAAGTGATGTTGTAGAAGATTAGAGCACATGGAGCTTACTAGAAGTTCTTCAATGAAAATATCAATAATGGTGAACAATCTTCCTTGTTAGACTGCTTGCTCTGCACTTTTGATCTTCATGTATAATAATCCCCATGTATAATAAATGTGCCTAGCCAGCACCTCATATGAAAGTAGGGTGTTTGAAAACTGGTATGGGAGTTTTACTCAGGGCTATCACCAGGCATGACTGTGCCCTTGGGCATCAGTATCTTCTCCTGATGCAGGAGGTACAGGCTTAAGTAGGCCTGCCCGCCCCACCTGCCTCTCGTGTCACTGTACACACACGCATGCCATCACCCAAAATGGTGGCGGAGATGTCAACCTCTTAGGGACGCCCTTGGCACAATCTTGGGTGATGGCAGGTACATACGTGGCAATGCGAGAGTTAGGTGGGGCAGGCCTATTTAAGCCAGCGCTGCCTGCATTGGGGGTGTTGCCTGGGAGAGTGGAGCTCATGATCCATGGCAGCGTCAGATTGCTGGCCATGATTCATCCCACGACCCGATGTTCGTGTGGATTGTGGAGTGGGAGCTGCACCCTCCTAGCCTAATGAGGGGCCCTTCTGGATTGCAGGGGCCCTTGGCTAGTACCTGACCTGGCTCCCTGTTGGTGCTGGTCCTGGCTTTATTGCTCTTAATCTACTAGTTGAAAATGATCCAATAATAGCTAATATCTTGCCTCTCTTGTTGTCTCCTTTTCTTTAACTGTGTAGGACTGTTGGCAGTAAACCCAGAAGTGTTTTCTATATGGAAACCACTTCTTCTGAGGTCAGAGCCCATGTCCATTCCACTTCTTATGTATACTTCTTCTGTGTGTTTTGAGTGTAGCACATTCACTTCAATGGAACTCTACCTGTATGAAGTCCTTTGGTCTTACTAGATGTGGATGTTTAAGGGTAATTTTTTGTTATAACGACACAGATCCCATTCAGCAATTTACTTATAAATATTTGTTTCATTTTCAACAGGCTTCCTATTCTGCTTCTGCTGTTGGGTACCTGACAGGCAGGTGAGACAGCTTAGAGGTTTTTACAATCAAGGGGTATATAAATAAATAAAATGTTTATTAACAAATATTTTAATTAATTAAAAGATAAATTAATAAAATAAATAAGATGCATGCTTGGGTTTGTCTTCGGAGTCAGCAACAGGTTGAAATGTAAAAACAATCTGAGTTCTATCTTTATTATCAAGCTATTATTTCTAAGACTTTGTAGCTGCCTTCCGGAGTTCATGATTGATAAGCTTTTGCTGCTTGTATACTCTTGTTTTGTTGTTTGTATGCCCATCAAGTGTTCGGGTAGACAGATGCTTACAAATGCATGGAGGCTGTAGCAGATACGTGCTGGGGAGCAGTGACTTAGAAATGCCTGTACCCTCTTCCCCCTTTAAAGTGCTAACTGCTGCAAACTGCTGTATATGTGCAGCATGTGTATAACTGCTGCTGTATATGTGTAGCAACCAAAGTCACTTTTAGAAGTAATAAAATAAACCAAAAAGATGAAAAGGAAGTGGTTGTGAAAGTCCTGACATTTTCCACTCTACCAAAACCAACATTTCCTGAAAGGTAGATTTGCACTTGCACTTGCACATTTCATTGCATAAGATTTTATGTCTTATGGGCAATACCCCTACTTATCTCTCTCTCACTCACTCATATGCACATACTTCCTCAAATGCAGGCTCAGTTTCCTGTATGGTTTATTAATTAAAATGTGTAACCTGCTTCTTTTTTGCAAATTAATTCTTCAGCATAACATTCTATAACTGTGTTTCCACAGGATGCATTTAGAGTTATTTGCCCCCCTCACCGTTAATTTGTGTGCCCACTGCATGCATTTTTATATCTCATGTTTGGTTTTTTCTCTTTGTCTCTAGGCCTGGTGTATGCCTTGTCGTTTCTGGTCCTGGTCTTATACATGCTCTAGGTGGAATGGCAAATGCAAACATGAATTGCTGGTAATGAAGCTATGTTTTCTCTAATTTACTGTTAATCTAATCTCTAATCTACAGTTACAACAAAAGTCATGTGTCCTGAAAGCCAGATATTATGTCAACGGTTTTACTTCTTCTCTGGTTTTTTTTTCTTTTTGTCCTGTTTTAGGCAGACGGGCCTTTGAGCTAGGACAACATACAAATACATAGGTTGACTCATCCAAAGATTTCAGATCTTTCTTATCAGTGTTCAAGCTCGTTATCATACAGGAAAAGTACTCTGTGCTTTAGGAAATTTACTAACTGAGTCACATCGGCTATGTAATCAATTTAATCACACTGTAACTTGGTGTTAAGGGGTGGTTGATAGAAGCATATTATCCTTTAAACGCAGTGTTTGTTTAGAGCATGATAATATTATTGCTTGGTGACTATCATACAATCTGAGTAAGAGACATCTAGTTTACCCAACTGTAAAAGAGTGCAACAATCTCTAACATTTTGCCAGAACCAGCTCAACATTTGTTTAGATGCCACTTAACTGTTTTTATTATTTTAAAATTTATTCCACCATGTCATTTTAAAAAGCCTTAAACGATAATATTTGGCAAGTTGATGATATGATAAGCTGAATCCTGCATGAGTATTGCTGTTTTCTACTGTTTTGAATTGATGGAAGCTTGCAAGGCCAAACACTAAGGCAGTTATTAAGATTGGGCCCAAAATGGCAATGCTCCTGATTCAAAGATCCTCCTGCACAGCAGCATCACCTTAGAAGTGCCAACTACCTGTTTTGGGAGACAGGCTTAGATTCAACCTTCCATCTCCCCCTCTCCTGCTGCCACACAGAACAACTGAATCTCAAAACTGAACATGCTGTCTGTTTCTTAGGGGATGCCTGGATCCAACCAACATGGATCCCTGGGTGCTACATGCAAGGATTTTGTGCCATGTTGCCCTTTTCAGGATCAAGATGAAAATGTGTGTCAGAGCCTCATAATTCATGGCCTTTGGCTTTTAAGAAATGTTCTTTTTTTCCCCTCCCCAGGCCTTTGATTGTTATTGGAGGTTCCTCAGACAGAAATCAGGAAACAATGGGAGCTTTTCAAGAATTTCCACAGGTACACAGCTATGTCACTCTTCTCCCCTCCCCCCCAAGGTGGCACAGAAATACCGTAGGATACATGTCGCTAAGTAAAGTTGCCAGCCTCCCTTTTGATATCTGCACACATTTATAGGCAAAAAGCTCAAGGTATGTTAGTTGATGAGCACACCCTTAAAGCTCATAATCTGAATTGTACAAAACCATCCATTCCCTTTGCTTTCCCCCATGAATTCACTGTGCAAGCCTCTCTTTCCCCCCAGTATTGTTATTTTGAAAAATCACAAATAACCCCACCATTACCACAAAATCCTGCTCATTCCCAGTCCATTGGCACTTCAGCACTCTGACAGAATTACCCAAACCTTCCTTATATGGGAATGGGAGAACATAAGTTAATAATAATAATAATAAACTTATTTCTACCCCGCCCTTTTTCCAATAGGACTCAGAGCGGCTTACAACTAAAAACAACACCATTAAAACATACAGAGTATATTATTTAAAAAGAATTAAACTATGAGAAAAATTAAAACCATAAAATATAGGTTAAAAACAGCAGACAATTTAAAATAATAAAATCATATAATGTAATAACCAAACCTATGACACTTAATTCTGGTTGTTCTCTATCCCAAATGCCTGTTGAAATAAAACAGTCTTTACTTGTCGCCGGAAAGACGGCAAGGAGGGAGCTGATCGCACCTCACTCGGAAGGGAGTTCCACAGCCTAGGGGCGGCCACCAAAAAGGCCCTATCTCATGTCCGCGTCATATGTGCTTGCGAAGGTGTGGGGAACACGAGAAGGGCCTCACCTGAAGATCTCAAATCCCAGACAGGTTCATGTAGGGAGATACGATCTGTCAAATAGTCTGGACCTGAGCCGTATAGGGCTTTGTAGGTCAAAACCAGCACTTTGAATTGTGACCGGAAACAAATTGGCAGCCAGTGGAGCTGTTGTAACAGGGGAGTTGTATGGTCCCTGTAACCAGCCCTGGTTAGCACTCTTAAGAGGCTTTGGCTTCTCCCAAATTTACAGTAGGTTGAGCATATGAAAATGCTAATGTCCTCTATCCCGCACATGGCCAAGTGTTCCTAACAGCTATTCAAAGAGGGGCTTTTTTTATCTGCTGGTTTAAACCACTTTATCTGCTGGTTTAAACCACTCCTCTAACTCAGCCAATGTGGTGCCCTCTAGATGTTGTTGGACACCAACTCCCAAGATCCCTAACATTCATGGCCAATGGGAATTGGAGTCCAACAACATCTGGAACATACCATGTTGGCTACCCCTGGTCTAATGTGTGTAATGTTCAAAATACCTACAGTACCGTGACAGTGTGCGCTGTATCACAGTGCTTGAAGTGTTAGGTTGAGATGTCCATGTGTTACTCTTTTAAAGAAGCCTTTCAGTGCTTGTTGTCATAATTAAGAGATATGCATCTCTGTATACCTGCAAAAGATTACTAAACTATGAAAAGATGATTTGATTAAAAAAAATCTGGGTGGTTTATTTCATTTATGAATCTTTTCCCGTGAGGCATCCCAAAGTAATTTACAATGCTATTAAAAACATATTCACTAATAGGAAAAAAACTTGGCAGTTTAAGAACGTACCTATAGCCCACAGATATTTCTATCAAACTTTAAAAAGCAGGGAAATTGGGTAGCTATAGTGAATGCACCAGGGGATGGAAGGGGAGGAGACCTGACCTCATCTCTGAGATACAGTGCTTTGCAAAAATACTTAGACCCCTGACCAATGCTCTCATATTACTGAATTACAAATGGTACATTGTAATTATGTTCTGTATGATACTTTATTTTTAAACACTGAAACATAATCAATTATTGTAAAGTGATATTGCCTATTAGTGAATTTCTCTGCTTTTTAATCTGGGAGGTAAGAAATGGGATCCTGTGCAAGCTTGCTGAGAATGGATTGATTATTTGCATGCTTATTGAGCTGAGTGGGATTTACTCCCCTGCAATCATGCTTAGAATAGGTGAAACTGACCACAGGGGATGGGGAGGAGAGGAGAAGGAAGGGCAGTAAGGGGGGAGGAGGTCAGGTTTGATCATTTGCTTGCTTATTGAGTTCAGTGGAATTTACTCCCATGCAATAATGCTAAGGATAGGTAAAACTGACCGGGGGGGAGGAGAAGAGGGAGGGAGACAGGTTGGATGGGTGGGTGGGTGGGCTGAAATGGGCAGGGGAGGAGGAAGAAGGAAGGGGAGGGGAGGAAGAAAGGAGGAGGAAGTGAAAGGAGATGAGAAGGAGGGGAAAGGCAGTTCTGATCATTTGCATGCTTATTGAGTTCAATGGGATTTACTCCCATGCAATCATGCTTAAAATAGGTAAAACTGACCATGGGGAGGGGAAGGGGTGGGGAAGGAGGAGAGGGAAGGGGGGGATTGGAAAGGGAGGGGAAGGAAGGGCAAAGGAAGGGGGAGGGGAGGGAAAAGAGGGAGAGGAAAGGAGGGCAGGTTTGAATATTTGCATGCTTTTTGAGTTCAGTGGGATTTATTCCTGTGCAATCATGCTTAGGGTAGGTGAAACTGATGTGGGGGAGGGGAGGGGGAGGGCAGGAAGGGGGAGGAGAGAAGATTGGGTGGGCGGGCACTGGGCAGAGGGGAAGCCCCTTTTCTTTCCAAAAGGAAAACACTGTGAACAGTGTCATTGTTGTTATTCTACAGCAGGCACATGTATTCTCCCACCCAAATTTAGACCAAAGCTGTCACTGGCCACGTCTACACCAGACCTTTATTCCAATTTAGAATCCTGAGAAGTGTAGTTAGTGAAGGGTGCTGAGAGTTGCTAGAAGATGCCCTGTTCCCCTCACAGAGCTTCAATCAGAGTGGCTGACTGTTAAACCACTCTGGCCACTGGAGCTCAGTCAAGGGAATAGGAGTCTCCTCTCAGCACCCTTCACAAACTACACTTCCCAGAATTCTTTGGGAGAAGCCATGACTGTCTAAAGTGAAATAAAGATCTGGCGTGGGTGTGGACCCTTGATTAGGCAAGCCCAGCAGCTGTGAGTCTGGCTTTTAGAACACTGACAGTTGGTTCTTACTGAGCATGCCCAGGCTTATCATTGATTACAATACTAAATTTCTTAAATTAATTAAAAATCAGCCAGGCATTTTTTAACTTTTAAACTGCAGAAGATGATGGTCAGAGTATGGGGCAAAGTCAGTAATAGGATGACAGGTATTCTGTGGACATGGCTGATTTTTAATTAATTTCAACAAATTATGAGAACACTGACAGAAAAAAGTCCAACAGGAGTCTGTTTTCTCTCTCTCTTTTTACACTTTGAACTCTTGATTCTCTCTGACTGTTGTGTGTATTACCATAAAAATTTAGAGGACTGTTAAGCAAGCATTTCTGAGTTCAGGATTATATGTTTTGTAAGGTTTTGTTTTGAAATGAGCTTATGTGAAGCATCAGAAAGGCATGGAGGATATTTTCAATTTAACATTGCGGAATGTGAAAAATCCATGCTGGCTATAGTATACAGCCACTCTTGTGGCTGTATAATATAGAACAATTGTATAAATAAAAATACTTAAAACATTTGCATATGTAAAAACAATGTAAAACAACAACACACACATAAAATCCATTCAAATCCAATACAGATTCCAGCTCGGATAAAAATATCCACTTAGAAGGCTTGTTGAAAGAGGAACATCTTCAACAGGCACCAAAAGGACAGTAGAAATAGTGCCTGTCTGATATATAACTGGTGGGAGTTCCAAAGGGTCAGCGGCTCCACACTAAAGGCCCAATTTTGACTTCACAAAGAATGGACCTCCTGATAGGATGCCCTCTCCTGCAGAAAGAGGTGGTCGGTTGGGTTCAAAGACAGTTGTGCTTTTTCTTCCTTTTACTGAAAGTTGCAAATCCTTGTCTGAAATTGGCTAGGATAGCTAATTTCCGAGGCAGTATACCACTGAATTCCAGCTGCTGCAGAGCAACAGCCAGTGAGGGTCATTGTCTTCATGTCCTGCTGGTGGGTTTTCCCAAGACATTCCTTTAGCCATTGTGGAAAGTAAGATGTTGGGCAGAGCAAACTTGTGGTCAGATCCAGCAGAGCTGCTTCCTGACCATAAAGCTCATGCTGTCACCAAATGAAAAGGAACAAAAATTGTTTTAGTGCATGTGTTTGCTTAATTCCAGGTTGAAGCTTGCAGGCTATACAGCAAATTTTCTGCCAGACCAAGCAGCCTAGAAGCTATTCCTGCTGCTATTGAGAAGGTATGAAGTAACAGACAGGCAATGATATTTGCTCCTCAACATCCAGCTCTGTGTGTCTGGCAAACAGCAGTGGAATATTGTGGCTGTAATGCAGTATGATACGGTGGGTGGTGATGTATGGACAAATGAGTTGGTGAATCTCTTTCTTTTACATCTTGAGCAATAGGTTGCAGGATCAGCCTACCAGATGTAGGAAATAGCTAATATTTTTGAACATGTTAATACTTTACATGCATTGTTTCATATATGTGACTGACAGTGCAACCCTCTGTCTCCTCTGGAGTAAACCTCATTGAGTTGAATGGCACGTACTCACAGGCACGTATATGTTATAGGATTGCAGCCTAAAAGTGAAAATAATATTATACCAGCTCTCACAAAGAGCACAATTCTACATCTTGTTATGTTTCTGTGAAAGTTGCATTACGCGCAAAAAATATTTATTTTATACGAGACAGGCAGGGAGTGCTTAATGACATTCTGTCTCCTTCCAGTTATTCTCCTGTGGAATACAGCTGAGTAGTCTTGCAGGTTTATTTTTGTGATTGACACATTTCTTCTTTTCATCTACCAGGAATCAGTTTTGGCTCAGCCTATGGTGTGTGGCTAGAACAAAAAGAGAAATTAAATGCTCTGGAGCTGCTATTCGTTTGGGGGTGAGGCAACTCAAAATAGGCAGTCAGCAGGAGATTTTAACTAAGGCTGCAATCCATTACACACTTAAGTCCCATTGAACCCGATGGGCCTTAGACATGTATTGGATTGCAGCCTTAATTACTTTAGATAGGACAGCTGATGAGTATCATTAAATAGTTACTATGGTTACAGATGGCTGCAAGCTGAGTTTTCCTGTTCTACAAACTGGATCATGCCTTTTCTCATGGCATATTTGTTTATAATACATTTTGCATATAGAATGTGGTGCTTTTTAAAAAGGCCTATGTGTAATTATTGCAGCATGTTTCATTTTTCTCCTCTTTCTCTCTAATCTAGGCTGTCAGAAATAGTATGTATGGTCGTCCAGGTGCCTGTTACATTGATATACCAGGAGACTTTGTAAATCTGCAGGTGAACAAGAACTCTGTCAAGTGAGTCCTTGATTACTGGGATGCTTTTTTTTTTTTTTTTAAGGAGATGCTGAAATGGAATTTTGACTGTTTGAGGGCCTTGTAGGACTATATTGCTAGAAAGAGGAAGCATGGACTCTACAAACTGAACAAACACAAACAATTCCTCATAATGAGACACCAGAGATGTGTGTTCTCTCCATATGATCTGCTGGAAGCCTCATGACTAATTGGGAAGTATCCAAGCCAGTGGATTCCAACTTGCCTTCTTGAAATTGCTATTTAACATACTCTTCATAGGGAAAGTCCATCTAGATCAGCTTTCCTCAACCTGGTGCTCTCCAGGTTTTGGATTACAACTCCCATCTGCGCTGCCTGGACTGATGGGAGTTGTAGTCCAAAACATCTGTCTGGAGGGCATCAGGTTGGGAAGGCTGATTTAGTATAAGAGATGGAAAACTGAACTCACTGTTATTAGACAGAGGCTTAAGCACATAACAGAGAACCACTACCTAGATGAACTTCTGTTTAATGGTGGGACATTGCTTAAATCCTACACTATAGACTCTTCAGCAGGAATGGGAAACCTGTGGCCCTCCAGAGGGTCATTGGACTCCAACTCCCATAAATCCCTGACCACTGGCCAGGTTGGCTGTGGCTGATGGGAATTGGAATCAAACAATGTCTGGAGGGCCACAAATCCCCTATCCCTGCCCTCCAGGGTCCCCTGTGCATGCACTCTCCCGTAGTGGGAAGGGGGGTTGTATAGAAACTCTGTTGCTCACACATAGCCACAATTTGCAGCTCTTTTAAAAGTTTGTTTCTTGAGGAATAATTGTGAGGAAACAGAACCCTTGCCTTCATTTGACAGAAGTAAATTAATAGTGGAAATCATTTTTTTAACTAGGTAGAACAAATATATATATACTGAAAATGCTGTGTTATAGCAATTTAAAAGAAAATGGCTTATGAAGAAATGGAGCTGGTGCCTGCTGGTGCCATTCTGCGTGTGGCTGCTCACCTGTTAAGAATATACTATTTGTGTTCATACAATTGTTGATAAAATTGCTAGCTGGGGATTACTAAATATGTAACAAACATATAATGAAATATTAGATTCTCCCGTGAATGTAAAGATGATCTCAGGTGGGTTATGAACTCCACCAAGTGGTTGAAGGCAGAAAGACGTTGATTGATTATCAGGAGTTTTCTAGTCTTTCCTTGTCTCTATGGATCAGTTTTTTCTTTCTGCCTTCCCCAGAATGGTTTATCTTGTGCTCGCTGCTCTTGATTACTTGGTTCAGACCTATAGATTTGTGTTATTTGTTGGTCATTCTATCAGCCGTTGTTCCTTTCCTTCTGTGTTAGTTTTCTGTGTTTTTTTTTTAAGTGGGTTCTTTACTCTTATTATTCTGTTGTCTGGAATTTTCACATCTAACTCTGTTCCCCTTCTGACTTTCCCCTTATTTCACTCCTGTTCTTTGAGTAGAATCAGTCCATGGGCTTGCTGCTTGAGCTGAGCACTCCGCAGCCGCTCTGCCCGCTCTTTTGATTTTTTCCTGCTCCATCTTTTTCCTGACCAACATTTTGGGTCTCACAACACCAGAGTTAACAGCAGAGGAGTTTAGCAGTGTTTACAGATTTTGTCTCCAGTCTCCTCGTTGCAGCCCACGTTCATTTCAGCCTCCCCCCTCTCCTGCTGGGATATTGATTGCCCTCTGCTTTGTGCAGTCCCTGCGAATATATTTTCTTCCCACTGTTCCTTTAAGTTCCACTACTGAGCACTTCTCAGCCAATGCCTGTTGTGCTATGCGGAAGGCTAAAACAAAGTCAGCAGACCCTACTAAACGCAGCAAGACACTGCCGCCAATACCATGACTTGCTTCTGAGCCACCAGTGTCTTCAGCACAGCATTGGAAATATCCTCTGCATTATCTCAGTCAAAATCGTCACCAGTTATTGGTGCGAGCAGGGTGACCCTAGAACCGGAGTTAAGGCCATTCACCATGGATAGATGTGGGACAGGGGGTGGGCTCTCTAACCAGTGCATGGGAGCACAGTGGAGGAGGCAGTGGAGGACTTAGCTCAGAAGAAGCTTCTTCAAATGCTACTGACACTTCTCAAAGGGCAGTGTGCAGGTCCTTGCACACACAAGAGCAACTGCGTTGAAAATGAGGGCAGGCAGCAACTGGCTTCCTCACACCAAACTGTTTTGTCTACACTGTCTTTGCCTGGGGATTTCATGGGATTCCCTGACAACAGCATCACACAGTCTCATTCTCTCTGTCAGCATGCACGGGTTGGTTGGCAGATTACCACCATTAGGGACCAGTCCCAAGGTGCGGATTCCATCAGAAATGTTAGTATTCCTACCACTTCTCAGCATCCCATATCCCTCCCTTCCATGTTTGCTCAGATGCTCCAGCAACTAAGGGAGGTGTTGTGGGTGGATTTCTCTAGGGAACTAGCATCTAGAGTTAACTTGGCAGCACCACATCAACCTCCCCTCATTCAGTGTCATCAGGGAGCCTTACCAGTTCCACAGATACTGTGTCAACATAGACACTTACCAGCACAGCGCAGTCTGTAGCTGGGGTTCCTCCTCCATCCCCAGCCAACATGATACTTAACATGGATTGGCAATACGCTTACATGCTACACACTTTAGTGAAGTTGATCAGAGCACACATACCAACCCAGACCAAGTCTTGCTGGTTTTGGATGAGGAAAAATGGAGTGGTACCTCTGAGCCCAAGGAGGCATCTTCCAACCACCTATTTCAAGACTCGCATTATCTCCCTCTGTTTTGTAAGATATTGGAGACTCTAGACCTGAAGGATAAAGATGCGACCCCAGCTCCTCCTTCATTTCGTGTCGCTACTGTTTGTCTAGATCATCAGCCTAAGTCAAGAGCAGTGAAACTGCCTTCACAATTGCCTAAAGTTCTAAAGTCTGAATTTAACATTCCCTTAGAAAATAAGAAATCCATGGCTACAGGTAACAAGCATTATGTCCTGGAACAGCAATGGATGGTTCATCTTTGCCTCCCACTGGTGGATGCCCCCACTGGAGGACTCTTAAACCTGTCCTTGAATCCCAAAGGCGTGGATGCTCACCTCAAATATCTCATGGACTGGAAGATAGATGTTGGGCTTTGATGGGTCTATGAGGCCAGTGCACTGTCTGTCAGGGCAGCAGCGACAGCATCAGTGTTCGCCAGAGCTTCCTTGTTGTGTTTGGAGTGCTTGTTAGACACTCCTCAGCGGGATGAAGCTCAAAATAGAAAGTCTGTCTCAAAAATTTCAAGGGCAGTGGCATTCATGGCAGATGCCTCCAAGGGTGCCATGCAGTTTGCTGCAGAAGCCTTGACAGGAGGGGTCTTCACCAGGAGATCCCTCTGGCTTCATCACTGGGAGGCAGACATCAGAGCCCATACAAACCTGACATCAGAGCCATATGTAGGAGGCAAACTGGTGACACAGCATTGGACAAGGTGTTGATAGAGTCCAGAGACAAGAAAAATGTAATGCTATCTTTCAAGATGAAAGAAGATAGGTGGACTTTTTGGAGAGCACTTCACCTGTATTTTCCTGCCTGGTCCTTTTGTAGATCCAGGCCCATGGGAGGGGTAGAGATTCCATTTCTCTCATCATTTCTGGTACTGCCAGTGCATAAATAACAGGGGCTGTCATCAGTCTTCGGGCCAATTCCAAGCAGCTATCCTGCGAGGAGGCAAACAACAGATCAGCCACTCAGGGCCTTCTCTCAGTCCCACCAACTAAAACAGCTAGAGAGAGGGCATTTTCAGTGGCGGCCCCCACTCTCTGGAACTCCCTCCCGTACGATCTTCGGCATGCCCCTTCCCTGAACGTATTCCACAAAGCCTTGAAGACCTGGCTCTTCAGACAGGCCTTTGGGACATCCGGGGAGGGTTAATTTTCAGGACTAACTGCCTATTACTCTGAACTGTTATCATTCCTATTTATAGTTTCCTTGTTATATTGTATTTTATGTGTATTTTATTGTGCTGCATTTACTGCAACTGATTTGTACGTCGCCTAGAGTGGCCATTGGCCAGATAGGCGACACATAAATTAAATTATTATTATTATTATTATTCTGACAGTCCCCCTCCAGTGGTAGGGCATCTCCAGCTTTTTCCCCCACAAGTGGTACCTCACCACAATCAGACCACTGGGTCCTTCAGGCTCTCAAACCAGGGCTCTGGCTGGAGTTCAACTCCTCCATGTTTTGTACCCTCTCCTCTGTCATCTCACCCAGCCAAACAGCTCAGGGTTCAGGAAGCCATAAATCACCTCATTTCTGTGATAGAGCCTGTTCTGCTCAAGGAGAGATTTCAGGGTATCTACTCATTTTCTTCACGGATCCCAAGAAAAATGGGTCCTTCCAGGCAGTATTTGATTTGAAATGTCTGAACAAGTACATCAAGTATTCACGTTTCGGATAGAGACTCTCATGTCCATCAAAGAGGCGATTCATCAAGTGGATCTTCTTTCCTAAATAGATCTCAAGGAGGCATATCTTCATGTTCCCATATTCAGGCTCCACAGACATTTTTGAGGTTCATGGTCAACTACCATCACTTTCAATACAGGTCCATGGTCTTTGTTCTTTCATCCACCCCCAGGGTCTTCACCAAGTGGGCATGGCACCACACTCATAAACTCCAGTGGGTGCTATTGCCCTTCCAGAACAATACTGCCTCCCATCACCACCTGTGGTGCGTTTAAACCAACAGGTCCACAGGTTGCTACTATGGTGGATACACGAGCTGTCTTTTGAGAGGGGTTCCACTATGAGATTCCCCACGGATGATAGTAACAACAGATGCCACCCTGACAGCATGCAAAGGGCATGTGGTGCAGGGAGTATGGTCTCAGGATGAGACTCTCCTTCCAGTAAACCTTGAGCTCCGTGCCATATGCCTGGTGCTACAGTACTTCATAACAGTCAGTCCTCTCTGGACAGTCTTGATAAGGACCGACAAAGTGACTTGCCAAGGTGTATGTAAATTGGGAAACTGATCCATAGAGCCAAGGGAAGACTAGAAGACTCCTGGAAATCAATCAGTGTCTTTCTGCCTTCAACCACTTGGTGTAGGTCATAGCCCACCTGAGATCATCTTGTATATGCACGAGGAAGGCCATTTCACAGTAAGATCAAAGGTCCCATTTCTTTTGGAGGCTGATTTTTTTTTCTTTACAGATTTGTGAGTTTTGATGGGAATGTAGCATGTGTACATTGGTAGAACATTTTTGCTCATTATAACGGCTTCTAAGTAATGCACAAAGGAAAGCTTGCCTTTATGTTCTGTTTTGGGTTTTTTTAAAACAAGTGACTGTTTTGTTAACTTTCATTCCCCATTTCTTTCTGAAAATTATGGCTTTTTCCTTCTGGCCTTCCAGATACGTTGAGTGCTGTTCAGCAACTCCTATCAGCATGGCTGAAGAGGTTGCTGTTTCTAAAGCGACTTCATTCATTGCACATTCCAGAAAACCACTCCTAATTATTGGGAAAGGTAACTTTCAGTTTTATGGCTGATATAAAGTACAGTGAGGAGAAAGCTTCCTTTTATTGTCATTTTTGGACTTTGTCACAAAGGAAATTTCTTCTCAATTTGGAAGATAAAACCGGCTTAAGGAACATACACTGGCCTCTTTTAAACTGCCTGTTTGTTTATGTAAAGTAAACAGCATCGTAGAGGCAAATTCAGAAGTGCAGGGCCCTTCATGATAGTCATGCCATGTCCCTCACAGCCGTGCCCTCTCACTCGCTTGCGGTCCGTCATCATTTCCACACTCCTCAGTCCTTCGTGCACCTTCTCCCGTAACAATAGATGTCCCTAGGAGCCAATCAGCATGAAAGGGGAATGTTAGGTACTGAGAAGAGTTTTCTCAGTGACTGACTCACCTCCTTTCACTCTATTGGATTCAATCAGCAGCAAAGTTCAAGGAAGTATGTTTGAAGATTCTTCTCAGTGGCTAACACACTCCCCTTTCATGCTGATGGCTTGTAGGACACTGGAGACACAAGGACCCGTTTGGGACCTGGCTCCCAAAAAAAGTAAGGGGTTTGAGATCCTGGATGACTACACCACTGAGAATAAAGACATAAGAACATAAGAAAAGCCTTGTTGGATCAGACCAAAGGCCTATCTGGTCTAGCGTTCTGTTCCGACAGTGACTAATCAGATTGGTATGGGAAGTCTGCAAACAAGGCATAAGCACTCATGTTCCTCAGCAACTAGCGTTCAGATATGTAGTGACTCTGATACCAGAGGTAATATGCAGCCATCATAACTAGCAGATATGGACAGCCGACTCCTCCATGGCTAAAATTGATTGCTGGCCAATTGAAAATGGGCTTGCCAGTATACAACAGCCACTTTTGCTAATTTTTTAACTAATTGATTTGTCAGTATGTGTAAGTTACTTCTTATTTATTTATTTAAAATATTTCTATCCCGCCCTTCTACCCTATGACACTCAGGGCGGCTCACACTAAAATCGAACACATATATAATAAAATTGTACACAATAAAGATAATAAAAACATTAAAATAAATTAAAATTAATTTTAATTTATTTTAAGTTTCACTGCAATGAAAATAAATTGGAATGAAGGAGACTCCTATGTAATTTATTACTAGGAAGGAGAAAAGTGAATCTAGTTGGAGAGTAAATTATATTATTATTATATACAGGCTTCCTCAAAAAACCAATTAGAATTGTGATTATACAAGTGCTTTTGTGCACAAGAGTGTATACCACTAACTTCGGTATAAAATAATTCAAGTCTCTCTGACCCACACACACACACACACATATATATAGGCTGCATTGTTTGATTTATAAACATTTAGGTTGCAATCTCATTCCAATCTGTGGCCCTTCAGATGGGGGATGGGGAACCTGTGGCCCTTCAGATGTTGTTGGACTCTGACTCCCATCAGCCCCAGCCAGTCTGGCCAGTGGTTCAGGGATGATGGGAGTTGTAATCTGACAGCACCTGGAGGGCCACAGATTCCCCGTCCCTGCTGTGCACACTTATGTGGGAGTAACTCCCTTTGAAATTACTGGGACTTGCTCTTGGGTAGACATGCATAGGATTTTGCTGCTAACTAATAAAAGTGTTCCCAACTCATTGAGCAGCAGTTAAAAAAAATATATTATTTTTAATACATAACAAAATTGGCCTGCAAAATTTTAGAGGCATTCACCCTTTTTTCTCACATGTGAGGAAATGCTGCTTCTAAGATGTTTGCCATAGCAAATATGTACATTATCTAAAACAAAGTTTGTTTCTTGTTTCAGAAATATTGTTTACCCATATGCAGACTTACATCAATAACACTAATCAACTAAAACTAATATGACTTTTTAAAAAATTAATGATTTGCCTTTAATTTGTGTGTATTTTTATTGAATTTTTCTGTATACAGTTATTAGGATATAATCCTCTGTGACAAACCTATTTATATAATCACATTTTCATTGGCTCATATCTTTGGAGTGAACTTTTTAAGATGGTAGTTCCATCTACCCATTCCTTAAGAAAGTTTTCCTTCCTTGTGGAGAACTGAATTTGCACTTGAAGAACTGGATTCAGATTACCACTCATTTTTGACTTGGTGCCTATGCTGAGACACTGCAGTAAACCATGGTTTATCAAGACAGAAAGAAGCCTGGTCTAGCCTTGAGCTCTCACACTCCCTTCTCCTCCAGTACAGCAACAAGGAGGAGATCAAAAGGTTTCTCATCTGTTTTTGATTAACCGGTTTAGCAGTATATTCAAAATGCTAAGCTGTGTCTAATCTTCTATAGTTTGTTAAAACAAGCCAGTTTATGATTCTGAAGCTGGCTTATTTCAGTCAAACCATAGTTATGATTAATTATAGCTTGTGAGGTTTGGACGGCATGAAAAGTCACAGTTAATCAAAAACAAAATTGAAAGTTTCTGATCTTGTGGTTTCACAAGGAGGGAGGGGAGCATACGAGCTTGAGGCTTGCACTGGCTTGTTCCCATCATAGGAAACTATGGTTAATTGTAGCATCCAAGTGCAGCCACTGAGAGGCCATTGGCAAGATCATCAGTGTAGGCTCATAGTATGGTTGGCTATTGAAAGGGATACGTGGTGTATCGAAAACTGTCAAGTAGTCTCTTTTGGTGGCGGGTGTCTTTCTTAGGTGCTGCTTATTCACGTGCTGAAAACAGCATCAGAAAGTTGGTGGACCAATGTGGACTTCCATTTTTGCCTACTCCAATGGGGAAGGGAGTTGTTCCTGACAATCATCCATACTGCGTAGCTGCAGCCAGATCTAGGTAACTATATGAATCAAATCTTCCACTCCTCTCTGATACTGTAAGCTCTAGTGTATAATTCTTGGAAGATTCACTCTTTAAATGATCCCACCAAATTCTGTTGCTTAGAGCTGTGTGTGTAAGGAATGTAATCAACAAGATTCAGGTGGCCTCCTTCAGAGTATCTTCCTGCATTACAAATATGGGACTTATCCACATAGCTGAAGATGTATTTTAGGCATAGTTCAAAGTATGAATTAGAAAATGTTTAGTATGTTTAGTACATTGTCCTCAAAACCATGAAGTCATGGCCATTAGTTATCATTTTTGGGCGGGGGGGAGATTTTGCTATGGCTCTCTATCTCAGGACCTGACGACCATGGTAACACTATCATTTAATGAGAGCTCAGGGGGTGAAAAGCACACTGTGTTGTTGAATGCAGAATTCGGGTCCCTGTATATCTCTGCTTTTATTTATGAAAGCAAGTTCGAGCTCTTATGGAGACAGAAACTTGAAAGTGTGTGGGCAATGTCTTTTGAAATCTCAGAAACCGGCAGTGTAGCTGAACAGGATTTCCAGTGATTTGGAACATAACTTCCATGTCATGCATAGTTCCTTGGACCTCTCCATAATTAGAAAAATTGGAATAAACTATGTAAAAATAAGGTATGCCATTTGCACGTGTGCAGGATGAAGAATTCCACTTTTTTGTGTCAGAATTGGATTAATTTGTTGTGCTCTTCTGGCTCAGAGTGTGTATACTGGGCCTTGTGCATACGTTAGACAGAGAGAATACATGCTATACCAATGGAAACTGTGGGATTTTCCTTCAGTTGCCTGTAAACATGTTGTTAAGCGCTTAGCTTTATGCTGGTTAATGTTTCTTCATAATTAGTTTCTACATTGCTTCAGTAACATTTTGATGACTGGATTGATGTTAGAGGCTGTGGCTCAGCATCTGAGTTGGCAGAATTGGTTGATGGCGAAGTAGCGGCCATGCATCTCCATCAACGTGACAGTGGGGCCTAAGAAGTGGAGACTAAATATAAGAGTTTTCAGAAGGGAGTAAATGTAGCCTACAGATAATGCATCATAGGAGTGGAAAGCTGGTCATCCTGATTAAATAATGCCAAGTCCTCATTTTTCAAGTGTTTCAAAAACTCATTTCTAATGTGTGTGAAAATAATTATTTTCTTTCTTTTTAAAAAAACTATTAGGGCACTGCAGTGTGCTGATGTTATAATATTACTTGGTGCCAGATTGAATTGGATTCTACACTTTGGACTTCCTCCACGATTTCAGCCAGATGTAAAAATTATCCAGGTATTCAAAAGGAGCCATTTTTAAGATTCAGTCATGCATTGGACACACAGGCAAGAGTGATTGGCCATACTGCAAAGACATTAGCTGAAATGTTATGTGTGACATTTTTATCACATCCTCCATGAGGCTCACGGTGGTATGACCTTAGGTAAGCTGGAGGTGGAAAGTCGTCCCAAGTCATTTTTGTCAAGAAGTATTACATTTCCCTTGATGGAGAGTTTCCTCAAAACACATTAGGAACCAGTTTGATTTGTACAGCTGTTTCTTTGTGGGCCTGGTTTTTTCTACAGCTGTTTTTTATTCTTCTGCTGTCTTTTTGCTCTTGGGGGCAATTTGTCTCACCCTGTGTGACAGTTCCTATTATGTTGGGTATAGTATAGTGGGTCCAAGCAAGATATAGCAGAAGGAATGTAACTGTTGAAGGGGAAATAATGAGTTCAAACAACCTGTTAATGTTCCTCTGCTCCAAGCTGAAAAGAAATGTGAAACCCTCTTTCTAAGAGAGAAATATGAGCATGCACATTACAGCCTAATTTCCTTTTGCTATTCACCATAATGCAACCTATGTTGGGGTTGTTGTTGTTGTTTTACATGACAGGTAGACATTTGCGCAGAAGAGTTGGGGAACAATGTGAAACCTGTTGCAGCCTTACTGGGTGACATAAAAGCAGTGACGGAGCAGGTGACGTCAGAATCTTCATATGTAGATATCTTTTTATGTTTGGTTGGATTTAGGAAATGTACCTGTCGCACAGGGTATAACTTGATCTGGAGCCATTTTTGGCTAGCAGATAACTATGAATTTATTTGGGCAATCCTTGTACTGATATAATGTAGCATGGGCAGATAGTCACACATCCTTGAGGTAGAGCAGAGATGGCTGACCTGTGAACCTCTAGCTGCTGATAGACTCCGTCAGCCCCAGCCAGCATGGCCAGCGATCTGAGATTATGGGAATCCAGCAACATCTGGAGTGCCACAGGTTAGCCACCTCTGAATTAGAGTATTTAGTGCTTATTTTAATAATTGCATATCAACAACAATTCAAGGGGCAAATTCTTCATGCTGTTCTATTATAAAAATGTTGCTGTTCTCTTAGCTTTTGGATCAGCTGAACAAAATATGTTGGAAATACCCTTCTAATACAGAGTGGTGGAAAGAACTACAGTCAAAAATGAAAAGCAATGAAGAGGCATCCAAGGTACTGTTAGTAATACGTATCAGTAAAAGTAGATTTGGGTTCTTTTTATTAAATTAACACTGCTTTCAAAGAAATTCTGTTAATTTCTGTCCACATTTAATTTTTTTAAAATCAGTTCAGTACTTTAAGCCTATTTTCCATAAATGAATTAGTATTTTACAGTCAATCATGCTTTCCCCATCCTTATATCTACAGGGCCAGTTGGACCAGTAGCTCTTAACATGATCCTTTATTTCTTTTGCTTTTCCCACTAAGGCATTATCGCTACAAAATTGTCTGCCAATGAATTACTATAAAGTATTCCACCATGTCAGGGAACTTTTGCCAAAGGACTGCATTCTGATTAGCGAGGGAGCAAACACTATGGATATAGGGCGCACTATGCTTCCAAACTATTATCCTCGTCGCAGGTAAAAAAAATAATAGTCTTCTTTTGTGTTTACTGTTTTTGGTTGTTGTTTCACCATTTGCCTATCAACACAAGCATAATGACTTACTGGTGAACTGGTTTGGCAACTTAATTGCTTTGGGTTGCATTCCCCTCCCCTTTCCTCATTTAGACAAAAAGCGTAAGAGTTATCTAGGACATCGTAATTTTTGTGCCAAGAGGAAATTTGGGAAATATGCTAATTCTTTTGGTGAGTAGCAAAATTTCTTACCATCAAATACATAACATTCTTAAGATCTAGAACTGAAAGCAAAGAATGTTGCAGTTTTTAAAATGGGGTAAAAATATGAGAAGTATTATGTAATTGCTTTCCCTGATATATTGTTACTTGTTTGTAGCAAAGCAGACATGAGACATTGACTGAGGCTGATTTGATGCTTCATTACAAAGAGGTTTTCAGTGGGGAGGGTAGACGGGTTAGTAGGAACAGCTTTGGCAGAGGGGCTTGTGTGCGCAGAGTTTTTTATCTGGAGTCAATAAGAAATTTCAGCTTAGGTTATGTTTACTGATGTGGGGATGTAAAAATGAAATGGACTGCCTTCAAGTCGATCCCACCTTATGGCTACCCTATGCATAGGGATTTCATGGTAAGCCGTATTCAGAGGGGGTTTACCATTGCCTCCCTCTGAGGCTAGTCCTCCCCAGCTGGCATGGGCCTCCTCAGTTTGCTACAGCTGCACAAGCCAGCCCCTTCCTTGTCCGCAACTGCCAGCTGGGGTTCAGCTGGGCTCCTTGGGACTATGCAGCTTGCCCACAGCTGCACAGGTGGCAGGGCACGTAACCCCTGAGCCACTCACTGTGGGGGTGATCTTTAGCTGGCCCTTGACACCCAGGAGGCATGAGCTGGGATTTGAACTCACAGACTCTGGACTCCCAGCCAGGTTCTCCTCCCCACTGTGCTATACCAGCTACAATGTGGGAATGTACCATAGCTGATTTCTAGCTTTCTTGAAACCTGGCATTTATTTGGTTAGGTATGTTTTTTGCCCAAATAACTAAAAAAGGGGGGGAAATGAATTACAGTGTTCAGCTTGGGTCACTTTTTGTTTGAATGGATCCACCTTCAGCAGGGGTATTTACCAGTGTGGTTTGTGAGTCAAATGAAGACTGGGCTCAGGTCAGTTCTTCTGTTTCATGTAGTGAATCCTGCTGAGCTATGGCAAAACAATCTTACTCCAGGCTATAGTCCTTCTGAGAATTTATAGAATGTACAGTATCTAATATCTTAGCAGTTGAGGCATTTTCTTAATTGCTTTACACTTCTGCATCTAAGTACCAAAGCTAACCAAAAACATCAAAATGCTTCAGGCTGGAGTCTGGAATCTACAGAATCATTATGTGTTAAAACTGCTTTGTCAGACAGAACTTGAACAAAATGTTTTCTTAAAGTAAAACTTCAATTCCAACTTAGAAACAACTTTAAAACTAGAATTTTAAAACTTCAGTGAAGGAGCCTGGACAAATTCTGGGGTAGGGAAAATGTAAACTGAAATTGCTGTAAGAAATATTTGTGAAGAGTGTATGGCAACAAACGTTTTTCTTTGCTGTGACCTACATGTATTGTGTGTGGGTATTTAAATGCAACAGATCTATGCCGGGACCCTTTAATCAATATTAATGCTTATTACAAGGCACTTTTCTTACTTCAACTTTTGCTTGAAGGCTGCAACTTGAATACCATTGTTTTACTGTTTATGCTTCGAGTTGATTTTTCCAGGGCAATGCATATAGAATAGATGCCATGAACCTTTGTTAATGACCCAAGAAGTCTATGAAATTGCCATAACTATTGGCATGTTTTTGTTTTCGTTGTAGAACAAATCTCGGAGGGCAAACAATGATTGCATAAGTCTTTAGCAGCTCAGTCCAAATAATTAGCATGTGTTTTACAAGACCAGTAATTCAGCTCTGAAAACAGCTAAAATACAATGCTGTAACTGAATGACTATAAAGAGCCTTTTCCAACTACCAGTTCAGGTTAACATTCACATTTACTAAGCGTTTTTCTAAATCCACACTTTGATCAGTTCTGTTTAAGGATACATGCTGTATCTTGTATTTCTAACAGTATCCTGTGCTCCCTTAAGACATGACGTCGGATTTAAATTGAGAACAGCTGAACAGAAAACATGATGTACTGAAGGAAAAGAGAATCAACTTTCTTTCTTTATAGGCTAGATGCTGGTACCTTTGGCACAATGGGAGTTGGGCTAGGTTTTGCAGTAGCAGCTGCTGTGGTTACTAAAGACCATAATCCTGAGCAACAAGTAGTGTGTATAGAAGGAGACAGTGCCTTTGGATTTTCTGGCATGGAGGTGGAGACTATCTGCAGGTAAAAGCTTTGTCTGATTTAACTTTTTAAAATCTTCTTGCGGCCTATTGCCGAAATAAAACACAGACACCATTGCTTGGGTAAATAATGGGCCACTTTATTTAAACAGAATCAATTGAATAATGAACCTGCAGAAGGGAGATTAAGGGCGGGAGCATTCTGGTGATCCAGGCAAAGCCTGTTAGCAGCTATCGGGTGACCATGCCCTGCCTGAGCCTGGGGCTGCCCTGTGCCAGCCCCCCAGCTCCAGCCACACCCTGAAGATGTGTAGGGGGTCCAACCCGCATCACCGCCCCTCGGAGCCCTGAAACTCCGAGCGGATGAGGCACGTTGGCCCCAAAGGCGGCCCGTACCCTGTCCCCGGGCCGTGTAGCCCTGAGCTGCAGGCCTCCAGACCGCCTGTCACCCCCAAAGGTGCCTAAAGGTGTCACCTAGCTGCCCTTTCCCTTTAACCTTTCCCCGCACTTCTTCGCCACAGAAGGGGGACAAGCCTCTGCTTAGTCCCCCTTTACCCCACACCCGATAAGAATCTGGTGTAAACCCTTCTGCAGGTCCCTTAGAAAGATGTCGTTGCCCGTGTCTGTCAAATGGACGCCATCAGGTCGAAACAGCTCAAGCTTGTTGTGGCCCACCTCTGGGTGGTGGATGACAGAACCTCCCAAGTCCCTAAGGGCCCTCTGAATTTGCCTGTTCACCTTTTTCCGTGCCCTGTCCATCCCTCGTGGGTCACCGGTACAATTCCACCTCCTGCGCGGCAGGATGTCTGACCACACTAAGTGCACCCCCGGCCAGCGACGTGCAATGGCCCGGAGGTCACCGCATGCCTGTTCAATTAGGGCCTTGCCCTTTAACAGACCCAAGTCGTTGCCCCCGAGGTAGATCACCAGCACCTGGGGCACTGCCACTTCCACAGCCGGTTGAAACAAGGCTGGCAGGAGCCCGTCCCAACGCATCCCCCGACGTCCCAGCCACCGCACTGCGGCCCATTGACTGAGCCCCAGCTGCGTGCCAAAGCGAGACTTCGCCGCCCTGCGGCCCGCCCAGAACATCATACTGTGGCCACATAGGAGGATGCGTGGCTGCTCCGATCTTGTCCAGCGATCTGTTGAAACAACAACGACATTGGGTAACAAAAAAAAGGGGGGGCCTGGGGGGGCCAACATCTAGCCGCTGGCGTCGTGTGTGTCAGCAAGTGGTCTAACGTAGGCCTGTACGCGTCCGAGGACCACCCGCCCACAGCCTGAAGCCTGTCTTTAGAGAAGCCCAATAGGGCCGCCGTGGAGGCCGCGCCTATCCGGAAGGAGTGTGTCCCGAACTTACTGGGGTCCACGCCTAAATTTCCCAGTGCGGCCTTCGCCACGGACCAGAACTGGTATCTGGTAAGGGGCTGGGAGTTCCTATGTATGAATAGGTACCCTGACTGCGACCCCCTCGCTGCCACAAAACCGCGCAGGGCTGTTACTGGGCAGAGTTCTTGCTGCCGGCATGGGGCTAATACCACCAGGCGCCCCTTACCATGCTGGTCCGTTTTAGACCGCCTGAGCCGCAGGAGGGCCCGCTCTGCCCTCCAGCTGAGGTCGGAGACTAGCAGAGCTCGGAGGGAGTTATCCATCTTAGAAGCCGCCACCACCTCCCCAATTCGGAAGGCCCCAAAAAACAGAGTGAGGGCCGCAGCATGATATAGCAGGGCCTCGAAAGGGGAAGAACACAAGTGCTTCCACTGTCCCTGCAGGCCAAACAATAGCTCTGGGGAAAAGGGGAGGCGTGCATCCGGGGGGCAAGGGCGCTCGCGGGACCAACCCTCCAGCATCCGGCGCACCCTAAAGTCACCCGTGTAGTCCTGAAAGCCCCATGCCTTCGCAAGGAAAGCGAGGCCTGAGAGCTTACCTTTGATGGTCCTGACTGAAAGGCCTCTCCGTTTCCCCTCCACGCAGAACTCCATAAGCTGCTCGACCGGGATGGGCCACTCCTGGGCGTAACCCCTGGACTCTCTGAAGTTTGATAGATCCCTACCTGCCCCCTGGTAGCTTGCCAAAGTGCTGGGCGCCACAGAAAGGCTTATGGCCCTTTCTGATTCAATCCTCCAATCTCCCATAGCGCTGGGGGGAACACCTCCGGCAGAGCCCTTGCCCACGGTGCCAGCTGGCGAAACTTCTCCATCTGGTTCCATGATAGAGCATCAGCAATACTATTGTCAATACCCGGAACGTGGCGCGCCAGGAACTGAATATTATAGCGAAGACATTGGAGCACGAATGCTCGCACCAGAAGCATAACGTTGGGGTTTCTAGAGGACAGGGTGTTAATAACGTGCACTGTGGGGAGGTTGTCGCACCAAAAGTGGACTGAGGAATTACCCAACTTGTCGGGCCAGAGGTGTACGGCCACGACAATGGGGAAGAACTCCAAGAACGTCAGGTCTCTGGTCAGGCCAGCCAGTGTCCAGCCCTGCGGCCAGCTGCCGTGGCACCATGAGTCATGAAGAATGACCCCAAAACCGAAGGCACCCGAGGCATCGGAGTGAACCTGTAGCTCTGCCTCCAACAGGCGATCCCTTCTCCATAGGGAGACCCCATTAAATTCCCTCAAGAAGGTGGACCACACTGTCAGGTCAGCCCTAAGAGCGGCTGTCACCCGTGTGTGGTGGTAGGATCGTGATAGGCCAGCCATGGCGTCATATACGCGCCGCAGGAAGGCACGGCCGGGCGCTACAACCCTGCAGGCAAAGTTCAGGTGGCCTGCCAGCTGTTGGAGAGTGGCTAATGTCACCTTATTAGAACTGACCACCTCTGAGATCTTCTCCCTGAGGGCCCCCAACTTGTCATGAGCGAGCCTGCAGCATTGGGCCACCGTATCTATCTCAATGCCCAGAAACGTGATAGCGGTGGATGGGCCCTCAGTTTTCTCGGCCGCGAGGGGGACGCCCAGCTCCCCAGCCAGCCCCGCGAAATGTGCCATGAATGCCCTACAGGTGCCTGAGTCCGCAGGGCCCGCAAACGGGTAGTCATCCAAATAGTGTACCACTGATTGCAAGCCTGCGCGCCTCTTGACCGCCCACTCCAAGAAGGAGCTGAAGCGCTCGAAAACAGAGCATGATATAGAGCAGCCCATAGGCAATGCCCTGTCCACGTAATATTCACCCTCAAAAGCCAAGCCCAACAGCTCGAAGTCCTGTGGGTGGACCGGGAGGAGGCGGAAAGCAGACTTGATGTCACACTTTCCCATAAGGGCCCCAACCCCGCAGTCCCTGACCATTCGCACAGCACAGTCGAATGATGTGTAGCGGACTGAGCACAGCTCCGCTGGGATGAAGTCATTGACTGACTCACCCCGTGGAAAGGACAGGTGGTGTATCAGGCGAAATTCACCTGGTGCCCTCTTGGGGACGAGGCCCAACGGGGAAACTCTGAGTGAGGGGATGGGTGGTGCAGCAAAGGGGCCCAAAACCCGGCCGGCTACTACTTCCTTCCTAATTTTTTCTCTCAGAACTGATTCCCTGCCTTCCACTGACTTAAGGTTGCGGGACATGAAAGGTCGCCTGGGACCCAAATAGGGGATCCGAAAACCCACTGTGAAGCCTTCGAGTAAAAACTGGGCATCTTGGACTAGGGGGTAAAGGTGGAGTAAGTGTTGGAGCTCGGCAATTTTAATTGGGCTGGGGCCCCTTTCCCTGAGCTGCGCCTGCAGCCCCTGTCTTCCTTGCGCCAGCCGAATCCCTGTTCCCACCCCTGAAGGGGCGGCCCCTGGGGCAGCTAGTGCAGGCGTGGGGGCCCCCACATATGGCACATTCATGTCTGAACCTGCATGGGCTCCGACCGCAAAGGCCACGCGAGCTGAACTCCCAGCAAAGCAGGCGGGGTTGAACCCCCTGCCCCGCAGGCCCGCGGGAAGCAGTTGCTGATGCCTGGCGCGCCAAGAGATGGCCGCTGTCCGCCCTATCACCTGCCATGGGTCTAGAATGTGCCATAAATTGCAGCCACAGGTCAGCCTCCTTTTTGTCCCAGGGGAGGGATGTATCAAAAGCCGCCCTCATACGGAACGCCTGGTCGTAGTCCAGCCATGCCGTCCCTTGAAACTCAGAGTAGCCCCGATATATGATATCGAGGTATTTGATCAGTACCGAGGCCCTATGAGGCTGCCTCTGTATTACCACCCCCATGTACGTAAGGAATGCAGGCAGCCAGTTAGACCAAGAGCGCTCTACCCGTCGGCGCTTGGGCCTATCGGGCTCTGCATGTTCCCCTTTATCCTTATCCTTCCCAACCGGCTCCCTGTACAAGAGCGAAAATAGGTCCACGTACTCTCCCCTCCATATTCTGTCCTTCATAGCAGGCAGAAGATGAAAACCCAGTGGGGCAGACGTTTCCCCAAAACGTATGGCCCCCTCTCTGACTGATCCCAGGGGGTCGGATATCTCTGCGGGGGGTTTGGCAGACAGGGCGGGCTGATGCCCTCCTTCCGTCGCCGTCCCAGCAGCGAGGTGCCAGACCCGCTCGCAGGCCTCCCTTAGGGGATGCTGCTGCTGTGGCGTAACCTCCCCCCCGCCGGCGGGAGTCCCTGCCTGCCCATATCCCTCGGTTACCGCTGGTGGGGAAAAGGGCCAGTAGGGGTACCCCCAGGGGGCCCAGCTCAACTGCCACTGCCCTTGTTGTTGTGGCATGATAGAGGACTCACCCTGTGTGCTTTCCGCCGAAGGTCCTTGTGTGGGCTGCATTGTTGGTGCTGCTTGCCAGGTGGGAGTTGCGCCTGGCTCTATGCTGGGCGTCCTCGCCTCAGCCCTGGGCCCGGCCTCCAGCACATCCAGTCGCGCTAAGATGGAAGCAACAGCCCCTGCATCAGCTCTGTTCACTGGCCGCTGCGTTTTCCCCCGAGACCGTTTGGGTGGTGGGTCCTTCTCCTTCCCTGTCACAGGTTGGTCCCGAGGTGCACTAGGATGGCCTGAGCCATGCTCTAGGGCTTCCAACCTGGCTAATATGGCCGCCCATGGTGGCCCCTCCCCACTCCTTGCCTCCTCCGCCGCTGGGGGTGGGCATCTCCCTCCTGCTTTGGGGGCCTTTCCTTTCCCTTTTGGCCCCCCTTGTCCTTTCTTGGGTGGCATACTAGAGGGAGATAGGGGCCCCGCTTACAAAACGACGTGATTTCAAAACGTGAAGGGGCCCGCCTGCTTATTCTATACCCCCTCCCGGCACCCAATTATCCTGGAGGGGAGCCTAATTGCCCTGCACGTGGCAAGGATTGATGGTTGGGGCTGTGCCCCACCTACCCCCGCGTTAATTAAAATTAATAATTAAATTTAAAAGTTGCCGGCCAAAGGCCGCCTAGCCTGTGGTCCTCGCCGCTGCTGGATCCGATCCTGCGCTGCCGCCTCGTAGTGACTGCCCCAGGATCCTCGCCGCATAGGCCTTGGTGCCAGCCGCCGCTGCCTCCCTGTCTCTCAATGAGGCTGGGGGAGGGCTTGCCGCAGCCCAGCCACCCTGGCCTCAGGAAGCCTCCGGAGGCCCACGTGCACCGGCAAAGGAGCCGCGCTGCGCCGAAGCTGCTGCTGCGGCTGCCGAAATTGCCGCCGAAAGGAGCAGCGCCGCGCCGAAGCTGCTGCTGCGGCTGCCGAGATTGCCGCCAAAAGGAGCCGCGCTGCGCCGAAGCTGCCGCCGAAAGAAGCCGCGCCGAAGCTGCTGCCGAAATTTGAACTGGATGGCGGGAAGCAGGCGGGGCGGCCTTAAATAGCCTTCAGCCGCCCCGCCTCCCTGCCGCGTCACACGACGGCGCGCCAGCGCGCCGTGTGTGCACGCATCCCCCAAGATGGTGGCCTGGACATCGACAGCGGCCGCAAGCTCGTCCCTCTGCCCGGTAGGTCCCGGGCACGGAACGGGAATGTGGAGTTACCATACAAAACTGTTAGGAACAGTCAAGATTTCCCCAAACGTTAAACTGTTCTTAATGTGTTTCTCTTTGGGAATCACTGCAGGTATGATTTGCCAGTCATTATAATCATAGTCAATAACAATGGGATATACAGTGGCTTGGATGCAGATACATGGAAGGAAATGTTGGAACAGGGCGAACCTTCTGTATGGTGGGTACTTCTGTACTGTATTTGCTCAGTCAATTAATTAACTTTGTTTTTTTACAAATTTGAAATTGTACTTTTTTAAAAAAATCTTGGGCTATAGTCAGTTGAGTCCTACTCAGAGTAGATCCATTGAAAATGGACCCAAGTTAGTCATGTCTATTAACCTTAATGGGTCTCTTCTGAGTAGTACTAGCACTGAATACCACCCCTTGCTTATATGAATATGCCAAGCTTCCAATGTAAAATATCTTAATGCAATCATAGGGAGTTAATTGAACTTCTAAAGGCATTAACAATTCCATATAATAAAGACTTGTAGATTATATCATTCTTAATCAACTAGTGAGATTATTGAGGTAATGGGCTCTCATACTATATAATTGTGTAGATCACGTAGTGGTGCCACATACTGTGGACAAGACATAACACACCTCAGATTCACCTCTGGTGAAAGATGATTTCCTGTTGGGAAATTGGAAGGAGAAGAGCATGAGCAGTCAGAAAGAAGAGATGGAGACAGGGCAGGTGTGCACTCTTAGTAAAGAGCATCCTGAGGCCATAGGGAAGTAAGCTGCTTTATGTTAATGTTGTAGTGGTGAAAGGTCATCCTCTGTTTACAAATGTATTCAAAGGGCAAAAAAGGAAGTTGACCAGCCTTGCAGCAAAAGGAGTTAGTGGTCAATTTTCGTATGTAGACATTTGGAGAGCTGAGAGAGTGACACAGATGCACACTATTAAAGTGCCATAATTACATATTTGATTATGCCAGCCTTTGTATACGGAGGTACCTACGGAGGTACCTTTTCATGCTCTTTGGAAAAGCTCCAGAGATCTCTCCATTTTTATGTTAAGTAAATGTGCTTAAGTGCTTTGTAGAAATCATCCAGAATGCTTAGCCACGAAATGGAAGAGATAAAAGGCCTCCATTACTGGGATTTCCTATTCTAAAACCTCAACTGAAACAATCTTTGAAGACTATTGCAGTAATTAAATGGGACCTGATCCTGTCTCCCTGAGACACAGGAAAAACATAGTTCCTCTTGCTGGGCATATTTAGCATATGAGCAGAATAACCTTTTATGATGCCATGGTGCATTCCCCGTACAAAGCTTTTTTCTTTTTTCTTCATTTCAGTGTTCCTCCAGTCTCCCTATTGCCAAATGCTCACTATGAGCAGATCATGTCTGCCTTTGGTGGTAAAGGGTACTTTGTACAAACACCAGAGGAACTGCAAGCTGCTCTGAAAACAAGCCTGGCAGAAAAACATGTGCCTTCCCTTATCAATGTAATGATCGATCCACAGTCGGACAGGAAGAAGCAAGTGAGTGTCCATTTTATTCTCCCAACCTTTGAGTTAAGTCTCCCAAGTTTAAGCAAATGGCCACTTCCTGTGTTAAATAGAACAATTCTTTTGATAGTGTGATATATTTGAATAGCTGTGTTAGTTTTAGGGTTTTGTTTAAAGTGAAGATTCAATAGCATCTTCATAAGCTAAACCTGCTGCTTCAAATACCAAAGTGGAAAAGATGGCAGCAAGCAGTATAAAGCAATGAGAAAAATATATACCCTTGACAATCTTCAGTATTAAAGCCACAGTAAATAACGTGGGAAAGTAAGGGGGCCTCAATGGCATATGGTTCATTCAGTCTTTAAAATGGAAGAAGAGCTCATAGTTCAAACCTTGGCTTCATTTTTGTATGAATTCCTATTTCACACACTGTACGCTCAACACACTTAATTTTCTTAAGAATGAACTATAAAATAAATACAATTATGATTAAGATTGACCACTCTGAGGTCTCTTATGGCTGACTGCTTCCTAACTAAATCCCCCAGTTCTGGCCACCATGTATCATTATTGTAAAGAAGCATTTGGTTTTGGTTTTCATGGCTTGAAAAATATGATTTTTAGCATAATCTCTCATGCCTAGATATTTATTGCTGTGTTGTTCTTTTGTATTCTCAGGATTTTCATTGGTTGACCCGTTCAAACATGTAGCAGAAGATGCAAGGACTGGAAATCATAAGAAAAAGACCTCTAACCAAACTGAATGAACTTTCGGATTCGCACTGTAGTAGTAGTCTTTAATTTTTTATATAATACTTGTTTGACTGTCGCATATGAACAAGCATTAGTACTATAAATACACACTTGGCAATTCCCATGGGTGAGAACCCGCTCCTGCTCTCACAGCGTTCTCCATAACAACATATGACCATTATTATGTGGAATGCCTCTCCCGCTATGAACCTACCCGTTCACTTCGTTCAGTATCCAAGGCCCTCCTCCGGGTACTAACTCACCAGGATGCCCGGAGGATTGTTATTAGATCTAGGGCCTTTTCTGTGGTGGCCCCCGAACTATGGAACAGCCTACCTGAGGAGATACGCCTGGCGCCTACGGTACTTTCTTTTAGGCGCCAGGTTAAGACCTGGCTATACTCCCAGGCATTTTAATGTTATTATAATGTTGAATTTTAATGTCAATATGTTCTATCTAATGTTTTTGTTTAATTTGCTGTTGTTCGTCACTGATTTTATTGTATATTGTATTTTAATCCTGTTTTGTTCACCGCCCAGAGAGCTACTCGCTATGGGCGGTTTAAAAATGAAACAAAATAAAATAAATAAATAAATATTAAACATCTGCAGTGCACTGGTTAAACATTCATTACCAAGCCAGGTTCAAGGTCCTTGTAATAATTTACAAAGCCCTCAACAACAGTCCAGGGTACCTCAAGGACCACCTGAACCCTTATATCCCAGCTCGATCACTGAGATCATCTGCTGGAGCATCATTGGGCATCCCCCGAGTTGGCGAGGCTCATCTGCCTGACAACAAGAAATTGAGCCTACAGTGTTGTCAGCCCAGTCCTGTGGAATGCTCTGCCAGTAGAGATTCAGCAGGCACCTTCTGTTCTGATTTTTAAATGCCTGCTGAAAACCTTTCTGTGTCACCAGATTTATGCAGGCAATTAAGACAATGTATTTCTGCTATAGTTAGTTAATTTCTGAGCTTAAATTTTTATATGGTTTTATTCTGTGTTTATATATGTTGTGATGTACACCGCTTTGTGAGGTCTCCCTGGAAAGCAGTATATAAATGTTTTAAATAAAGAAATAATAAACAATAGAGGGGAATCTGCGGTCCTCTACATGTTGCTGGACTACAGCTAACATCCCTGATCATTGACCATACTGGCTGAGGCTGATGGAGCTTGGAGTCCAACAACATCTGAAGAATCACAAGTTCCCCTCCCCTGCTTAAAACAACTAGTAGCCACCATCCTGCTGTGCTGCATGAGTGTTTTTCCAGGAGTACAGAGCTATTGTGGCTGTATGTAATGTTTCTGCCTGTATTCACAGCATCCACCTCAGTGCTGGGGTTGAAACATTACAGCAAATGTTGCCTTGTAGGTTGGACCCATTTTTTAAAATGATTTTAATAAACTTTTGTTGACGTTTTCTTGCTAAAAGTGAGCTTTCTAGAAACCCATAATTTCTTTTTCTTAGCATTGCAGCCAATGAATGCACTTCCACTGGCTGTCATGACCCTGGAGACAGACTCTCCTTCTGCAGGGGATAGGGCCAGATAATGGGAGTGGGAATTGCCCACGGGGCCAGCTCCAGATGTACATGGCCCAGACGGACATACTAAATCAAAGGCACCGGTGCAAGATGAGCCTGTTGTGCTAGTGCCTCTTCAGCCTGAGGAGGGCATATTTCCCTTCTCTGATGACTCCAGCTCAGATGCCCTCATGTGGAACTATGTCTCTCTTGTTCTGGAGAGTCTGTAACTGCTCAAGCAGGCTGGGCCTCTTTAAATGAAGAGGTTCTTCTCATGGAAGGCAGAGCTAGAATTGAGCTCTGCTCTTGCAGAGTTTCCAGCCTGAGCCCTGCACAGAACTGTTCAGAGCTGTGTTACTGAAGTCCTGTCTGTATACTGCTGAGGCAATCACTCAAAACAGAACATTGACTTTGATTATAGATGGAACATTAGACTCAGAGATAATGTAAGTCCACAGTTCTGAGAAATCAAGGCTCGGAGCAATCCAAACTAGGGATCTTGGATAAGCAGTGCCCAAGGATTGAGTCCTCAACAGATTCACAGGGCTTTGGATGTAACAGTTCCCAAACCACTGGTATACTGACTCAAAATGCCCAGGTTCAGAACTTCCTGCACTTTATCACTAGCAGGAAAACCAGTAGCAGCTTAAAATTTGCTTTGGTGAAGCTCAGTCCCCCACCACCAGTGGCACTACGCTCTGCTGGCAGAGGTCAGTAAAGAGAAACATACTATCCTATCCCTATTCTCAACCAATAACATTGGAGAGGTTCTCTTGTTTTTTACATCTTATCTTCAGGCCACAGTCTTGCATAATTTGAAAAAGACAGCATGGGTGGGGATAACTTTCTCCATGATGAGTTTACAAGTACTGAAATAGCAATTGCTCATATTTTTGCTTTAACATTGTGGTAGAAATTTGCCCGAGTTACACATTTTTAAGTCCCACTGATTTCAGTGGTTAAGTAATAGTGTTATAATGTTTCCTTACAGGCATCTCATTAGTTTACAACATATTAAGAGTTGGAGTTATCAGAGTGTACAAGCCAATGAGTCTGGATATGAATTTCTTTGAATGTACACTTTGTCAGTGTATTGACATAGTGTATTGAATTCTGAATCTAGAAAGCTCCTAAACAAATGTTATGATCTGCATATACCTGAAATCCATTGGCTTTCTGAAAATCACTATTCTATATCATTCATTTAAAATAAATATTTGTTTAATGTCAGAATAAAATCAGTAGAGGGCACCCTTCACTCAGCATTCTCTTTCATAACTATACTATGCAGAGGTCCAAATTTTTAATGGAAATTTTCTGTTTTGGGGCAGGGAAGCAGCTGAATTGTAATTGGACAATTTCATGTGGTTTTGAAAATATGTCAGTAGATTATACAATATTGAACAAAGTATTGACATACCAAATAAAAAAAATTAAATAATGGAACTTGCTGTGTCTGTCATTTTAAAAGCATTGTAATTAATAGGGAGTTTATTTCAATTATCAGTATGCCCAGTGGCCCTAACTCCCCCTCAATGCCCACCAAAAAAAAAAGCAAATGGATCCTTCATGAGTTTTAATGAGGTCTCTCGGGATGGTAAAAATGGTACACAGTTAAACTCCTACACACCCAAAACAGACCACACATTTCAGCAGAGCTTAGAACATAAGAAGGAGCCTGCTGGATTAGAACTAACATCTGGCTTTCAAAAGTGGTCAGCCAGTGAGTCCAAGAAGACCAGCAAGAGAGTATGGAGGCAACAGCCCCCTTTCATTGTTTACTTCCTAGCAGGCATTTTAAGGAAATTGTTGGTTTTGTGATTATTTTATTATTGTGTTTATTTTATGTTTGGTTTGCTTTTATGTACACCACTTAGAAATGCAATTGATTAAGCAGTATATAATTATTTTAAATTAATTAATAGTAATTGATATTCAGAAGAATAAATGTTCCATTTATTTACTATTTATAACTAAAAGCTATTGATTGATCTAGGCCTCAGCTGCACCATATACATTTAAAGCAGTATCAGACCAAATAGTTGTAACTTCCCTTCAAGAATCCTGGGAACTGTCATTGGTGCTAACAGTTGTTGGGATAACCTGATTACCCTCCCAGAGCTACAATTCCCGGAGTGGGAATCTTCTTTCCAGCATCTGTTCTTTCTAAAAATCTGATTTTCTTCAGAGTTATTTCCCTTTTTATGAATGTCCTACCATATTCAATTACTACATTTCCTTGTCACAATTTTTTTGCAGTAGATATATGGTGCCTTAAGGGCATCCAGTTCTTGGCTGAGTAAAGATTTAGGTTGCTTCCAGATAACCTGTTTGTTGAGCCCTGGTCCTGATTGGTTTGCTGGGAAGTTAGACAACATTGGCAATTTACTGAGCATTCATTCTGCTTTGTCTGTGAGGAGGTTAAATGAAGTTGCATCAAGCAAATGTTATCCCACATTTTCCAGTGCATTTTCCTGTCATTCCTTATCACAAAAAGTCTGATCTTTGGGAGAAGTAGGTTTGTTACGCAAGACCCCCCAATCAACTATAATTACACAACATGAATTTGCTGGTATGTGATTGTCACTATTTTTGGGTGGAATTCACTCTTGAAGTTCCCTGGATGTCCCAAGATCCACACATCACCACAACATCTCTCAAGTTACAGGGAGAATAGTGTGCATCCTTCTTAAAGAGTGATAATCCCCAAGAATTTTTCTAACAGTCTTATCCAATTTTTTTGCCTTTTCTGCTTTTGAGGAAGGGATTTTATCATGCTGCAGAGATTCCACTTAAAACTTTCTCTAATAGCTCAATCTTAAATTATTTTGCTGTCAAAAGAATTTTGAGATTATTCCAAAAATTTAACTCTTACTGTTTGTTAGAAAAAATGGTGTTAGCACATTCTACTGATTCCAGGGGGCAACAGACTTTTGGGGCACATTTGCAAACTGGAAACACTTGTGGGCACCGTGTATGTACTGCAACCATGCACAGAGCTAACTCTTCCCACCCCATCTGTAACCCCCTGAAATTACCACCACACCACAATTATTGGCTGCACTAAAAGTCTTCTTTCAAGCCTAATTTCAGAGGGGGAAGAACCAGGACTTTGTGGGCTCCAGGGAAGGCCTCTGCGGGCACATGTGCACCCACAGGCACAACATTGGCAGCCTATGGCCTAGTCATTCCAGTATGCAGGGTTATTGTCTGCTAAATAGAGGGCAAGAGTCAAAGCAAAGCTATGTAAACAGATTTGTTTTACAAACTTTTCTTCTTGAAAGACTCTCTTCAGCGGCATAATAATTATTTTGCCAGCATTTTCATAGTTTTTAAACTATATTTTCAAGGGCCAGCAGTTTGGCTTGTAAACATCCCTTTGAGGAAGTCAGGGTATAGATAAATGTGACCCAGGAGCCAATTGATTATGGTAAAAAGGAGGAAATTGTAGATGTGTATTTTGTGTTTTTGTTTTTCAGTAGATAGCAAAAAAAGCTAACATATTAATCCTTTTCACCTGTATATTGAGAGTTTAATCTACCAATAAAATTAGGGTTGCCAGGTCTCCAGTTTTTGCCTGGGGACTCTGGATTTTTGGGGTCCTCTCCAGGTGACTCACCTTAATCTCCAGACTCTCCGCTTTCATTAAAAAAAAATAAATTTCTAGATTGTCTGGTTCATGAGATATACACCAAAACGTCAGCTGCCCCTCCCCACAACTTCTGTTAAAGGAACTCATATATCTGGCTGCTCTAACCCCATCCTTTCAGGTTTGTAGCCAATAAGTAAAGCCAGGATTGTGATTTGTTGACCTCCAGGCAAGTGCGTAGACCCCATTGCAAGGCCAGAAAGCTGTTTTTTTCTTGGTTATCTGAAAATCTCATAAATTGAGTAAGTATATAGCTTTCAGTCTTTTTCTCTTTTATGTGCAGGACTCAAACAAGCTTAAATTTTCCTGGGCTGTTGAGGAGGGCAGAAAAAAAGGGGGTGTAAACCCTGAATGCCTAAGGAGGGAGTTTCAGTGTATTTATTGTATAAATTCTTTGAAGAAATAGCTTATAGTATAAAATGCCCAACGTGTTTCAGCCCATCAAGGGCTTTCATCAGGGGATTATAGTTGCTAAAAACTCTATATGCACCGGAGGTGCGAAAGTACAATACTGCAGCAATCAAGTAAATTCTCTAGTCTG
The DNA here is from genome assembly GCF_030035675.1 of Rhineura floridana. NCBI lineage: Eukaryota > Metazoa > Chordata > Lepidosauria > Squamata > Rhineuridae > Rhineura > Rhineura floridana. Next base: position 36,253,762 of record NC_084489.1, read on the forward strand.
TTGAGGAGGGCAGTGTTTTGAAAACATTCCCAATATGAAGCTGGGAGTAAAGCTGCAATTCTAATCCCACATATCTGGAATAAACCCCATTGAATTCAATAGGACTTACTTTTGAATAGACATGGCTAGGATTGTGCAGTAAATTGATGGGACTTTTGAATGAAAATAGCAATGAATTGTGTTTGTGTTGTAAATCTTTCTCTCCCCCTCTAATCCCATTTTTAAAGCAATTAGGCAGGGCTTACTTAGGTATCACTGTTTTTATTATGTAGGAAACTAATACTGGTCTTATTTTTTTTAAATGTTCTGCAGTGACCAACTGGTTTTGACAATAAACTATTATACGGGGTCTATGTATTTTTACATCTTCAGTGTGCATGTGTATATGGAGTCTTTCCAATAACCCTGTTAGGTAGGTTGCCAACTGGAAACCAAGGCAGCTCACAATAAGGAATAAATCCCTTTAAAATCCAATAACCATAAAAACAAGTATAAACAGTTGCAAAGCAGCTTAAAGTGGCATGATTCTGAAATTTGGGTGGATGAATTAAGTTCCTTATCACTTGAGGGTGCAGTCATGTGCACACTTTCCTGTTTCAGTAAGGCCCACTGAGTAAACAAACATAGGATTGCACTATAAGTATCTTTACAGGTTGTGTAAATAATAAACGTCTTTGAGAGTCATGTTTATATAAATATTTCTTCATACTATGTCCCAATAAGTATCTGACTTCACACAATAGTTGTATATTATTGTTTCCTTTACATTTTAAGTGTGCCCTTCTTCCTTGGGGTGGGCATGATTCCTGTTGTTTTCATCCTGAGGGGCAGATAGGCTGAGAGATGGTGAGTAGCCCATGGTCACCCAGTAAACTTTATAGATCATTTCCATTTTAAAAATTAATGAAAATTATTTACATGCAGGCAAAGTTTATTAAGTAGATCCACACAATACATTTAAAGCACCTCCAAGTCGCATTTAAAGTGCATGACTTCCCTCAAAGAATCCTGGGAAGTGTAGTTTCCCCCTCACAGTTATAGTTCCCATCACCCTTAACAAACTACAGTTCCAATTATTCTGTGATGGGATTTATGTGATTCAAATGTGTGTTGAATGTGCTTTAAATGAATGGTGTGCATTCATTAGTGAACTGAAAAGACAATTTTAAAATATACCTTTTTAAACAGGGAAAGGGCTCAGTGATAGGGCACATGCTTTGCATGCAAAGGTCCAAAATTCAATCTCTGGAAAACACTATTGCCTGGAATCCTGGAGAGCCAATGCTAGTCCGTGTGATCAGTACTGAGCTATGTGGTAGTAAATCGCCTGAGTCGGTATAATGCAGATTCCTTTGTTCCTACAAGTGGAAAGAGACCAAGGGCCACAGTGACTTCAAAATTTATTTATGTATTTTATTTACAACATTTATAAACAGCTTTATTGTAAAAAAATCTCAAAGCAGTTTACAGAAGGAATTAAAATTATTGGCAAAAATTATTGGTAGGTATTTTAAAACATTCAAAATAATAAAACCAACAATGAGTTAAAACAGATAAAATACACAATAGCTTCTACATGCCTTGGTAGGCTTGCCTAAACAAAAAATGTTTTTAGCAGGTGTCAAAAGGAGTACAATGAAGGTGCCTGCCTAATGTCAATAGGCAGGGAGTTACAAAGTGTAAGTGCTGCCATACTAAAGGATCGATTTCTTATAAGAGCAGAACAACTACTATGTGGCAGCCATAACATGGAAAGCACACCTTGAACTTGACCTGGTAGCAAATCCACAATCAGTGCAGATTTCAAAGCAGATATAGTATGTGCTGAAAGGGTCTCACCCATATCAGCAATTGTGCTGCAGCATTCTGCACTAACTGCAGCCCCAAGATCAGGTTGTGCTACATGGGGATTTCTGTGACCTTGAATGACTAGCTGCCAGGTTTTTTTTAGTTTTGGTTTTTGGTTAGGAACCCTGACTGGTTGCAGGATGCTGAGTTTTCTGCCTTACCCATAGGAATCTTGTTTTGGTTGGTATGGTATTGTGTTTAGGGAAGTATTGCTGTCTTTTGTTTTTCTTGTCTATTTGCATTTCATTTACCTCTGACCTCACTGCCTTACATCCATAAAAGCAATAACAGTGGTTCCATGTGCTCAGCTTAACCCCCTTAAATCCACTGATAATGCACCTCGTCGGTTGTTTGATAGTTCGTTTCTTGCCCAATAGTGGTAAAGGAGAATTCACATATTGGGAAGTGTGGCTTCAACTGCTGTTGTTCCCAAGCTACTGCCTGTGAAGGTAGACCAACCCATTTGTGTTTTCTCTCAGTCAATTATTACTCTCTGGAACTGGGTTGGCTGTCAAAGTGAATTTATAGAAGCCCACAGGGTAGACAGAAAAGGGTAGAGAAACTTCTTACTCTTACTCATTTCCCAAACCTCTTTCTGCAGTGAAGGGTCAAGTCTATAAAGAGGTTTGGAACAGCCATGTTAAAAGGTAGGGGCAGGGCATTCTAGGCAGGGAGTTGCCAACCCTGCTTGGATATGGATATCTTTGCAGAGGATCTCTAGTCAAGATTTACCAACAGCACAATCCAAACTATCTACTCAGAAGTAAGTCCTATTGAGTTCTATGGGGCCTAGTCCCTTAGTAAGTGTGTTTAGAATTGCAGCCTTTAGGGTCATCCATCTTTAGTCCTGAGTGCTCCCATCTAACATCTCCACAACACTAGGTTCCCTTCTTCCTACAGTGGCCTTCTGGTGATTGGCCTGGTCTGAGGGCACTTAAACCCTTCTTGCCAGAAACAAGTAGGCTAGATTAAATGTTCCCTACCTAAGCTCCATCTTTGAGTTAAGATTTCTATCTTAACATATCATGTTTGATGACATCACTTGGGCCCGCCTCTGAAATCTCAGGGTTTGGGATGCTTCTGACCTGGCAACCCTAAAAATGTTTGTCTTTACTTATTAAATTCTGTTTGCTCACTTCCTTTTTTACTTCTCCCATTTTCTTTCTCTACTTTCCAAAATATTTTTCTCTCTCTCACCCCATTTTGCATATCTACCTAAAATCCTATCATTTGTCCTTTCTCCTACCACAGTCCCTAAAATTTTAGCTTTCTGCCATGTACCCTCCCGACCCATTATCTGCCCATATTTATTCTCTCTTTTATTCCAGTATCTATGCTGCTCATATGCCCATTGTGCTCCATTGTGTTTAGCCCTGTAAAAGATGCGGGGGGTATTGATGCATTTTTCATGCATCAATCCAAAGTACTTAGGATAGCATGTGTATAACCTACAAGTTTCTACACATGTGGGCTCCCTTCAGAGCTTTAGATCAACACATGGAGATTGGAGGGCAGAGTAAACCAGCATAATGCAACCCCATCTCCTACCTACCCTCATACTGATAGCCATAGATATGGCATATGAACAGGGCTTGCTAGTTTGCTATACTGTTACAACCTTGAAACTTTCATTTAGCATGAACAATTTGGTAGGTGCTGAATAAATCACAGAAGTAAAGCACTCATTACCCAAGCTATCTGGGACCAGGTCAGAAGTGAGTCCTATCAAGGACTGGTTTGCACAATCTTCCCTCCAGCTGAAACTTCTTGGTGCAGTCCTCAGATATCTGTGGACCACCTACAGTTTGGAGAGAAATACACACATGATCTAGTAGTTCATGCATCATGGCTATTCTTTTGCAATAGTCTCTCTCCACAATCAGTGCAGTACCTTTTGTGAGATCATAATTGCAGATACGGCTGCAGAGTGCACCCATGCACTTCCAGCTAATATGATACTTTCTCCATGCAATCACTTGCACAAACAGGTTGCGTAGAAAAAAACTAGCACAAAACAGCTGTGGAAACTGGCCATTAACTCAAAGAGACTCACTTCTTGATAAGCATTCTTACAGTTTCAGACCATTTGGCATACTATGACAGGAAACCCCAGCCATTTTCCCTCTATTGGTAGGTACATGCCACAGAAAGCTTTGGTGAATTGGGAGTTCCTTGCAGCAAATATCCAATCAGACATGTTCAAAAGTCTACGGTTGCAAGCCTACGTACACTTAGCTGGCTGGAAATAAACTCCTCCAAATGTGGAATGGAACATACTTCTAAGTAAATATACATAGGATTTTTCAGCAACTTATATTGCTTATATTGGATAAGGATAAAATCTAAAACGATAATGACTGTGGCCCAACATAGTTCGGTAAATTTAAGTCCATGGATTTCAGTGGGCTTAAGTGTGCAGTGCTTATCTCTGTTTGGATTCTGGCCATTGTGTAAAGTGGCCTGTAGCCAGACTACTAGGATAGAGGCAGAGGGCAGAGATTGATAGCGGGATGGAATGGGGAGTGTCAAATAGCAATGGGAGAGCAGCTAAGATGAATCTAGGATGGTTCAGAAAATATATGTTTTTAAAAGTGTCACCAGAGTGTGCTTCCCACATCCATTCTAGGACTGGTCCCCATCTCACAAAGGCTTTTGTAAAATAAATTGAAAAAAATATGGCAACACTTACCAACTCATGCAGCCTGCTTTCACTTATCTTTATGGTATCAGAAGCATAGAAATAGGACAATAATTATTCCACCTGAATTATTTTGGGAGCCTATCACCAGTATTCATGCCACCTCAACTTCCTTGACAAATATATGATCCATGTTAATTGCTTTCTGGAATGAGAGAAAGGTGTCTGTGCAGACATTTAGCAAATACAAGATCTTGGTATTTAAAAAAATCCAGGTCCCTTGTTAAATTGGCACTAGTATTCTACATACTTTAAAAAACAGATAATTATAAATTTTATTTTCTAAGCCAGGGCCTACAGCAATTAAATGAATTGAGGGTGTTATTTTCTGCACAGCTTGCACTGCAGACCTAAACTTGTGTTAAATTTAATAGATTAGTAGTCCTCGTCCTCATTTTGCTGTGTTGTTAAAATTGTTTTCTCCTCTGCCCTGAAAAATGGCTGAAGTGTTTGCCACTCAACAAAAGCTATGTCCTCACAGAGGGGAGTGGGATTACTGGTAGTTGTCCACATATTTATTTACCACATTCTTTCTGGTTTTTAGCTGCAGTGAAAGAGCTTCCAAGTCAAAACAAATGGAGCAGGAAGTAGTCCTCTTTTTTAACTGTATTGCTGCCATTCTTGGACACAAAGTTCATAAATCAAGACTGCATTCAGCTGTGGGGTTTATTGTGTTATTTCTGCTGATTATAATGCTAGTGCCTCTGTCCTGATTTCAAATGTGCTTTTTACACTGTAGCACCTGTTGTGTTATAGAACTTTTTTTATTATATATCATACTAAATCATCATATTATATATCATGCTAAATACCAATTACACCAGTGGCCATGGCGTGACACGACAGCAGATGTCATCAGTCATGACACCAACCTCTGTATGCTGGAATACCACTCCAGATTTGGTTGTGTGAGCAGTGATCGTATGATCCCAAGAAAACCATGGGAAAAATAGAACACCAAACTTCTGCAATTTTCTGGATTAATGGGATTGCAAACAGGGGTTTTCTGGAAGCATTTAACATGGAGATGAGTGCTAAACTTCCACTTGATTCTGCTAGATTTTCAGAAGTGGATTTTGTGTCGTGCAAAATCATGTAAAATGCAAAATGTAACTGGTAATGAAACATCAGGAAAATGGAATAAAGGTGCTGTCTGAATGTTATCTAAGCTTAAATTCAAAGACATTTTGCACTAAATCTGGTTGTTTTAATCATTCGTCCAAAAGTGCCACCAGCAAAAAAGAGTAAACTGATGTAGGATAATGCTTTAATATATTGGGGTAGTTATTGCAGGCTAATTCCTATGTGAGTAACTGAAAAGGGGGTATTTCAAGCTCTAAGAGAGCAGAGGTTACCAGCTGTTCCAGATTAGTGGTGGGGAATATCTAATTCAGGGTGCTTTCACACTGCACTTTATTCCGTTATTCTGACGATTTCTTACCTGGTAATTTGCACATTATATTTGAGCTTTCACACAACATACTGGGTAGCTCTGGAATTCTGGTGGAATGTAGTGCAAGCGTAGCGCTAATTTCCGCAATAAATGATACCAGAAATAATCCGTTAGCAAGGCTGGGAACCCGGAAGATCGCGGGAGTGTTTCGCCAGCTGCTGCTGCTCACATGTAAGGCATCCCACCATGCAGTGCGTTCCCGCCCTTTAGTTGCGCAGGGTTTTTTTTTTTTTTTTTGCCTGATGAATGTTGTACCAGTATTCCGGCATCGGCGCAAATAGCAGCAGCATTTCCCACACACACACGTCTTGATACAACTAAAACAATTTTAAAAGTCAGATCCTAAAGGGAGAGGGCTTTCATGGCGATGGGACAAGATCTTAGTCCTCCTACGCAGTGGGGAACAGTGCATGGGTGAGGGACCAAAACAAGCTGTGTGAAAGACAGTTGTGCGAAATGCCGCTATATCGGCTGAAAAAGTACTGTTCCTTATTGCAACAGGTACTGCAGTGTGAAAGGGATTTTAGAACTCGGGACAGAAGCGCTACCTTTTTAATCTATTAAACTAGTGCTATTAGCTGCATGTGTGAAAGCAGCCAGGCCATTTGTAACAAACTTGACACTCTCCAATCGTGCGATGTATTTTGTATCGTCTGATCATCATTCTGACCTGACTTGCCACTTTCCACTGTCTGTGGCCTTCCTAGGGTTAGCCTTAAATGTTTACATTTTTAACCTACATGGTATGTATTTGATGTACAATTCACCCTAAGACTATGGTGGAATTAAACATGTCAAAAATAGGCAAAATATATTAAAATATGTTTAAAAAGCTATTTTTCTTTGCTTATCTTAGCTGTTTTGCTCTCTTATTAATTTTCATGGTCTTTGGCCCTGCCCCTTTTTGTATCTGGCCCTGTCCACCATCAGAACATGGGCCCCAGAAGGGTAGCCAAGTTTGAATCTGGGCCTCAGGCTGAAAGTGGTTCCTTACGCAGAGCCGCCCCTAGGCACTGGGAAGCGGGGCAGTTGCCCTGGGCCCCGCGCTTTGGGGGCCCCCCGTGCTTGGCAATCTGCTCACCAGCCGGCTCCTCCCTCCCTGCCTGCTCACCTTCGCCATGCCAGGCAGGGCGCAGCGCTCGCTTGCTCTCTTTCTCTCCATCCGGGACAGGGGCTTGCTCGCCTGCCCGCCCGCCCGCCTGCCATGCCGAAGCTGCCGCCGCCACCGCCACTTCTGCTGTGGTCAGCAAGCGGTAGCCGCCCCAGGGACAGCGAGCTGGGCCAGCAGTTCCGGGACTGGTGCCTGCGCACCTATGGTGACTTGGCCAAGACCAAGACGGTGACCTGGAGCAAATGTGGGGGGCCCCCAACTATGCTTTTGCCCTGGGCCCCGCACATGCTAAGGGAGGGCCTGTCCTTACCCCTGACTTGGGGACCCTCACATTGCTTAGAAGTTTATTAAGAGCTTCCACAATCGTGACATACTAGCTTCCTGAAAAGACAACTTGTCCTCCACCACCATTGTTTTCCTACAATAGGAAATGTGGAAAGGGTTCCTAGAAGATGGAAAGTGTGAAAACTACAGTCTCGTTTTTTTACTCTCTTTAGCTACTGAAGATCCAGAACACTTTATTATTTATTTATCCACCATTAAAATCTCTCATAACTACAACCATAATAATGTACAATATTAAATGGCACTATGAACATCTTTGTACGTATAGTTTGTTAAGCATGCAAAATCCTGCAATGAATTATATAAAAAGGAAGCAAGTACAGAAACACAAGGTGTTGTTATGCCCTTATCCCTAGTCTTGAACAATTCATTTGCAGGACCAAGGCGAGGGGGGGGGGAGAAGACAATTAATTAATGGAGCTCTCTCAGTGATTGTCTGGTTGTCGATCAGAGATGTGGTTCCCCACTCAGCTTAAAATCACAACCTTGTTCCCTTTATTAATCCTCTGACTATGTTTTAATAGCTGGTATTTGTGATGGGGGCATCTGATCCAGTGCTTGAGTTAAATATAGCCCTCTCTAGTGTAAGGAGAAGATTTAATGGGAAATAGTTGGCATTCTTTCTTTCTAAAGCTCACAGAGAGAGAGAGACAGAGACAGAGACATAAACATACCCAACCAGTGAGGGAGCGAAGGGAGAAAGCAAGCAAGGCAGACAGGCAGAGAAGACAGTGGACAAGGCATCAGGACCCTGCACATTGGAATTATACCGCTTGCAGCCAGAATGGTCATCCACAGCCGTGTTGCTTTGGGATTTTATCTTCAGCTCTTTTTCTGCTTTGCTGTATCTCAGCCCTTCTTTGTTGACAATGTCTTCTCAATTTCAGCAGGTAAATTGCAACATTGATTTATCTCCTGGTGACTTACATTGCTTTGTGTTTTTAGATTTTCCTGCCTTTCTAAGCACTCAGAATCATAGTTGGAAAATACTTGATTGCAAATGCATGCTGAATCACAAACTATAAAACCTGAAGCCTAATATTTTTATTTTCAAATCTGTTATTTTATTACTGCTGACATGAGAAGGCTAACATCTCCTATTTTGTAGTAACAGGCGATATTATCACAAACCAGACGTTTCATTATTATATAGCTCTGTGGCTTTATTTCACTTGCTGTGTTCACTTGAAGATCTGTAAATTTGCAGGCATAAATGAAGGATGAATCACAGTGTATATCCGTTTCTGTTAACATATCCTTGACCTCATCGAGTGAGTGCTGCTGGACTTGAGCTGGATGGTAGCACAGTAAACATCTTCTGGCTAGGGCAGTGGCACTAACACTCAGATGACTTTCATAGCAAACAAAAGCCCACTGCATGGAAAAAACCAGGTTGGCACAAGGCAAAGGGCAGGAATTGCCCAAGTGCAGGGAATCCTATTTTCCACTTTAATCCAACAGACTTCCCTTCAGCTGTGTGTAGTGGAAAAGGAGACCAGGTATAGGAAACATATTTCATTGGGGTTTTTTTCTCTTTTCAGTTCTCTAAGAGAATGTTTTTTCCAGTTTACATAAGAGGGGGTTCCAAACAAACCCCCCGGATCCAAGCAATCTAAACCATTCTGGGATATTCTGAATTCAGATTCAAATTTTGCACTTTAATCTTAAGTGGACACGATGTTGTCTGGAAGCCACTGGAACTACAAATGTGTAAATTTTAAAGACAAACATAAGAGCAGTATCAGGGAGACTAATATTTTTTTCCTAAAATTCTTGTTATTCAAAGCAATGTTATTGAAAGGGGAAGTCCTTTAAAGCAAGGCTGGGGAATCTTTGGCCCTCCATGTTTCTGAACTACAACTCCGATCAAGCTCCAGCAAGCATATGCAATAGGCAGGGACAATGAGAGTTGTAGCTCAGCAGCATCTGGGGGTCCAATCCCCACACCTGCTTTAAAGAATCAACTCGCAGAGCTTGGAAAAGTTACTTTTTTGAACTACAACTCCCATCAGCCCCAGCCAGCATGGCCACTGGATTGGGCTGATGGGAGTTGTAGTTCAAAAAAGTAACTTTTCCAAGCTCTGGATCAAGGTGGATGTAGATGTGGTATAAAGCCTTAAGTCAGAGATGGGAGAATGCCAGCCCTGGGGGGGGGGCATGTGTCCCTCTCCCTAAGCCTCTCTGTTTAGCCATCCGTCTATCTCCAGACCACAACCCTTCCCCAAGCAATTATCACCTCTTCCCATGCCATCCCCCTCATTGCCCCTGGTCCACACCCTCCTCAAGTGTGTTTGCCTGGCTGGAATCTGTTCTTGAACTGTGATCATGCCTCTTGTTTGCCTGGATGGAGGTGTATGTGCTTACAGAAACCTCTGACGTTTGCATAGCTGGAATGTAGCCTGCTGTACAGAAAAATCACATCCATTGTTCCACCTGCTCTGCCTCTGGCCACGCTTACTTTTGCCTCACCCTAGAAAGTTGCCCATGAAATAATATGGCCCTAGGGATGAAAAGTGCCCCCCACCTCTGCTTTGAGTTTCTAGCATCATTCTTCTGGAACTGTATTTTTTTTTAATCCAGGTACTTTTTAACTGCAATAGACTTACAGTACTACAGGTATATAACCTTATCTTTGCTGCCTTTTGAATATGTCTAGGGAGTTATGATAATTCAAACTAAAGAAAACAAATATAATTAGAAATACATCGAAAAATAAATCTGGAACAAATGCAGCAGACTGAAAATAACAATTAGTATGGATTTTCCTGAAAGAGATTTAGATTTGCATCAGCTATATTTAAAAGTGGAACAATTGCCTCAGCCTACTACATCCTCCCATTCTGTGTTCATTCACAAACTTTCATTAACATTGCAATAAGCAGAAAGCAGGACCAGCCCTGCCCATTAGGCAGAGTGAGGTAGCAGAAGCTGGCGGGCAGAGGGTGAAGAACAGCAGCCAGGTATTGTAGGGCAGAGCTGTATTATCATTATTATCATTATCATTATTAAATGCATTACCTGCCCTTCACCAGTAGGTCCCAGGGTGGGTCACACTGATATAAAATACATTATTTAAAATAGGTTGAAACAAGTTACAATCACAACTAAAGCGAGTCTTATATATAGTGTCAAAGGCCAGGGTAAAGAAGTGCATCTTCAGCGTAAGATGAAAGCTGTACAGTGAAGGTGCCAGATACATCTCTGTGGGGAGGGGAGTCCACAACTTAGGGGCTGCCACAAAGAATGTCCTCTCCAGGGCCACTTCACCCCCGAACTTCTGAGGGCAGTGAAACCACCAAGAAGGCCATCTAGGGGCATAGCAATGAGGGGGCAAATGAGGGCATTCCTCCCCATATACTTTTGCTCCCCTCCAAATGAAATTTTCCTTCAGTGCTCAAATTTGTAGCATTGCAGCAACTTAAAACTTCAGTTGAACCGTTAGAAATACAGTTTAGGCTTCCAAAGAGACGGGCAGGGCAAAGTTACCAAGGGAATGCAAACACAGTGTTGTATTCTGTTAATAATAAGTTTGAGTTTCAGAAGCTTGTCTTGAGCAGGGCCCAGTAGTTGAGACGAGGAGCTGGGAGGTGAGGGGAAAGGGGCAGGAGGGATTAGGCCAAAAATGGGACTGGATGCGATCAATAAAGCTCTCCTCAAGAATCCACACTATGTTTGTCTCATGGATAAAAGGGGGTAGATACCAAACACAGCAGATATAAGAGCTGAAAGTGTGAATGAAGGGAACACAAATCTTGATGGATCGGGGAGGGAATTGACAAACCTAAGAGTTTGCAATAGCAAGAAGGCAAAGCAGGAAGGACAGTTTGTTATGCACTGCAGAGCATCTCCCCCATTGCTGCCAATTTAATGTTTCCCACTAAAATCTAGTGTTTTTAGGTGCATGTCTGGTGTTAAATTTTGTTGGCTAGTGGGAAATCTAGTGAATGTCAAACATTTTATGGTCAGAATCTGGCGGTTTTTACAAATACTTCAATTTCATTCTCTCCCCCCCCCCCCGCTATGATGTATTTAATGAAACTGTTTAGCCAAAATCTAGCCTTTTAAAAAAATACTTTCAGATATTTTATTGTATTTTCATTGTTTGCATTTCTGTTCCTATGTACAGTCTCCAAAGTGCTACTTATTGTTTCATTTCTGCTGTAAGCCATGGCTTGTTGGCTACCCCTTTGATTGAAAGCATACCAGAGCAATTTACCCAACACAATAAGCCAGTGACAGTAAGAATTATTTTTAAGTCAAATCTCCAGATCCTCTGGTATGCTTGTTTTTTAAAGGTATAAAGACAAGGAGGTTCTTGCCAATTGGCTGACTGAGAAGGAAAATCTGCAGGCAATAATTTATCCAATCAAAGTGTGATGCAGCCTAAGCACCACCAAAGGAGACATGATTAGGAACTATAAGGCTCAGAAATAAATGGCCTGAGTATGCAGTGTGCACTTGCCTCACCAATAAGAAATCTCTGTTTGTATTTCATAAGGTGATTCCCCAACGGGTATCCTTGGTATAAACAGTACATCTTATAATCATCATAGAAAGAGCCTGCTGGATCAGACAAAGGTCCATCTAGTCCATATTCCTGTTCTCAGAGTAGCCAACCAAACACACATAGCATTTTTTTGCCACCCTGGGCTGCCACGGGGTGGAAGGGTGAGATGATGATGATGATGATGGTTGTTGTTGTTGTTGTTGTTGTTGTTGTAGCTGTGCACCACCCCAATCTTCGAGTGGTGAGATTTCCAGGGGTCCCTGTGCTCGCCCTGGGTTTGGTTTCCTTGGGACGAAGGTCAGCGGAGACTGTGATGTCTTTATGAAATATGGGTTATTTATTTACACACATTCCAACCTGAGCTTAGGATGGAAGGGTTCAAGGCATCAGCAGTCCAATATCCAGCTTTTCCTTCAGTGTTACAGGAGGCATCCTAAAGCCATGGTGCAGAGAGACTCTCTCCACCTGCCTCCAGTTCCCAGCCATTCTCTGACACAACCCAACACACACTCAAAACACAAACCTCTCCTAGCTGCCAGGAAAGGGGGGGAAGGTTCTCCTGAAGAGTTTCAATGACAAAAGGATCTTTCTGGCCCATTCACCAGATGCTGAGCACCTGATAGACCCATTAAAAAACTTGGCCACTCTATTAGCTTAACAAAAGAAACTCATCTGACCAGCAGAGCGAGTTTCTTACCCCAAGGCACAGGATTCCAAATCAGAGGCTGGAAGGGGACTAATAGAAATTATCAATTTCAACCCCCAAACTCACAACACGTTTATTATTATTGTTGTTGTTTTTGTTGTTGTTATTATTCAAAAATAACAGGAATGTAAAACCTCCATACTTCTCTCAGATCTAAAACACACACACATATTTATATCTGCAGTTCCACACACCAATGGTTGCTAGTACTTTTAAAAAGTATTATCCACTTTGTTAAGCCATTGTTTCACAACAACGTAAAAATGTTATCAAACATGGTGTCTAGTGGGTTAAGGTCAGATTTTGGTGGATTTGGGGCATTGGTCTGGTGGGAAAAAAGTAGTGCTCCCCTGTAGTACTCAGGCAGCTTTTGTAGGTGGTGGGTGCTATTAGTGCATCTGGGGGTGTGTGCCTAGGCTTTGGGGCCTAGAGTGTGAGCAGTCTGGCCTAGTCCAAGGCAGGACCTGAGAATAAGTAAAGAGGTGAGTGAGCTACCTTTCCAAGCCCAGGAAGCCTCGTGAGTCCTTACTAACTTAACCAAGGCTATGGGGAGCTGGAATATTGTGTCTGTGTGCATGCGGGGGGGGCATTTCTTCCCTAGTTTGTTTAAAAAGTTGAAAAATATGTCCTTTCAAGCCTTTCAAGCTGGTTTCATTACAAAATGGTTTGAAGAGTATAATGTGGCTAGAGCCTTAGTTGCAACAGTTTTAGACCTCCACCCAACTACTGTATGCAAATGATAATTATAAATAATTCACCTAATTTAACTTTTCTCATGCGACCTTATGTACTACCAAAATAGGGTGTCTGACATTTGCTGATAGAGCCATCAGAAGCAGTGTTAGTTGGCTAGCCCAGGGCCTTTCTGTAGAATGCAGATTGTGTGCTTGTACAGTTAATTCTAGCACCTGTAGTTCGGAGAGATGCATAGTTCCTATGTGACATGCTGTCAAGCATTTCCTTACAAAAAGTGATGTTTATAGGTATTAATTTAATTTTTAAAGTAAAACTTCTTTTAATTGCTTTACTGGCATGACAAAGGAGACCAGGGTAGTTAGTTCCAGGAAGTAGCCGCTCAGGAGAACTGAACTCACAGTTCACAAATTTACTAAAATATTGTAACTGTACAAGGGAGCCTTTCCACACATGTACACTTTGTATGCTGCAGGACTCACCTTTGGTGTATCTACAACTGTGTGTGAAAATTCATTCTCTACTTTGACACAAGCATTGATACCACACAGGTGTTCAACACTTCATCAGAGAAAAGCAAACTTGGTAATCTTGACTTTTGAAAGTAACCTATTTGAAGGAATTTCAAGTGAACAATTCTTCTGCAAGTTTTCAGAGAAATCACGGCACATTCGACTTCATTAACAGTTCAGATCATTATGGTAGGATGCCTTGCACAATATACATTTGTTTCCTAGTCACTGTTATTTAGTTTACACAACAATTTTGCATGTGGAAAATATTGTATTTAAATTTATTTACTATTTTGTAAACTGCACAAATCATAGATCCTAATTAAAATGCATAAATGGGGGGGTTGTCATTACCTATGAGAACTTTTCCCCCCAGAAACTTCTTTTATAATGACCAATGCCCCAATTCTTCTGCCCCCCCCCGAAATTTTGTCTCTGCCCCACCTATGAAAATTGTCTCACTACACTCCTGGGTCATATGGAAAGCGGGATAGGACCAAGATGAAGGAGGTGTGAAAATTGAAGGGAGAAATAATTTAACATATGCAGACAAAACCATACTACTAGCAGAAACCAGTCATGATATGAAATGAATGCTGTTGAAAGTTAAAGAGAGAAGCACAAAAGCAGGAGTCGGACTACAGCTGAACGTCACGAAGACTAAAGTAATGACAACAGAAGATTTATGCAACTTTAAAGTTGATAATGAGAACATTGAATTTGTCAAAGATTATCAATACCATGGCACAGTCATTAACCAAAATGGAGACAATACTCAAGAAATTAGAAGAAGGCTAGGACTGGGGAGGGTAGCTATGAGAGAACTAGGAAAGGTCCTCAAATGCAAAGATGTGTCACTGAACACTAAAGTCAGGATCATTCAGACCATGGTATTCCAGATATGGATGTGAAAGTTGGACAGTGAAAAAACTGTATAAGAGAAAAATCAGCTCATTTGAAATGTGGTGTTGGAGGAGAGCTTTGCAGATACCATGGACTGCGAAAAAGACAAATAATTGGATTTTAGAACAAATTAAACCAGAACTATCATTAGAAGCTAAAATGATGAAACTGAGGTTATCATACTTTAGATACATATAGGCATACCCTGCTTTAATGTTCGCAATGGGACTGGAGAGTATACTTTAAGCGAAAATAAACTTTAAGTGAAGCAATTGTCTTCCCTTGTACGGCACACAATCACACTAGATGGCAGTGGCGTCATGCCAATAAAGTGTACGTTATTGCAAAGCACGTGAACGTTAAGCGGGGTATGGGGACGTATGGAGCATGTACATTATAGCGAGGCGACGTTATGTGAAGGGACGTTAAGCGGGGTATGCCTGTAATGAGAAGACATGATTCACTAGAAAAGACAATAATGCTGGGAACAACAGAAGGGAGTAGAAAATGAGGAAGGCCAAACAAGATGGATATATTCCATAAATGAAGCCACAGACCTGAACTGAGAAGATCTGAACGGGGTCTTTATAACAGATGCTATTGGAGGTCGCTGATTCACAGGGTTGCCATAAGTTGTAATCGACTTGAAGGCACATAGCAACAACAAAGTCTGGTTTTATTACACAAACACTCCTGGGACCATCCAGCCTGTACTCGTGACATTGTCCTATTACCATTGTTGAAATAAGATTGAATTCCTACTCCAACAGGCTTCTGTACATGCAAGTGGAAGTGGTGCCATCATGTCCTTCACTTCAGATAGCCAAATGTCATGGACCAGCACTGGAGAATAAAGCCTGACTTGAGACATACGAGTACCTACTAGGTTCAGTAAAATTTATTTCCATGCAAATGTATATATGATCAGGGTGTAGTCATTCAGAGTCTGGGGGGGGGGTTAGACCTCTTTTTTGGGAGCAGGGTCCCAGCCAGGTCCCTATGTCTCCAGAGGCCTACAAGCCAATCTGCATGAAAAGGGAGTGGGTTAGCCACTGAGAAGAGTCTTTATTTATTTATTTATTTATATACCGCCCCATAGCCGAAGCTCTCTGGGCGGTTTACAGCATGCTTTTAACATGCTTCCTTGTCCTTTCCTGTTGATTGGAGCCAATCAGCGTGAAAGGAGCTGCGTCAGCCACTAAGAAGACTCTTCTCAGCAGCTAACACATGCACCTTTCATGCTGATTGACTCCTAGGAACATCTGCTATTGTGTGAGAAGGTGTACACAGGAAGGCCAGAGGAGTATGGAGACAACAACGGAGACCAAACATGTGAGTGAGGGGGCATGACTGTTAGGGGGTATGGTGTGACTGTCATGAATTTGCCACTATGCTACTGTATAAGATTGCAGCCTAACAAAACAATCCTTAGCATGTTTAGTAAGTAAGGCTGCAATCCTAGTCATGTGTACTCATGTACGCCCAGGTAATTTGGGTTAGGATTGCAGCCTAACTTGATAGGATTTACTTCCCAGCATTTGGAATTGCAGCTTTAATAGACAAAGAGTCATTGGGTTATGTCTATATTTAGGATGTTTCCTGAAGTGGGACTTTGAAAATGCACAATACCACATTTTTCAGACCAAGGAAGCATGTTTGAATCTGCATACCAGCTGAGCCTCCGAGCATCTAAAAATCAGGTGAATTCCCAGTACATACACACACATGTGGCATGTTTTTAAACAGGAGTGGGAGAGCATTACTGAATGAGCAGAGATGCAGGTTTCTGTTCATTACTGAAGAGGTTCGACTTAACTGTGCACACTCATAGGGCTAAAGCTCTGTTTGGTGCTCAGTATTATTAAAAATGGATCCAGGGATTCCTGGATGAAATGGAGTATCTAGATCCATTTCAGTCTGGTTTCAGGCCTGGTTCTGGGACGGAGACGGCTTTGGTCGCCTTGGTGGATGACCTACGCAGAGAACTGGACAGGGGGAGTGTGTCCCTGTTGGTTCTGCTGGACCTCTCAGCGGCTTTCGATACCATCGACCATGGTATCCTTCTAGGCCGCCTTGCTGGGATGGGACTTGGGGGCACTGTTTTACAGTGGCTCCGTTACTTCCTGGAGGGACGAACCCAGAAAGTGGTGCTGGGGGATTCCTGTTCGACTCGTTGGCCTGTGGGGTCCCTCAGGGCTCAGTTTTGTCCCCCATGCTATTTAACATCTACATGAAACCACTGGGAGAGGTTGTCTGGGGGTTTGGGGTTCGGTGCCATCAGTATGCTGATGACACCCAACTCTATTTCTCCTTTCCACCTAACTCCAAGGGAGCTGTCTTGGTTTTAAACCAGTGTCTGTCATCAGTGGTGGACTGGATGAGGGTGAACAAATTGAAGCTTAATCCAGACAAGACAGAGATGCTCCTGGTCAGTCGAAAGGCAAATCAGGGAATTCAGCCTGTGCTAGATGGGGTTACACTCCCCCTGAAGACACAGGTTCACAGTTTGGGTGTGCTCCTGGACTCAGCTTTAAATTTGGAGGCCCAGGTTTCTGTGGTGGCCAGGAGTGCTTTTGCACAATTAAGATTAGTGCACCAACTGCGCCTGTTCCTTGAGCCGTCTGATCTGGCCACGGTGACACATGCCTTAGTTACATCCCATTTAGATTACTGTAACGCGCTCTACGGGGGGCTGCCTCTGAAGACTGTTTGGAAACTTCAGTTGGTGCAATGTGCTGCAGCCAGAACGTTAACTGGGGCTGGTTACAGGGACCATACGACTCCCCTGTTACAAAAGCTCCACTGGTTGCCACTCTGTTTCCGGACACAATTCAAAGTGCTGGTGATGACCTATAAAGCCCTATATGGCTTAGGTCCAGGCTATCTGTCAGACCGTATCTCCCTATATGAGCCTGCCCAGGCCCTGAGATCCTCAGGAGAGGCCCTTCTCTCAATACGTACGTGCTCACAAGCACGACTATTGGGAACGCAAGATAGGGCCTTTTCGGTGGCTGCCCCGAGGCTTTGGAACTCCCTTCCTAGGGAAGCAAGAATGGCCCCCTCCTTGCAGTCCTTCCGTCGGCAAGCAAAGACTTTTTTATTTCAACAAGCCTTTGGAACTGAAAGCTGTTAAGGACAGGTCTTGAAGGGTGCTGCATTGCTATTGTCTAACTGTATTATTTTAAACTGAGTTTGAATTATTTTAACTGTATGTATGAATGGTTTTAATACTGTAAATTGTTTAATTCGATTTTAATCTAGACTTTTGTATGTTTTTAATTATATGTGTGCTTTTATCTGGAAGCTGCCGTGAGTTCCAGTTTTGGAAAAAGGGCGGGGTAAAAATAATGATAATAAATAAATAAATAAATAAATAATTTTAAAGTGTTCACTGTTTGTTTGCAAAGGAGGAGAATAGGGAAAGAACCAGAACAGCTGGAGGCCACAAAACTTTTCTTCCATCTGAGAAGCTTCTGTGACAGCAGGGACCCCTTCTGAACCAAAGTAAGACACTTTATAGTTTAGTCAGGTGCTATTTGTAAAATTGCAGTGCTTGAGTGTGCAGAGTATGTTTGCATGGGAGGAGGACAGGGGGGCAGGAAAACAGCAGTTGGCCATGACCTCATTGGCCACACCCCCATAGCAGGCCCTAGTGAGCACCTGCTGCCACAGGGTTGAATCCACTGGCCCATGTGCCTCCTCACCCCAGTGCTCCACTAGCCCTCTGCATTCTCCCTTGCAGTAACCGATAAATTAGTGTGCTCAATGAACTGAAAACATTTTTGGCAAATTTCACACATTCCAGCATAGACAGATTTTTCCTACATGTAGACTATTGCTATATAGGAAACGTTTGGAATAGGTGAAGTAGTGCTGCTGAGGTGTATAGACACAGCAGCTGCAGCATGTACCTAAAAGCATGTGAAGAATCCCAAGAAAAGCTTTGTCCCTTTTACTCTAGGACGTCCCTGTTGCTTATTGTGCAGGAATCTATCTACATGCAGACTTGATAGCCCTTCTGGTCTTCTCATCAACCCCATGACCAGAGGATCAGATGCATGGAAACAGCTCTCTCTCTAAATCAACAGGACATAAAAGTGCTCAGCTGCTACTGAGCTAATAGGTGACTAACAGCTTTCAGAAGCTTCCCATTCAGCATAACCCAAGGATCCCCTATTTATATTATACATCTGGGTTGTAAAATAGGAAAAATGCAGGCAAAGGACTCTTCTTGAGCTCCTCCTATCCATTATGATCAGCAACTGAGGTTCTTCCTCTTATTATGGAGTTCAGCTGGTTAGTCTCTTCTGTGCATGAGTTAAATCAGAAGCCTTTCTGTACTACATATTTAAAGCACTATTATACCCTTTTAAGCAATCATGGCTTCCCCCAAAGAATTCTGGGAACTGTAGTTTGTTAAGTGTGCTCAGAGTGTCCTCACAGAGCTACAATTTCTTTTTTCTAAAATTCAATATATGTTTATTAAAGAAATGTTAATACAATACAATTGCAATATTTCTATCCAGTCATTAAATATTTTCATAAATACAGTTTTAATATCTAAAGAATCCTTACATGATAATTATGTCAATACATAAATACAGTTTAAAATATAACAACCATACCATCAGAACAATCTCTAATCACATCATCAATAATCAACTAGAAGTGAATAATACTGCATTCTCAAGGAATTTTTTTAACTCAGTAGTAATCTTGCCCCAACTAATTTCTTCTTTTATTTTTTCCACCTTAAGCTGTTGAATTTCTCCCAATAAAAATATGGATTTGTTGAATCTTGAAATATGAAATAAACAAGCTCTATTTCTCTACAGAGCTACAATTTTCATAGATGTTTAACAGTCCATCCCTCTTCCCAGAGAATTCTGAGTGGTGTTATACTGCTTTAGAGAGCAATCCAACTGCTATTTATGCCGGGCTGAGGGGAGTTGGATATGGCACCTCCCTCCGGCTGAGCTGGCTGGGTTCCAGCTCAGCCAGGCTATGCTGGCAGAAGCTCCATCTCAGTCCCAGTGCAGCCAGGACCCAACTGGCTCGGCCCAGCCTGGCTGAAAAGGAGCTGGCAGAAGCCAGCAGAAGGCCCGGAAAAGGGGCGTTCCAGAAATGTGCCAGAAGAGTAGTCAGGTGTGGGGGACTTAGGCCACATTCAGCTTGGGTTCAGAGCACTCCTGCAGGTCCCGGTCCAGGCCAAAGTTATGCTGAGAAAAAGGTCAGTCTAAGAAAATAATTGCAGTGGAAGTCAATGGAGAGCACTTACTCCGCAGTAGGGGAACTCATGAGAGCTGGCTTTTACTTTCGAGTTCCTGTTTGCAGCTCTTGGCTGAGCCAGCATTCAGCTGACCCAGAGGCTTCTGAACGGCAGTTGGATGCCGTGGATCTTCCCACTGGCTCCCCTTCTGCCAGCTTCCTCTGAATTGGATTGCTGTGCCCAATCTATAGTGCAGATGGGGCCACAGCAAAATTGCAGTGAGTGCCTGAGGTACATAATAAAGGAAGGGTTCTGCCATGAATGTGCATTTTAAAAAATATAAATAGCATTATTATGCAGCAATAGGGAAGCTTGAGCAGGGGAAGTGGGGTGAGGAAGTTTAACTCTTTCTCTCCCTGCCTGTGCTCTCCATTAAAAAAAATATCTCTGTATCTCTGTAGTTGTTTGCATTTTAAGGAAAATTCCCATTGGTTCCAGTGAAGGCTTCTCTTGAAATGCATTTGGAGAGGTGCTTTTTGTAAAAAATGTGGCAGGGCAAGAAAGAGTAGAACTTCACTTTTCTAGCACCACTACCCATGATCCTCAAGGCTGTTCAGACTTCCCTGCAACTGTTGTTTAGATAGCAAAAAGCCATGCACATTACTTGCATTCAGATAATTAACATCACATCTAGTCTGGCCCTTAGTCAGAGAATGGAGCCAGTGGTCCTTCAGGCTTTACTCTATTCAAAATGTGACCTCTGTTAAGAAACAAATTCATTGATGACCAAAGTCCTATGATTTATGTTAGAATAGGAGACTCTCCGTCTGGGTGAATAGTAGAGATTTTTATTTTCCTCTTCAGTAAATTCAGAGTAGGCTGTAATATTTTTCAGGCCTACTGAGAGTGTGCCTTGCTCTGACGGACTCCACGTGTTGGTCAATACACAGAAGTCAGGAGAAGGCTAGCAGGCACAATCCTGATTTTCCTCCATGTGACGTGTCTTTCAGAATATCGGAAATAGGCTGTTATTAATGCTTTGTGTGTATTTGAGCTTACCATGTGGTAAAGGTTTGTTTTTTTGGTAGGCATCATACAGCAGGACAGGAAAACCCCATTTGTTATAGTCTGAATTCTGGTATACTTTCTTACTTGCTTATGTGTTTAGTTGTCCTAAGGCTGGAATCCCAGATAATTATTTCTGTCTGGCAACAAAAGGTGGCTCCTTTTTGGAAGACATTTGTTTAAACACTGTGCTTGCCAAGTATAAGCCTAATCATACTGAATAGCTACACCATTCCTGAACCATGACTTATCTTTCCTATCATCATAAAAATACTCTCAGCTATTTTCCAGATATATTTGAAAACCAGTGGTCTGAGGGGCCTTTTATTCTTGTCCCCATGTCTCCCCTTGGCAACATGTGTCACAAACAAAGAAGTTTAAACAACTACATGGTGGTAACTAAGTATCAGAAGAACACATTATGGGAAAAAGCAAGTGATTGCTTTGCGTGGAATACAATTGCGAAGAATGGGCATTCATATCTTGCTCTGAAGAAGAAATGGGTGGACTTGCGAAGTGTAACTTTCCACCTTTCACCCAACTCAGCCTCTCTAGTAGGAGGATATGGCCATGTTGTTCCTGGAAACAATGAATGATCCCCTCAGCTCTAGCCAGCCAGATTTCTGGGTGCTGAAACATCATTTCTAGAGGAAATGCTTGAGGGTGTTACATTACATGATCAGCATGTGACTGCGAGTCTGCATTTCCATGTGGCTATGTTGCAGCAAACAAGAGTTGGTAGGGGCAGGTCTGGAAGCATGAATATCGGCAGATTGGTCTTTTAATATATTTTAAAATATCTCTTTCTAAATATGTAACTCTTACTGGTGCTGCACCTTCAAGACTGTTTTATATGCTTTGTTTTTTAAACCTATGGTACATGATGGTGCTATGAAACATGCTATCCTGTTATGCAAAATAATACCCCATTATCCCATTAGGATTTGCTGTGATTGGGTAGTTACTGGGGCACAAGAGACACAAGAAGCAATTTAGTACATTAAGCAAGCGAAGCGAGAAGGGGCTTAAAGTGGTTTGCCCAGATTGAATATTAGAGATGGAACAATCTGTCAATTTCAGTTGTCTGTTTCTCAAAATTCAGTTTTCCACATTTCTGCAGCAATTTGCAATTATTAAAAAAAACCCTCATGTAAATTATTCAGCATTTTAGTGCGAATTTCTCTTAATAAATATGTTTTTGTATGTATGTATTTTTGTATGTATTGTATGTATGTATTTTTACTAATATACCCATTTTTGCAAGCAATTTATCCTAATATACAGTAATGCATTTTTGTATGTTATTCTAACCAATATATTCATTTTGTGCCAACTTTCCCCCTAATTGTTGCGCTGCAGCCAACTCAGAAGGGACAGGAAGGGGGGAGGCATGAGTTTCAGGCACCTCCACAGCCAGAAGAAGCAGAGTTGGGGATTGTTGTGTCTGAGCAGGATCGTGCGGGAGGGGGGCAGCCTGCTCTCCAGCCAGTTCCCACGAGCAACGCCCTTTCTGAGGAGCCAAGCGCACCGCCCCCAGTTGATGCAGAGGACTTGTGGGCGGAAGCTTCAGAGTCAGTGCCAGCTCCTCCTTTACCAAGCAGTTCCCAGGAGGATTCCAGTGTGGCACCGCCCCCTCACCTCGAGCCCGTTGCTCGAGAGCAGGTGTCTTCAGATGAGCTGTTGGATGTGCGTCCCCTGTCTCCTCGTTCCCATCGCCGTGAGAAACGGACAGGGCAAAGACAGGAATTACGAAGGAGTCAGAGATTACGTTCGAAAACATTTCCTATATAAGCCTGCCGCTCCCAGTGGGGGGTCGTTGAGTCAACTTCCTTCACATGCTGCAGAGCATGTCTAGAGTATAGTTAGGGACTCTAGTGAGTTAGCGTAGGGTTTCCTATGAAGCGCAATGCCTTTGATGTATCCATTACTCTAATAAAATGAGATTTACTTGCACACACACTCCAGCCTCATTCTTTCGGCTCTGGACGGGACACTAATATAATCATTTTTGTAAACACTCCTTGGTTGGAGAACTGCATTGCAAAATTCAGATAAATGCGAATTTTGAAGGATGGCTGTGTTTTGGTTCTCATATTGATTCAGAAAGGGCAAATTTGATAAATTCTGCTTTTAAATGCAAACTGAATCAAATTTCTCCCCTATCTCTAATAAATATTAAGAAGGTTTGCCAGAACAGTGGTGAAGCAGAAATTTTTTTGAATTTGGTTTAGGATTTTGAGGATCTGGACTGATGTTACTTTGTACACAAAGCTGTCTGCCTGAATACATGCTGGGCTGCATAATAGCACCTGTCAATTTTTTAAATAGAATATGCATTACAAAGACGCAATAAATCTCTGGTACTATCTCTTTCAAGGAAATTTAAAATTTGTTTAAAAAGGCAATGTGGCAATCTCATGTACATATGCAGCCTTGTGAAATAAAGATTAAAAGTGGAGGACGTCATCTTATTTACATTTAGTACTGTTTTTTTATACATTATGACAAGTGCTTGTAAGCAAAGTTTTTGTTTGTTTCTAGGGGTGCTCCATGATGTTACTCACAAAAGAGAGCCTAGGAATAGTAACCTAAAACAGGGAAACACAAATCATATAAAATATCCTACAGTGCTAGATCAAAATGCACACACATAAAATATCCTACATCAAAATACACACAATAAGCCCTCTCATAAAAAAGCACAAAAACTTTAGACCAGTGGTTCCCAACCTGGGGAGTCAGAACCCCCAGAGGGATTATGAAGTCATCCCAGCAGGGTCACAAAGAACAAAGAGAAAAATTATTAATTTAAAAAATTAATTAATGGCTAATCTGTGCACCACCAACTGTGCACGCAGCTGCTTTCGCCTCCCCTTCCTTCCTTCCAGCCCACACAATCAGTTCCCACCACACAGAGAGCTGAACAGCACAGCACTGGAATGAGTGCATCAAGAGAAGCAGCCAGCGGGGCTTATTTAAACTCCAGTGCCTTGCCCCCCCTTTTGTCAGCAGCAGTGAGGGAAGACCAATTGGGCTGATTGGCTCTGGCTGTAGAGACAGAGGGACCCCAGGAGGGGGCCGCCTACCGAAAAAGTAATCCCCCCACAAATGCACACCAGGGCACTCATTAAAAATTCACTGTAAAGTTAACTGCTGCTGCTCCTGCTGGGAGGAAGGACGGGATATAAATCAAATAATAAATAAAATAAATAATAAATGTATAGTGCAATGTATACATGTCTACTCAGAAGTAAGTCTCTTCATATTTAATGGGGCTTACTCCCAGGTAAATCAAATTGCCGTAATCAGACCAGACTAAGATACTGCTGAAGCTTTGAAACCGTGCTACCTTTTTGGTGGTGGTGGGGACATGGAGCTTTATAGTGCAAAGATGTATCATTCTGGTTAAAGGAAGTAAACATTTATGTCTAGCGTTGCCAGGTCAGAAGCATCCCAAAACCTGAGATTTTAGGGGCGGGCCCAAGTGATGTCATGGGGAGGGCCCAAGTGATGTCATTAAGCATGATACATTAAGCATCAATCACAGTTGCTTGGAGCGTACAATTAAAAAAAATCTGACTGGAAATTAAGCTAGACATTTTAGCTAAAAGATGGAGCCTGGGTAGGGAACATTTAATCTAGCCTACTTGTTTTCGGCAAGAAGGGTTTAAGTGCCTTCACGCCAGGCCAGTCACCAGAAGGTCACTGTAGGAAGAAAGGAGCCTAGTGTTGTGGAGATGTTAGATGGGAGCATTCGGAAGTAAAGATGGATGCCCCGAAGGCTGCAATTCTAAACACACATACTAAGATACTAATCCCCCATAGAACTCAACAGGACTTACTTCTGAGTAGATATAGTTTGGATTGTGCTGTTGGTAAAGCTTGACTAGGGATCCTCTGCAAAGACATCCATATCCAAGCAGGGTTGGCAACCCCCTGCCTGGAATGCCCTGCCCTTATCTTTTAATGTGGCTGCTCCAAACTTCTTTACAGATTTGACCCTTCACTTCAGAAAGAGGTCTGAGAAATGAGTAAGAGTAAGAAGATTCTCTACGCTTTCTGTCTGCATAGATGCCCTCATCCTTCCCCTGCACCCAGCAGAAGCTCTGGGCCAGGCGGGACGCAGTGGCATCTCATAGAGGACACCCTCCCCTTTCATGGGGTGTATGATTTGTCCTGGCCCAGAGCAGATTTTGGGGTGGGCACCCCCAATTACTTATTTTTCCTGTATGTCTTTTTCTGCTTTGATTTTGTATAGATGCCCTCTTCTGTGCCCTGCGCCCAGCAGAAGCTCTGGGCCAGGCGGGACACAGTGGCATTTCATAGAGGACACCCTCCCCTTTCTGGGGTATATGATTTGTGCTGTCCTAGAGCAGATTTCAGGGTGGGTACCCCAGTTACTTATTTTTTTCTATGTACTTTTGTCCATTTTGATTTTGCATTGATGCACCCGTTTGTGCCCAGTGCCCAGCAGAAGCTCTGGGCCGGATGGGATGCACTGGCATCTCATAGAGGACACCCTCCCCTTTCCTGGGGTATATGATTTGTCCTGTCCCAGAGCAGATTTTGGGGTGGGCACCCCCAGTTACTTATTTTTTCCTGTATGTTTTGGTCTGCTTTGATTTTGCATAGATGCCCTCTTCCATGCCCTGCGCCCAGCAGAAGCTCTGGGCCAGGCGGGATGCAGTGGCATCTCGTAGAGGACACCCTCCCCTTTCCTGGGGTATATGATTTGTCCTGTCCCAGAGCAGAGTTTGGGGTGGGCACTGTGATGTTCCTATATTAATGTATATATGGTAAGTGTTGGTTGTTTAGAAGATACATGGTAAGTGGAGTGAAAGAGGAGGGGGAGTGAATGGGCAGTAGAATGCTAGATGATTGGCTGAGTGTTTAAAATGGCTGAACGTATAAAAGGAAGAGTGAGAGTGGAATCTGGGGGGAGAAGAGAACTGAGTGGGTTGCTTGGTGGGGTTTGAGAGTTGTTTGCCAGGAGGGAGGTGGAGTTTGGATTAGTATTGAATAAAACCATATGCTTATGTGCCTTAAGAAGAAATCTTGTTAATCTTGTTAGCTTTGTTATCTGTAATAAATACTTAATTTGGTTTACCAAAGGCCTGATCCTTGGCTGGGGTTTCACAGACCAGAAGGGAGGGTAAGGTAATGACCAAGGCTGAAGGGGAACTGTAACAAATGGTGGCAGCGGTGAAGAGAATAACAATACCAGTATTCAGAGTCTCTGGGAATACTAGTATTGGGACGTTACTGGTGGTTGCCTAGCAGGGGGATCTGTTGAGATCTGTGCTAGAGCGGGGAGAGAAACCATAAGAGAAAGCGGTCCGGACTGGTGGAGTCCCTGGTGGTGCCTAGTGACAGGCAGTAACCACGAGCAGGTAGGAACCTGACAGGGAGAGCCAGGGAAGGACGCATCACAGGCACCCCCAGTTAATTATTTTTTATGATTTTATGACATCATTATGTATTATGATAATATCAGAAGCCTGATTATTTTGATTGCATAAATGTATTGTTATTCTTGACGGGGAGAGTCCCCCGATCACAGTGATATATCATACAGGGTACCCCAACATATATTTTGGGGTTCAGAAACATGTTAAGTTTGGTTTGAAGTTGCTGTAGTTGTCAACTCTTCTTTTTTAGTGTTTTGAACTTTCAAGCAAATAAGGAACTGAGAACTAGGAACCAACTTCAGCATTGTATCAGTTAAATAGATTAAACAGTCACGTGGGGGCAGCTGACATTTTGGTGTATATCTCGGGAACCAGACCACCTAGAAACTTACTTTTTTTTTAAATTGAAGCTGAGAGTCTGGAGATTAAGAGGTGCTAGCCTCTCTGCCTCTCCACTGCATTTTCACTAGGGCCATGGGTAAGCTTTCTGGTTTACCCCTCACTCCTTGGATAGTCACCGTTTCCTGAGGTAATATTTCCTCAGATTTTATTAAATCTGGCCTCAGTAACGTCTGAGCGGCACCAGTATCAAGCAATGCCCAATAATTTGCCCCTTCCTCTCACTCACTTCCTCTCTCAGACTTGAATCAAGGTCTTACTTCTGTCCAGTTTATCTGGCAGAAATGAACCTTTTTCGTTGTTAGATCTTTTGGTTCTATTTTTACTGCCCTTGCCTGAGCAGGATTACTAATGGGGTTGGCAACCTCACATTGAAAACGTAGGTGCCCCGGTCTACCACATTTGTAGCATAATTTCTCCTCACTTTTAGGGTACACAGATCCACTCTGGGGTGTCCTGTGCCCTTCAGATTTTACTGGAGGACTCACTCGCTGTGGCACCACATCCTTTTTGCCGCCATTATATGGTCTGGGTTTAAACTCTCTTGATGTTTTCCCCACCCAGCCAGTTCTATTGGAGGCAAAGTGATCCGCCATCTCTGCGGCCTCCTGCACCGATGTAGGGGAACGGTCTTTGACAAGGAGCCTTATTTCTGGTGGTAACTGATGGTATAATTGATCCAGTATCATGAGGCTTTTCACCTCTTCCACTGACTGAGCTTTGGCACTACTCATCCACTTTCCAAATATATCCATCAACTTTGCTCCCAGTTCAACAAAAGACCTCCCTGCTTGGATCTGACAGTTTCGGAATAACTTTCTAAAATAGTCAGGTCCCAGTCTGAACCTTTTGTATACTGTCTCTTTAAACTCGGCATATGTGACGGGCTTGTCTGAGGGGAAATATTGGTATACCTCTGCCAACTCCTCCTTGATCAAGTTCGATAAATATTGCATATATTTATCCTCTGGTAGCCCCCACATTTGAGCCGCTTTTTCAAAAGTGCTGAGGTAAATTTGTGGATCTTGTCCAAGTTCAAACACTGCAAAATCTTTCGGTGTAACTCTTATTTTTGTTTCATTTCTGTCCTTTCTTGTTTCATCAGAATGAAACTTCTCTCTTTCAAACTTTAACTTTTCCACCTGTAATTCAGCATCCAATGCTCGTTGCTTCTCCCTCTCCTCAAACCCCATTCTCATTCTCTCAATTTCCAACTCCCGCTGTTTTGCCTTCTCTTCCGTTTCAAAGACCCTCTGCTTGTCATTTTCCTCAGCCTCCCTCCTCAGTCTCTCAGTTTCCAACTCCCGCTGTTTTTCCTTCTCTTCCGTTTCAAAGACCCTCTGCTTGTCTTTTTCCTCAGCCTCCTTCCTCAATCTCTCAGTTTCCAACTCACGTTCCCATCTTAACTTCTCTCTCAAGTACTCTATATAAGCAGGATTGCTTGAATACCCTTCTGGGGTCTCTTCCCTGACAGGTTGTTTTTTGCTGGACAGTTGTAAAAGCTATTAGTGCTACCCTCAGTTCATCTACCCCTTTACCCTCGTGAGGTAAATTGAATGTTATGCACTTCTCCACCAGCTCCTCTCTTTTCATTTTTATATATTCAGCCATGGTGTTGGAGTTCACTCACTCTTCTCCACACACTCTTTGCCAGTCACTCTCACAAGTAATCTTTATTTGTTATTTCTGTTTGCCACACCACTGTTAGGGACTCTCTTTTGTCCGTATCCCACCCCTACAGCCAACACCTGTGACGCCCTTCCCTGGCTCTCCCTGTCAGGTTCCTACCTGCTCGTGGCTACTGCCTTTCACTAGGCACCACCAGGGACTCCACCAGTCCGGACTGTCCTTTTTTATGGTTTCTCTCCCCGCTCTAGCACAGATCTCAATAGATCCCCCTGCTAGGCAGCACCACCAGTCACGTTCTACAACCAATGTTCCCAGAGACCTTGCCTGAGTCTCTCTATCCGGTTACATTCGTGACTGCGTGCCTATGCTGTTCCCAGCCCCCTTGTATCAATGCAGATAACTCATAACTCGGGGTTGCTCTGGATACTTATAATGTTATCTTCTCCTCTTCACCGCTGCCACCATTTGTTACTGTTTCCCTTCAACCTTGGTTATTACCTTACCCTCCCTTCTGGTCTGTGAAACCCCAGCCAAGGATCAGGCCTTCGGTAATTATTATTATTATTATTATTATTATAGTTTATTTATACCCCGCCTTCTGGCCAAAAAGCCCTCAAAGCGGCTTACAAGAAAAACACAAGTATAGAAATACATCAATAAAACAATACAATTTACAAAAATTAAATAACAAATAACATTATTAAAAAACAGTGATTACAATAATGTTAAATAAAGTTAATAATGTACATTAATTTCCATGGGTTTTTGGATCTACTCAGAAAGCGACTAGCCCTGAATACAGTCCTTAAGATATAAAGGGAGATAAGAAAGCAAATTCCTTCTTCTCCCCTCCCAAGTTTTTCATTTCTCTACCTGCTGCCCTTTACAACTGGCACACAACATTCCGTACATCCCTGAAGCTCACATGTCTTTACAGGACATATTTGTTTTATTTTGTTTTTAAAATATATTTTTCTTTAAATTTATAAACTTACATACGTCTGGGTACCTAGGAAGTCCCTCAAGTATGAAGAAGCCATTACTTTTATTTGTGGGTGGCTATTTGTGGGTTTTCTATTTCTTTTTCAAATTACAGTAGGGCCCTGCTTCTCGGTGCCCTGCTTTTCGGCGTTCTGCTAATACAGTGCCAGTGGGGCGATTAGCTGGAGGGGGCAGGAGCTCCCCGCGGTCCAGCTGATCTCACCGGAGGGGGGGAAGATCAGCTATAGCGCACTACAAGATAACAAGATAACAAGATAACGATAACTTTGATAATGATCTACAAGTTTATGGTTTCATCTATTGCTGTGATATTTGACTTATTACTAATCCGAACTCCACCTCCCTCTTTCTCCACACTCTCCTGACATACACCAACTCACACCCACCTCCAAACTCCACCAAAACAACCCACTCACATCCACACAGATTCAACTGTCATCCTTCCATTTATACTCTCAGCCATCCAAACACTCAGCCAATCATCCAGCATTCTACTGCTCATTTACTCCCCCCTCCTCTTTCATTCCACTTACCATGTATCTTCTATACAAACAGCACTTACCATATATACATTAATACAGGAACATCACAGACCTCGACCCCTTTTACCGGAGATTCGACTTCCTCCTTTCGTTGGAATCGAACTCCGGCTGTGAGCAGAGCTTCGGCTGCGTTACTGCCACTTACCACTTTGTCCTACAGAATTCAATGGGGCAATAGCCTAGCCATGAGGTAGGTAAGTGAGCAAAAAAGATGATGGGTAAAGTAAGTTTAAAAATGTGAAATTACACATACTCAGAGTATTTTTGTTTCTGTTTATCAAGGATTTGAGCATGTTTTTATATAGTTGTATATTTTAAAATGTGTTAAGTTGTTTTTAATTTTAAATTGAGTTCTTTGCATGGTTTAGGGTTGGCACTGGGAGAGAGCAAGGCTCTTGTGCCTTTAACATTTGTGTGGCAGGCAGAAATTAAATAAATTAAATCAAGCCTTTTCTAGTATGGAAATACAAGTATGAGGAAAGCTTTACCTGTTGACATTTTGTTTGTTAGACATTATTATTGTCATATGGAGATTCCTGAGCCAAGTGCTAAAGAGGAGGCATCGTTATATACTGGTGGAACATTTGAAACCAGAGTCCAAATGTCCTGACATCAACTGTTCATCAGTTTGGGTGGTTTACTTTTATCGCCTTTTCATTTTCTTCAAAATTTGTTAAAAGTTGTTTATATTGCTGTAACCTTCTCTGGGACTTTCTGGTAAAGGGCAGATAATAAATATAATCATATTTGTTTTTGTGATGAATAACATTTTTACTAGGAGAAATGGTGGGATATAAATTTACTAAATAAATAAATAATAAAATAAATTATTTAATGCTTCATTATGTATTTTTTCAATTAACAGATACTAAAATTACAAGTGTAAGTGGAGGCCACGAAAAATTTTCGGTTACAAAGTGGGTCCTATACTCAGAGAGGTTGGGAACCACTGCTTTAGACAGTTAATCCCTGAAAAGCGTAGCTGAATAAGCAAGACTTTACTTATCTTCTGAAAGTTAGTCTATATGTTCTGACAAGTGATTTCTGTAAAACTTTGCAGATATCCTTATTCTGCATACTTCTTAATCTCATATTAGGGAGAGGCTGGATCCAGGGCTCATATTTTGTTTTTCACAGTACTTAAGATAACTTGCTTTCATGTTATTTTATTTATTTATTATTTGAGTTATATCCTGCCGTTCTTCCCAGTAGGAGCCCAGGGCAGCAAACAAAAGCTCTAAAAACACTTTAAAGCATCATTTTTCTTCAGTATCTTTAAAAGTTGTGCAGGGGGAAGGGAGAATTCCACCTTGTGGTTTTTCCCATTACAGAGTTGCAAGAACACCTGCACTTGGCTGACTTTCTCTTCTCCTAAAGATACAGGATCAGTCTCAGGCCATGAACCTGACAACCCTACCCCCCATATATATGTATAAACAATGATAGGCTTGGCCTTGTCACATAGACCCTCAAGATGAGTGGAAATAACCTCTTCCCTAGAGCTTTGTTCTTTTAATATTGGTTTTACCAATTAATATTTTTAAGCTGTTTATTGAAAGCTAGTTTGTCAAATATATAAATATAAATTTGCAGATAATACTGTAAGAGCCGCAGTGTAGCTGCTACAGTAAAGTTGTCTAGCCACAGACTCCATGTGCCCTTAGGCCCATCAGGCAAAGGATCATGGTACTGCATTGCCCCGGTGAGAGAACACTGGGGCAGCATCCAAGAGGGAGGCAGCTTTTCTCATCGGGGAACTCCTGTGGCTGACACTGAGCAATAGAAAAACACAGATGCTACTGACTACATGATTATGTCCCAGGTAACGAATAGCAGTTATGTTATACCATGGCCTTTTAATAGCAGTTATGCGTTTGTCTTGTGACCCAACTGAATTTCAACTTGGACACTCTTCTACAATCTCCCGCTCTGTGTCACAGGTTGCCTGCTTTTTTTCTGAACAGGTGGAAGGATTCAAAATGGCTTTTTGATGATACAGTACATTTTTACCATCTGTTCAGAGAAGCTGCTATTCTGAAAAGAGGTGGGCAAAAGTCCTAATTATCTAGTTTAAGAGTATTGGCAGCAGTGCTTCATTTCTTAAAACTGGGGGGAGGAAGAAGGTTCAAGCCTGTGTGGAAGCTATGTTCTTTGATGCCATGGAAGTCTCTCTCCATCCTGATTCTTGATTATTCCTCAGGAGGAACTGTATCCCCCCCCAGCCAACTCACTGGTCCTATATGCTAGCTATAATTAAAAACAAATGGACCTGGGTAGTAGGCAGGCATGCCAAAAGCAAAGTTTTAAGAAGGGGGGGGGAGGTGGTTTCCAGGAGGGATTCAACTGCATACTGGAAATGTGGGTTTATGCAATCAAAGTGGATTAAAGTACTCTGTTGCCCTGGTGCAACAAATTCACTTTTTAAAAAAAACAGACTGTGGTTAGGGAAGTGACAGGAAAACGCACTGAAAAGCTTGGAATGAATGAATGGGCTAGGGCTGTGCACATCCCCCTTGATCTATCCTGTGGTCCTGATCCAGGGTCCTCCAAAGAGGCTAACCTCCCTGGGCCAACCCAGGGTCCTTCCACTCCACCCTGGATCCATCCCTGAAGCAATCCGGGCATTGGGGTTAAAGGTTTTTAAAACTCCATTTTTAACATACAATCAAAAGGAGGGTGAGAGCAGGAAGAGATGCTGCATTGCTTCTACCCCCAAACCAAGAGCAAGCAGGTTCAATCTTGTGTGGTGCTGCTCCTTCACAAGCAGCTTCCCTGCATGCAAAGAAGCCGTTCCCAAATGAGCAGCGCCTGGCACTGAGCAGGATTGAATCCTCCCACTTTCCAGCAGGTCAGTGGCAGGATTCCAGCCTGTGGAAAGAAGGAGACCTTGGGCGAGAAAGACGCCCACTATGGTGGGATGGGGCACAGCCTGTCACAAAACAGTGACAGATGGAAGCAGAGTTTGGCATAATCAGCTTGCAATTACTGACATTACTTTCTACTGATACCTAATCCATCTAAATTCTTTGCCACAGTGTTTTCCTTGTGGCAAGGAGTTCCATAGCTCAGCTTTCCTCAAGCTAGATACAGCTATTTGCCTTGAGGTAGCCTCCCTATTTTAGGCAGAATTCATTGATTCCAGGGCTTTAAGTGGAGAAGGCTTTTTCTTTTATATTTTTCCCTTCTCACCCCACATATAGTTGCCCATCTCCTGTAATTTCTTTTCCATTCAATCAATCAATCAATCAATCTTCATTACGGTCAATGACCAGCATAAATTTCTTCTCCCATTCTCCTTTTATACTCAACTTGTAACTTATCACCCTCCCTTCAATTGCCAGTTTATTTCATCTAGCGTCTCTTGTTGTTTTACATTCACTCCTTCCTCCTATAACCACTTTCCTCTGTTATCTCCTTCCTTTCTGTCCCAGTTTATTTACTGATAATAATGACCACAAATATTAACCTTTTATCTCTCTTTCTAATTCCCTTCAATACCTCCTCTGAGCCTTTCCCCTCAGAGGAGAGATACCTTCCTTCCCTCCTCTTCCCTGAACTTCCCTGTCTCCTGGCCACCTTTAGTAAGCAGCATCCAAGGAGTTGCTGGTTCTAGCATTCTACCAAAAGGTTATGGCATGGCTAGGGGCATGGAGTATGCAAAGTGAGGAGGCACTGGGCAGGCTGTGGAACTCAAGGCCACCTGAAACTGACCCAAGTCCTACTGGTGCTTCCCAGTCAAAGAAACAATGCTGTACACAATAAGGGACTGTCTCTGTGTGTGCATATCAGGCCAGAACGAAGACATTGTGTGCTGTATTCTGTTTTGCTTTGCCTTTCTTCTTTTCAGAGTTTTCTGAAAACTGAATCAGTTTTAAAATTAGATGGATACTGGTGATGTAAACAAAGGTTATCTTTATATGCATTGGTAGCCAGAACGTGTTGTCTGCCAAGGGATTTTTTAGTTTAAATAATTAGGGAAACCTTAAAAATGTAATACAGTTTGTATTTCTAATATGTTAACTTCCTCCTGGATTCATTATCTTGTTCATTTTTTTGAATTATATTGTGATAGCCATTGACTATACACAGTAACAAAAACTGACTGACTGACTGAACTGGAATGCATGAACTGACCATTGTTAAGTAAGCTCTGCATATAGATTTGTATAAAAATAATTGTTAGAATGTGTTCAGTTTTAGTTTAAATTGTTGTTTTGTTATTGCATTTATATCCTGCCTTTCCTCCAAGGAGCTCAAGGTGGCATACATAGTTCTCCCCCCTCCATTTTATTTTATCCTCACAACAACCCTATGAGTTAGGCTAGGCTAAGAGGCAGTGACTGGCCCAAGGTCACCCAGTGAGCTTCATGGCCATGTAGGAATTTGAACCCTGGTCTCCCAGGTCCTAGTCCAACACGCTAACCGTATCACCACACTGGCTCTCTTTTATATCCTGCCCTTCCTCCCAAAGGCAGCATGGGAAAGAATAAATGTTTAAAGTTTAAAGTTTAACTCACCACTCTAATATTTACTATGAAAGGGTATTCAGGTAATGGGGATACTTGGGAGGGATGAAAGAAATATAATAGCTTAGGAATGAGAGAACTCTGAGTCATATGCAGGGCCGGTTCTAAAGGGCGGCCAGGTGGGGCACTGGCCTGAGGGCCGCTGGAGCTACGGAGGCCCCTGAGGGGCCCCTCCGCTCCCCTTCCGCGATCCGCGCCGCCCGCCATCCTCCCGCTTCATCTACCTTTCTCTCTGCTGTTTTTTGCAGTGTGTGCAGGGTTGCCATCACTCAAGATGGCAGCCGAGGTTTCTGTAAGGGGCTGAAGCCACTGCCGCCATCTTGGCTGATGGCAGCAATGTGCGTGCGTGCGTGCCATGAACCAAGATGGTGG
This sequence comes from Rhineura floridana, assembly GCF_030035675.1. Taxonomy (NCBI): domain Eukaryota; kingdom Metazoa; phylum Chordata; class Lepidosauria; order Squamata; family Rhineuridae; genus Rhineura; species Rhineura floridana. The sequence goes on from NC_084489.1 coordinate 36,288,690, forward strand.
CAGAGGCTTCAGTCCCTTATGGAAACCTTGGCCGCCGTCTTGTTTGATGGCAACCCTGCGCGCACAGTGTGCGCTGCCACAAAAAACAGCAGAGAAAGGTAGGTGAAGCGGGGGGATGGCGGGTGGCTTGGAAGCTCCTGTCTTGCGACTCGCAGTTCCTGCCACGGATCACGGAAGGGGAGCGGAGGGGCCCAGGGCAGGCTGGTGCCCAAAGGCTCCGGCATGCCTGGAGCCGGCCCTGGTCATATGTGTGGCTAAACTGGAATTTGACTTGTGAGGATTTTTTCCCATAAATACGGCTTGAATAACCAAAAACATAATCTTAAATGAGTGTCAGCAAGCATTAGACACATTACTAAATTCTGCTGGGCCTTGAATGTGTGAAATGCGAACTCAGATATTCCTTTATTTTATGTTATTCCTGCTTCTAATAATAAAGCATAAAACTTGCAATCTCCCCAACATGCACACACATAGGATCAGTCTTGCCTCACAGAAGGGTGAAGTAACTTGTCTTCATGACAAGTTGTCTTCACAAAGTACTGCATGAAGGCGGGAATGCTGCAGCAAGGCTTTTTGATGTGTCAGCCCTAGCAGAGATGGTGTCATTTGGGTTCAGGCAGCAAAACATTGTGAATCATCATTGCAGTCCAGGATCTCTTAGCTGGCATGGTTGGCAAGTCTTGTGCACTTCTGCAGTGCAAGCATGCTGAATTTTATTGTGCTTGTGCCTCCTGCTGCATTTTTCAAAGTACCGTAATTGTCATTCTTTGCCTACAATAGAGAAGTGTTTCTTTTCAACAGCCCTGCCTCACTTGAACCAGAAGAAACAGATTAATAACAGAGTGTGCTCTTTCCTTGCCCTTCCTCCTCCTCCTCCACCACCACCACCACCACCTTTATTTCCTCTACTACACTTCAAGCAGGGATGGAATTCTGTAAGTATGGCTTCAAGTATTTCTGTTTCCTGTAATGACTGCTAATCTTTCCTTAGGAGTTCTAAGAAACTATCTTGCTATGGAAAGAGTGACATAAGCCCTGGCAACAGGAGCTGTAATGTGTTAGAGGTGCAATGTTCAGTCTTTTAAATGGTCAGGGATTGCTCATGGGCACATTTGGAATTTTGAGAGAATACTGTGGACATAAACTTCATTGGTTGCATCTCTCCCCGCACACAACTACAAAAAGTAAAAGTGTGCATGCACATGCACACAACACACACACTCTCACACAAACACTTCGCTTTTCCATGGATTGGGTAAAAGACAGATCCAGCAGAATTAAAATGGATCCGCTTGACTTTTCATGATTTTACGTGGGGTCCTCAAAAAAGCAGTATCAAATTAAAGCAAACTGGTAGATGGCATAGTGAAAACCAAACATCTCGTGCTTGCCAGCACCACAGAAACATCGATCCAAGAAACAGGATCTTCTTGATTTTTACATATGATGACACAACGAAACCAGAAACAAATCAGAGAATGCATATTCAGATACAGGGATTACTTCTGATCTGATGGTGATTTTGAGGGAACCTTTTGTAAAAATTAATAAGGATCCCTAAAGACCTGTGCTTCAGATCCATGCTTTTGTGCCGTGGCACTGCTGGAAAACACCAGATCCATGCTTTTTATAGTTCAGTCAATTGACACATGAGATGAGATGGTGGTTGTAGGGAGTGGAACGCATTAAAAATTATGCAATTTCAAGAGTATCTTTTTTTACTAGATCAGAAATGTGTGCGCGCACTCACATGTTAACCTTCTCTCTCTCTCTTATTGCCTAGCACTCTATTTTCTCCCCCCTGACTCCTAGAGTGCCCCAATTTCTCCCTACTGCCTCCCGATGCTGGGGGAGGGGAGTGGTGATACAGCATTTGTGGTCAAAGCTGTATGTGCCATGCAACCTGCCCTATGCCCCTAGAATAGCCTACTCCCATCACCAGTACTGACATAAGATTCAGTTGCCAGTCTGGTTAGTTTGTGAATGTGGAAGGGAGGGCATTTTGCCCTTGGTCTCAGGCAGCAAAACGCCTTTGATTGGCCTAAGAGGAAGTTGAGGCTATTCTCTGTTGCCTATTGACTTCAATTAGAAAGCATATGTTCATTTACACCATTTCTTTTGCCAATGTAACACTGCATCAGTGATGGAGATGGGACTCACTGAACCATAGGATCCCATCTAGCTCTTGCTCTTCCCCCACTCTGCCCTCTTTTGCCCTCTGCACCAGTGGTACTTTGCTAGTGTAAGATTTCTGAGGACCAGCCCTGGGTTGTCACTATGCCAGGGTTCATTTTTCACACTGATGTGTTCGCTTTTATCCACTGGTGTTGATGTCTTATTTTCACCTAGTGTGTGTAACCTGTGGATAGGATTGTGCTGTAAATGTAAACATTTGAGGGTCAGGGGTGTGCTGTACATATATAATGTATACATACATCTATCATTATTCCAAAAGCTTCTTGTGGTTTTTAAAGACCTCCCTCCTTCGAGTCTTAGCCCTCCCTCCCCTCAACAACCTTCAATAAACCCCCATATAGCTTTGGCCTAATATACATGCTACAATATAGCATTAGGAGTAGGCATTAGGGACTTATCCACATGGGAAAATTTCTTCGTAGCAAATACACTGCTTTTACCATCGTAGTAGATTTGCAAGGTCCACACCATGCTCAATGGTAGCTTCAAATCCGTTGTTTTCCATTCACACAGGCAGGCATTCCTCTGGGAAAGATTAGTGTCACTGTTTCCTTGTGGCTCCACCCTCTAACTTTACCCGCTGGAAAAACAAATATATCAATATTTTAAAGAAAATACCAATATTTTGATATTTTAGCAAAATATTAATATTTTGAGAAAAATATCAATATCAATATTGATATTTTCTTTAAAATATTAATATTTTTGAGGTGACTTTTTTAAAAAAACTACTTTAGATTTTTTAGGGGGGAAATTGGAAACCAGGCATGGAGAGATGTTACTTCAAAATTCTCTATGCAAAGATAGAGAATATGAGAAAGAATGATAAAATCCAATTGCAATTCCCATTGCTAGTTACAAGGAGTGAAGGAAGTTTACTCTGAGAGAAAGGGAGGAAAGAAGGGAGGTCTGCAGCAAACTGTGAAGAGATGAGAACAGAGCAATCGGAAGGTGCTGCATAAACCACCAGAAACAAAATGGAATTAATGGGAGAATTAGTGGGTGGAGAAAGGGGAAGAGCTGAAAGTGATGATTCACCCATTCACTAAAAAACATCAAAGCAAACTGTCTTCAAAGACATGTGGAGCGGAGTGGAGCTGTTTTGTTCTAAACTTTTCGTATTATCAGTGGATTGGGTTGGTGCGGATTTACAGGGGGAGAACTGCGTGATAGCTTCTGTTTGCCAGTAATGTCATGTGAACCATGCAAATTAAAAAGATGTGAGTAGCACCAAATACACATTAAATCACAGTGTAGATGAGCTCTAGGCTTCTAATGTACATTTTTTTTAAAAAAAAGCATAGGCTCAAATTCTGTTGGCACATGTGTCTCCAATGGTTGAAATACCAAGGTGAGCCTGTTTCTTGACAAAATGTTGTGCAGTGCTGTCCAGCTCCTAATATATTCTTACAGAGTTCTTTATTGGTGTTTTTCCCACTCTCTGACATGATGTTAGTTTTAAGACCTCCGGAGCTTTGTCCTGCTGTGTAATTTACTGGCAGTCTCTTGGCATTTTACTGCAAGTGAAGGAACATCACCCAGAATTAAACAAAATAAGTCCACCACTTTTCCTTTTTACCCCTCAATCAGTCACCATGCCCATCCCACATTGCAGAGTTGCTAGGTCATTTCAGGAAGGAGTCCAGAAAATGAAGTAATCATAAAAAATCTGAATGAAGAAGCTGAGAATTACAAGTGAGACAGCATCATAGAACTGTTTGTTTGCAAGAGTACATAATGTGAAACATTTTCAAGCAAATTAACCTCTAGACTGGACTACTGTAATGCGCTCTACGTAGGGCTGCCCTTGAAGACCGTTCGGAAACTTCAGCTAGTGCAAAATGCGGCAGCCAGGTTGTTAACGAGGACCCGCTGGTCTGCGCATATAATACCTGTCCTGGCCCGCCTGCACTGGCTGCCTATTTGTTTCCGAGCCAGATTCAAGGTGCTGGTTTTGACCTATAAAGCCTTACACGGTGTGGGACCACAATACCTTGTGGAACGCCTCTCCCGCTATGAACCTACCCGTTCACTTCGTTCAATATCCAAGGCCCTCCTCCAGGTACCAACTCATCAGGATGCCCGGAGGATTGTTATTAGATCTAGGGCCTTTTCTGTGGTGGCCCCCGAACTGTGGAACAGCCTACCTGTGGAGATACGCCTGGCGCCTTCGGTACTTTCTTTTAGGCGCCAGGTTAAGACCTGGCTATACTCCCAGGCATTTTAATGTTCAATGTGTTTCATTTAATTTTTTTTTTGTTTAACTTGTTGCTGATTTTATTGTAATTTTATTGTAATATTGTATTTTAATCTTGTTTTGTTCACCGCCCAGAGAGCTATTCGCTATGGGCAGTTTAAAAATGAAATAAAATAAATAAATAAATAAATAAATAAATTAGAGTGCAGTGGTAAACCTGGCTAAAGACTGCTGGATGCTGGGTAAAGACTGCTGTTGAATGTGGCAGAAGTGTCACTCCATTGCCGGAGTGGAAAGAGAGAGGGAAGTCTCTCACCTAGGACTGTGGAGGCCTCCAGCACACCCACAAAAAGCTCCACAGGTGTTCCATCAGTGGGGGTGGGAAAGAGGATTGTCAGGGGCAGCCTTGCACCTATAGGATGCCTAGTCCCTGTGCTACCCTGACATGCTCACAAAAGACACCAGCCCTAGAGCAGGTGTAATTAATTTTCCTCTGATTGGTGACAATGGGAAGGAAAGATGGTGGGAAAGGTTAAAAGAAAGAGATGAGAAAGAAAAGGCCATACCTCCCATTTTGGCTGCAGTGAGCAGGCAGAGCTTTGGATATGATGGAGTAACAACCATGGAATTTCATCACAAGCAACTCCATTAGATTGCTTTGCCAGTCATCCTACACAAGACTTTTGCACTCTTAACAGTTGAGACAGAGAGTGATAGGGTGAGCCCTAAAAATACACATCTCAGGTGCTGGAGGCCAGAGTAAGGATGTGCATCTTCATCATTTGCTGAAAGTTGTGCAATGAAGTTGCCAGACGCCCTCAGTGAGGAGGAACTTCCACAACTTAGGGGCTGCCACAGAGAATGCCCTCTCCTGGACTACTACCCCATGAGATTCTGAGGGTGGCAGAGCTACCAAAAGGGCCCCCTCTGCTGATCTCAACAAGCAAGAGGGCCTGTAGGAAAGGAGGTGGTCTTTCAGATATTGGGGACTTAAGTCGTTTAGGGCCTTAAATGCTAATGTGAGCACCTTGAAATGGGCCTCGAAATGAACCAATGCAGCTGTTCTAAAATGGGTTATATGAGTTCTAAAAGGAACCCCAGCCAATAATCTGGTTGCTGAATTTTGGACCAGTTGAAGTTTCCGAGTTGTCAAGGGCAGCCACATGTAGAGCACATTGCAATAATCCAGTCTAGAAATTACCAGAGCATGGAGCACTGTCTTCTTTGTCCATAAGTGACTGAAGCTGACAAACTAGCCAGAGCTGGAAAAAGGTACTCCTAGCCACTGAGGCCATCTGAACCTCCAGTGACATTGTTGGATCAAGGAATACCCCACGCTCCGGACCTGCTCCTTCAAGGAAAGAGCAACCCCATCCAGAACAGGCCGTCTTCCCACCTCCTGGACATGAGAACTCTGGACACATAACACCTCATGTAATCCTCAGCAATTTATGTGGAAATGAGGTATGGAGTAAGGGGTGTAATCTGTGTATCCATCAAGAGGAATCCTATGGGAATGGTTGTGGAGTAGAAGATTTCTTTTATGTATTTTTGAGCTACAATGCATAATTGAAATGAAATGGTGACTTCTTCTGAAAAGTTTTTCATTATGCAATATTTGTATGCAATCTTGATGACCAAACGCTAGTGTTTCAGCAAACAGTAATTTGTGCAGGAAAATCTAGGTCTCACTTCCTGTCTAGCTCTAGAGAATTATATGTTCTATAATTGCAACATTATAGATGGAATAATTTGATTTAGATTCTGTGTTTATCTGCTACCTGATATAACTCCTTTCCCACTGACTTTGTAAGGAGCAGAATTTAGTTTCTTGTAGTGACAGCATGCCCATTAAAGATTATTATAATGGAATTCATACCATCTGTATTATACTGTCATGCAGTTTGCACTCTTAGAAGAAACTATTTCTGGAAGCATCTGCTACTTGCAAATTGTGCTATGAGCAAAATAGACTTGTATCTTACTTTCGCCGCAGAAGAGGATATGTTATATAGTTAGTGCTGGAATTCCTTTTGCAATAGTCCTGTGCAGAAGATGAATAAATATCTAGTCAATCCTTGCAAGAAAGTGGATAAAAATGACCTACCAGTGTGAAGTGTGCTTGATCAAAGGTTTACTCTTCTACTATGGCATTTAGTAATAATCTCATTTTTAACTTCTTAGATGTTGTTGTCTTTGAATCTGAACAACTTATGTCAAGAGCTTCAGATAACACAATCTACGTGTGTAGAATCTTTGTGCCCTCCAGGACCTCCTGGCCCACAGGTCAGTACTTCTTTTGAGAGTGGGATCCTTTGGCTAGCTAGGTTCCCTAATCTCTGCTCTTTCCATGCAGTGAGAGGGAGCAGGAGAAACATGGAGGCAGGAAGAAATGGAGGGTGTTAGGAAGGTAACTTCCTTTCCTCAGGCTACTTGTAAGGCAGTAGTTTGACTGACCTCATCAAGGCTACAGTATTGATAGTATAAATTCCTGAATATACCTGACTATGCGAGATGCTGGCACTCTTGGGTTCTTTCAGTTACACATCTTGGAATCCGTCACGTATCTGGGCTACAGACAGTGTGCATACATTAAGAAGTTCAGGATGGTGATGCCTAAGCTATTTGTCTTGACTGGAGCTTTATTGAAACTGACAACCATGCACACACCAGCACAAAACAGGAAGGTTTTAGCTCTCTTCTCAAAATATGTGCTTTATGTTATCTGATGCAGAAATCATTCTGGCTGCTCAAGGTGACATAAAAATGATACTGAAGAAATTAACAAGTTCAGTTTCGTAAACCTTTGGAGTAATAAGATTCAGTAAATAGGACACTGGTCTGGGGTATGGAAGCCTTGGAGCCAGTAGAGAAAATGGTAATGCTTTGTTCTTGTCATCCATATTCTTAGCTTTTATTTAAGAGAGTGATTATATTAATTGCAATAGGCATCAAAGCCCGACCACACACAAATATTAATAACTAGTGGCTGCCGCCCCGCTCGCTAAAACCCCTGCCTACCTTTGCCAAACTCCCCCACCTCTCACCCTTTAGACCTTGTTAACCCCTCCCTTTCCTTCTGTAGACCTTTGGAGCACATGGCCTAGAGATCAAGCCAATGAGCAGAGCTTGGAAAAGTTACTTTTTTGAACTACAGCTCCCATCAGCCTAATCCAGTGGCCATGTTGCCTAGGGCTGATGGGAGTTGTAGTTCAAAAAAGTAACTTTTCCAAGCTCTGCCAATGAGCCAGCGAATGACTGGGGGGGGGGTGAGTAGTAGACAGCGGTGGCAGAAGCCTGGGTGATCCGTGGAGCCAATCCTGGGAGGTCTTATCCCTACCACAAGGCCTCCCATGAAGCAGGTCAGCCAGGCCATCAGTAGCCGCTGCCAAGCGCCACTGCCCATGCACTCTTGTCTGCTCGGTCTCCTCTCCCTGGCTCAGTCACACTGCAGTTCACAGCACTTGTTTGCTGGCTTGCTCGCCACCCCCCTTCCAACTGCTGCCCTCCCAGGCATCCACACTCCCCATCTCCACCTGCTTGCCTTGGCTGTTGCACTGCCGCCGGCACCGCCAGCCTGCTGGCCTCCTGCCCAGTTACCCACTCAGGCTGTAGATGCTGCCACGTAACCTGCCCGCTCTCTCTTTCCCTTGCTTGCCTCACCCCAGGCACCCACACTCTCCACCCAAACCAACTTGCCCCAGCTGTTGCATCACAGCCCCAGACATTGTGCACCCAGTCAGCCATCTTTGTGTCTTGTCACTCTGCTGTCGTGTCCTGCTGCATGATGGCATAATGTCTTACATTTTTATTATATAGTAAGATAAGACATCACTGCATCCGACTTGGGCAATTAAAAATAATTTGTTGGCTGATTATATCACTGTCACCTGAAGTACAGTCTGGATCTTCCAATAATTTTGCCTTCTGGATTTGCTGCAAGGAATCCAGCTCCTAGTTGTTATGTCACCATCAGCTTGTGAGAGGCTGAAATTCTTTCATTGTCCCAGTGATGATGAGGTTGAAATCTTAAGGTGTCTGTGGCTCATGCGAAAGATAGGGACAAAGGTGTATTGTCTGTAACAAGCGGGAACAAATATGGAAGACAGGCAAGAGAGAATCTGTGTAACCTCTTGGGAGAAACTCCTGAAGAATTCCTTTTAGCTATAAACAACTTGTTGGTACTGTTATTTACAGGTGCATTGTCTTTGATTTTGAGTGTTAAGTAAACATGCTCAGTCTAACTGTCTAACCTATTGAAATGCCTCCACTTTCAAGAGCCCATCCTCGTCAAAAGACACTCTGCTATCATGTCACATCTCTGTGTTTTAGCCCCACATGCAAAAACACTTTACATTTGTGTACCCTTCTCAGTCTGGCCTTAGTTCTTCAATACTGTGGCAGGTCAGAAAACAACAGCAGCTGTTTTGTTTATTTCCCTGTGCAGTATGGTATCTCATTTAAATATGCTTTACAGGTGTGCTATTTGTGACCTCTTGATTATTCCTGATAAATAAATCAAGGCTCATTAGTGGTTAGATGTGTTATGTCGTTTCCATGTGGATTCTTTCAACATGACATAAAAAATGATGAGAAAATGCTCAGCCTCCCTTTCATGAGACACATCTCCTATCGGGACCATTTTTTTAGTGTAGCTCGTGACACACTAATCTGCTTAAAAGTCTTTCGTCAGAAAGGATCCCTTAATAAATTATTTTTATTTATTAACTTAAGGCTAATCTACATACTAAGATAATAACATAACAGACCTGTTTATGTATTTATTTTTAGTTTCATTTATTCCATTTATCAGTTGCACTGACTATAACAACAGTTATATGGGCAACATGAAAGATAAAAAAATCAAATTTTGATAAAACAGAAAAACCAGCAAATAAAACAACTTTAAAAAATAGTTTCAAAGCTGAGATCATAAGATTAAATATCACAGCAATAATCAAGAATACAGAGAAGCCATAAGAATTTAGAGAAGCCAAGGGAATAAATGTCACAGAGCTAATGTGACCATGTTAAAATTAGACCATAAAACCACAGTTCCTGGGACTGCATCCGTTCAGACTGTGGGGGTGGAATCATATGTTTGAATACTTTGTTCCTCATCAGCTGCTTTCCTAATATTGAGGTACTTTCTTCCAAATTCCAGTTGCTATGCTTGCAGTTTCCATTATATAATCCCATCACTGGCTTTCACCTGTTCCAGCACTGAGTTTCTCCATCTTCTGCCTAATGAAGCTGAAGTGCTTGCAGTTGAAAAATCATGTTAGGTTAGTGGAGACGTGAACACTCATGAACTGAGTTTCATATGAGATCTTCAGTCCAGATTTGGGACAGACTGAAAGGGAGTATAAATTCTCTTGAAGAAGAAGGAAACATTCTGATTAGTCACAATTCACTGACAAAAGATGCTGGGACAAGCAAAACAACAGATAGAAGGGTGTTATAAGCAACATTAAACATTTCATTTCTTTTTCAGGGTCCACAAGGTGTTTCTGGTGTAAAGGGACCAAAGGGGGAAAAAGTAAGTTCCAGCATTGCGTTTTAAACTGAAAATTTCTGAGCCTTTGGCAGTATATGCATGTGATGTAAGGAAACTGCACTTATCACTTCAGAAATGTAGCTTACTTACCAAGGCTGGCATCAGTTTTGAGGGGCTCGGGACCTCCAGTGCTACCCTACTGGCAACCCACAGCACGTTTACCAGAAGCTGAGGTGTAAGCATTGCCTCAGGAAAAACTAGCAGGGGCAGGCAATGGTGGGCAGCCTAACACTGTGCCAGGTGAAGCAGCTGCAGCAGTCACCACCAGAGGCATTCTGGAAAAATTTAGAGGGTAGTATCTGCAGCACAGTGGGGAGGAGAACCTGGCTGGGAGTCCAGAGTCCGTGAGTTCAAATCCCTGCTCGTGTCTCCTGGGTGTAAAGAGCGAGCTAAAGATCACCCCCACAGTGAGTGGCTCAGGGGTTACGTGCCCTGCCACCTGTGCAGCCGTGGGCAAGCTGCATAGTCCCAAGGAGCCCCCCCAGCTGGCAGTTGCAGACAAGTAAGGGGCTGGCTTGTGCAGCTGTGGCAAGCTGAGCAGGCCTTAGCCAGCTGGGGAGGACTAGCCTCAGAGGGAGGCAATGGTAACCCCCCTCTGAATACCGCTTACTATGAAAACTCTGTTCATAGGGTAGCCATAAGTTAGGATCGACTTGAAGGCAGTCCATTTCATTTCATCTGCAGCAGCTGCTTTGCCTGAAACTTCTTATTATCAGCACTGGGTGTATAAAATTGAAAATGGAAATGGACTGCCTTCAAGTTGATTCCAACTTATGGTGACTTCATGGCTATGTGGGGATTCGAGCCCTGGTCTCCCAGGTTGTAGTCCAACATTCTAACCACTATGGCACACTGGCTCTCTTGTATAAAATTAATTACATTTTTTTTAAAAAAACCTGAAGGGATGCTGGCATGAGCTGTTGTGGGCCCTTTAGGACCTGAGGGTCATGGCATTTACCCCAAGATGCCAGAGCTGGTGCCAGGCCCGTTACTAATGAGCTAAGATGCTCTCATTGGCTTTTATGGTTTTAAAGTTGAATTTGTTGTATTGTAGCAGCTTTGTGTAGGCTTTGAAAAGCAGGATATAGATACCTAGACAGACAAATAAGTAAATGTATGTGCCATCTATCCCTGCAAGCCAGAAACGATGGCACTCTACCTCTAAACTTTACCATAACACAAAATGTTTGAAGACAAAAATTCAGTTATCCTTACTTCATGTATTTGTTTGTTGTTTTCCTTGCTTTTTCCTTAGCTGTCTTTAGCCTGTCACAAAAGGCTAACACATGCTCCTTGAAACCTGTTTTCTACCTTCTTCCCAGGAGGTGTGATCTGTTTCATTTAGAGGAAAGTCCATTTGTAAAAACATGTAATCGTGGAAGAATTGCAGGGAAATGCCACCCAGTAGTGTCATTTCCTCTTTAAAAATTAACTAAATAAACCATACATTACCAATGTTTGTGTATTGTTTATGTCTTCTCCTATTGATAACATTATTTTCTCTGACAGGGTGAGATTGGCAGACCAGGAAGAAAGGTATGGGACAAATTATATAAAACCCCTTAGAGCATGTGCTGCGGACCATTCACATGTTAAAAAATGTATACGTGTAAGGCATTTTTGAGCCGTCATTAATGTGTAACTTACATGTGGATTTCAAATGTGGCTGATTGGGATGCAGAAGAGGGCCTTCTCAGTGTGGAACGCCCATCTTGGCAGGTCTGTTTGGCCACCTGTCTCCTTGCTTTCTTGGTCTGGCCAAAACTTTACTATTCCATTTGGCCTGCTGGGTTGAGTATTATTTTATAGCTGACCCCTTTGGTTTTTAGATTAGTTTTATCTGAACACCTGTTTCTGATTTTGCTACTGTTTACTTTTGTTATTAATGTTCGATTAATTTATGTAGGATTTTATTGTTTTCTTAAATGGTTGTAAACTTGCTTGAGTGCTGCAAATCAATGAAAAGGTGGAGTGGATAAGTGTATTACCTTTGTCTCCCCCATCATCAGGATCACCTCACCAGGTGGGGCAGAGTTGCTGTTCTAGCTTCCTGGCAAATGACATACTGTTGCTTACCAGAAGGGACAGGAGGAGGGGGGAGGTCAGAGCAGTGCAAACACACCAGCATTGACCTCCCTGCCACCTCCCCCCCCCGGTAAGCAACCAGGGAGGAGACATTCCTACTAATATGCTCAAGTGCACATTTATGAATATATATTGTTGCCATCTGCTGTCACACCACTACACCATCTAGTTCATTATAGTCTGCTCTGGTAGGCAATAGCTCCTCAGGATCTCAGGCAGAGTTCTTTCCTAGCCCTCTTGTTTGAAATGCTAGGGACTGAACCCAAGTCCTTATGCCTGCAAAGCGTGTGCTCTACCACTGAACTTTGCACAGACAACCTTCTATTCTTTGGCTTGGAGAAAGTGCGTTTTGCACAGCTGTGAAAAAATTGTATTGTGGAATGGCAATTTTAAAAATCATTATCTAAAGCAAAAAAGATTCCCAAAATGACTTACATAAAATCAATAAAAATATGACAGTCCTTGTCTGAAGGCTTACAGTCTTAAAGACACAACATAAAAAGAAAAAATGACAAGGCAGGAAGAGGGAAACAAATTCACGTGCTAATTCTTATACATTACAGTTCTAATAGAGGCCAACTGGAATGGAAACAGTTCAGGGAGTGGAGGAGCCAGATGGAAGCCAGGTAGAATAATTACTTCCAGGTGACAGTTGAGGGAGGGAATAGCCTGAAGGTGTTGGTCTTAGCAAAACTGATGGAGTGGCCATGCTCTGCATCTCTCCCTCTGCTGCAGCCTGATGGAATACCTGCTGCAAAGTGTGTTCATGGTAAGAAGGAGCCTGATGGAGCTGGCCTCTCACAGCACAGCTGATGGAGTGGCCCTGCTTACCATGTTGAGGCTGCAAAAACATGTTGTTCAAACATAATATTTTTACAATCACTGTAACAACGTATAAACTGATCCCACTTGTCTATCCAAAAATCCATTGTAAGAAAAGCCATCTTTCATTTTTAAAATTGAAACATTATTTTTTCATAACAGCCAGATCAAAAATATTTCTCACCTATTCCAAAAGAAGGTAGATATTTCTAGGCCCAGTGCTAGCACCCAGCATGGTGGAGTAAATGCCAGGCCCTGGCAGGGACCATCACCGCTGCTACTGCTGCTGCTGGCAGACTGTTGGATGTGTCAACAGAGCTGATCCTGCTTAGCTGACCAGGATACTGGGCCCACTTGGCACGCATGTACTGGCTGGCCCACTCTGTTAATGTTGACCAGTGTCATTAGCAGAGCAATGCTGGCCAATGCATACATACAAGTGGGCCTGAAATTGTACTTGGTGCCGCCACAGCCAGTAGTTTCCCATCACTGCCAAGTTTAGTGTTCTGTGGTCAGGAAGAACTTCCAAGGCATGGTTGGGTAGGCTGTTGTAGTTTGAAGAGGCTTCATTATATTAACACATTACTGCTCCCCCTTTTGATGTCCATGTATCTGATTTTTCTTTTTCTACTTCTCTCCCCCCTCTTTTTTTGAAGGGCAGACCAGGTGCTCCAGGTGCCCCTGGAGTGCCAGGATCTATGGGATGGCCTGGTCCAGTGGGACTGCGGGTAAGATTAAGGCACAATTTTTTATATATACTTTATGGTAAAATTTGTAATGTAAATTAAGTTGAATTAATCTTGTCAAACCCAGCCTACTTGCTGTAGAATGAGCTTGTCAATAATGATGAGTTCCTAGGCTCCCACCATAGGCATGTGATTTTCAGACCCTAATGCAACAGAGAGGGAGACTTCTAGAGCAGAAACACAGGTTTTCTAAGGTCAGGTACCTGCATAGGTTTACTAGATCTAGATTTGAACACTATGCATGTCTCTTTAATAGTACATGAGAGTGAAGATATCATATTTACTTCTGAGCATGCCCGAGAAGGTAGTGGGATAATGGCCCACAGAATGGTAGTGGGATCATGAAGCATGGCACGGGAGTGGCAGGATAGACCATAGCAATATCAGAGGGTGATACATTTTTGTGTGTGGTCTCTCATATCAGTTAAAGATGCAGAAAGCTGGCTCAGCCTTCCCCCACTACTTCTCTATCATTCTAGCGTGTCTGCAAGTCAGCAGTGACTGAATTTTCTCCACAGCTGCCACAGTCTGGGACAGTCATGTGGATAGGACCTTAGACCAAGATGCCTTCTTTCCTTTAAGATATTCTTCTAGGAGCCCTTTACATCATCAGTTGCTATGAACATTCCTCCTCTTAGTTCCTCAACCTCCTGTTTTGTCTCCTCATGCCACTTTCCCCATATCTTTTGTTAATTCTGACAACTCAGCCCCCCTACGCCATGCTGGTTATAAGCCAGCATGAGGATCCTACCCAACGCTTTGGCCACTAGATTTGAAGATAGCTTCTTCTTCTTTTTCAGAGGCACTTTTCCAGAGGCACCTGCTTCCCCATTTTTCAGATCATTATTATTATTAAGACAGCAGGCAACTCACATGGCAAGACAGAGATTTCGATAAAGCCATTTGCAGACACAAATGGCTAACAGCCCACATTTTTCAAGTGAAACTGGGCAGATCTGTAGCCAACACTGACAACCCAAGTGTGCTTCAGCCGCTGATCACTGCAAATGGGAGAGACTACATTAACAAAACTGGCCCAAGCCACTAGGCAGTACAGGCAGCTGCATGGGGCATCAGAACACATTTGGCCACTCCGGAAAACCCTCAAAAGGGGGAATATAACCCAACAACAGGGTCTGAAGCTCGGGATGAACAGTTATGTCTTACCCCCATGTACTCTTCTTAAATGGAAGCCCTTCTCTTCATTCAATTCACTGTGAAGCAGGTGAAAGAGGCTGCAACTGAAAAATAATAGTAATTGAGGAAGGAACCCTCTTCCCCAGGGCAGCAAAATGGACTTTTATCTATAGCAGCAATAATAGATTGAGCCAGAAGAGTTGTATAGCTGATTAAAGGTCTCAGTGTAGCACTGGTAAATGCCCATCTGTTGCAGGAGATGATGTCAGGAGACAAACACATTGTTTCACAATTTAGGCTTGATTAGTTGCATGTAACTTCCATTGCGTTTCTGTTTCAAGATGTGGAGAAATGTTACCTGTATCATTTTTTATTTATTTATTCAGAACCAGAACTGTCAGTGTTTCAGTAACCGATACCTTTCAACAGCCACAACGAATAACTCTTTTTATTGACCCCCTTTAGGGTGAAAAGGGAGATTTAGGTTTGATGGGATTGCCAGGTACAAGAGGACCAACGGGCTTCAAGGTTTGTTTAACCCAGCTGCTATGTTGTCCATTTCTGGCTTCTAACAACTGCTTTCAGCCGCTTGCTCAGTTAGACTGTGCTAATGTATAGTAAAGACAACAGCAGTGTTCAAAGGGAGAAGGACTAATTGAAAAAGACAGAGCTATATAGGTATAATGGAAAATCTAAAAGGGTCTGTCAGTATGCTAGATTTCTACTTAATTCTTCAGATACAATCTAATATCAGAAAGAACAAATTTAAAAGCAAGGTCTGTGTAACTTGGGCCTTGAGACCCCAGGTTGGTACTCTCTACACTATACTTGGGAACATAGGAAGCTGCCTTATACTGAGTCAGACCATTGGTCCATCAAGCTCAGTATTGTGTACACTGATTGGCAGTGGCTCTCCAGGCTTTCAGACAGGGATTTCTCCCAGTCCTAGCTGGAGATGCCAGGGACTGAAGTTAGGACCTTCTGCGAAGCAGATGATCTGCCACTGGACTATGTTCCTTTTAGCACTAGACCTGGCATCCAAAGCCCACTGCCCGCCACAGTAATGGATGGTGCATAGCCTTGGTCCAGTGAGCTAGGGAGTGGACTATCCGTTCCGCTGCCCATACAACCTTTTTTGTTTAGGGTTTACAAAACAACAGCAACATGCGCTTTAGTCAGCAAGGCAACCTTTTTAAAATGTAAAAACTTCAAGTTAGTGGTTCTGAAATGGTTGGAACATTTGTGGGAGAGGGTGGCTTTATTTTCTGGTCTTGTTAGAAAGGCTTTTCTGATGGAGTACTAGTCATTCGGAGCATGATCACAATTCTTAGTTCTGCATGCAGTTGCAAAATGTCCCACATGGGCTGATTGGCAGTGTGTGGAAATTGTGGCTTGTGCTTATGGCAAACAACTCATAATTATTTCCTGATTATTTATTTATTTCATTTATGAATTGCTTCCCATGAGGCTTCCTAAAGTGACCTATGATATAATAAAAACATAAATAAAAGTTACATGTATAAAATCAGTTAAGTATATATATATATAAAACACACACCAACTAGGATAGGATGAAGATCTCCATTTAGAAGACTTGTTGAAAGAGGAATATCTTTAACACGCACCAAAAAGACAATAGAAAATGTGTCTGTCTAATATATAATGGGAGGAACTTCTATGGGGTAGGTGCTTCCACACTAATGACCTTGTTCTGACATTGTGTAGAATGGACCTCCTGATAGGAGGGATTCTACAGGATGCCCTTTTCTGCAGAATGCAGTGATCACTTGGGTATGTAGGGGGTGGGACATCTATTAAATATCCTGCTCCCAACTGAGCTTTGGACATCAATACCAGGAACTTGTTGTGCCCCAGACTGAGGGGGCGTTAGATCAGGGAGTGGAGTCAGATGAGGATGAGGTTCCTTGGGAAGCGGGAGGAAGGGAGAGTGGGGAGGGTTCTTGCAGACCCCAAACTCCCAGCACTTCCACGGATGCAGTTCCTGTCCCTCCTGCAAGTCCAACGCCAGAGCAGTTGGGAAGCGACTCCATGATTGTGCCATCCACGGCCGCGCAGGAATCCCCACCAGACACTTCAAACGCTTCCCAGCCAATCAGCGTTCAGAGCCCGCATGTCACCTAGTGAAGCCCTCCTGCCCAATGTGCCATCTAAGACTCGCCCCGCGCAAGGAGGCGCGAGAAGAGAGACTTTCAAAATGTGAAACTCAGATGGAGCTGCTGCTTGCACTCGAAAACCTTCCCTACTTAAGTCGGTGCCTTCTGAGGCGCAAGTGCTGAGTCAACTTTCCCCAAACCCTGCAGAGACTGCTTAGTTAGGTTAGTTAGGAACAGTAGTGAGTCAGAGTAGACAGGTGAATGAAGTGCACCACTTTGGATGTAACCATAACTTTAATGAAAAGAGAGAAAGACATCACTTTGCCTCAGTCTGAATCCTTCGGCTCTGGGCAGGACAGAACTTGAAACTAGCCAGTAGCTAATTGACAGCTAGTGCAATTCTTTCAGCAGTGGGCATAATATGATGATGAATTTCTGCACCAGTGAGCAGTTGAGCTGCCACATTTGCATTAGCTGCAGCTTCCAGGCAGCCCTGTAGCCAATCCCCCTTCCCCCTCATTGGTGGAGAGGATCTGAGGTCCAGGCCAGGGGAAGGGAAAGGCAGTGACCTTCCCCCTCATTTCTCCATCCAAAAAGTGTGGACTTTCATGAATGGATTTTAATCGGTTGAATTGTCTTACCCTTTTTTGAGAGATCCCCAGGAATACCAGACTCAGAAGCTTGACTTTGCCTATATCCCTTTCATCTGTGGTCTGCCTCTGTGTTCTGATTCTTCTTTACTGATTTACTACTTTGGTAAAGACAGTGAGCTCCTGAGCTTGGCATTGATGCTGCATTAGGTATCTCAGTTTTAGATTCCACCTGAAAAACAAACTTGCCCATACAACAAGTTTAGTGAAGGGTAGAGAGAAAATAAATACTATAGGGTTTTTTTTGTTAACTCCTCCTTGAAACTCCCTTCTTCTAGTCTTGTTCCTGGCCTTTATAAGAGAAAACTTTTTAACTGGCTACTATATAAAGGAAGAACTAAGTAACTGGAAACTAATTGTGGAAAGCAATTGGATTTTTTTTACTGGTTCCTGGGTTGATTTTTCTGTCCAGAAACCTGGAAAAGGCCTTTTGCTGAACTGCACATATTGGTAAAATCAGAAATTAGGCTGAGTTACAGCTTAGGTGTCCAGCCAGCTAGCTAACTGTAGCGTACACTGCAATATTTCTGTTCCTTTAGGGCTATTCATCCTTTGCCATCAAGTAATTAAGTAAAAGAAGAAAACATTAGCCACTATGATTGTGAATATAGTCAGTGCTTTAAAAGAATAAAGGGTACGCATTTTTTTCAGATCGCTTTAAGTTAACTCTGTATTTCACCCTTTAGCAATAAGCACCCAATCCTGCTCTACTCATTATAATAGCAGCAGAATAAACAAACTCTTACTTCTTATTGCAGACAAACATGCTTTTTGATTGCTGGCTTGGTAGACAGTGCAACTGAAACTGAAGCTAAAAAGCAGATCAAAGGAAAGTCCAAGGGGTGGAATCTAACTCTAGCCCATAATACCAAGGTCTAATATTTAACTCTTCAAGAGTCATGTTACTATATAGGCTGTTTTTTTCAGGATCACTTAAGTAATGACAGGGTGATTGTGATCATGAAAAATCCACACTCCGTCAGCAAAATCTTAAGTGAGCAGACTTTTGAGGGCTCTTCCAGATGAGCCTTTTGTTGTGCACTCACCCTACTTTGCTCACTTAATTTTTTGGAGGGTCGTATTCTTAAATTGCTCCTGTTCCTAAAACAAGCTATCACTCTATAAATGGCAGTTGCCATTGTCTGTCATGTCACACATTAAAAAGAAGATAATTTCCCCTAAGAAACATGGGGGAGGTTGCGAATCACAGCTCGGGAGGGCGGTGTCCCCATCCCCCACCCCTGACTACAGGTCTGCTTCCAGATCAGCCTCAAGGACAGCTTCACATAGAATGCATTCTAATAATCCAAACTGGAGGTTGTCAGAGCATGAACAACAGTGCTCAGGCTACCCCAGTCCAGAAATGGCCATTACTGTCATACTAACTAAAGCTGGTAACAGGCACTCTTAGCCATTGAGGCCATCTGGGCATCTAGCAACAGAGAGAGATCTAGGAGCACCCCCAGACTACAAACTTGCTTCTTCAGGGATATTGTGACCCCATCCAAAAAAGACAATTGAACAATAATCCAAACGCACCTGCCTCCATCTAGGATTAAGAGTCAGTTTTTTGGTCCTCATCCAATACCAAGTCCAGGTATTGTTCCAAGTCTTCCATGGCCTATTCTGATTCAGATTTACAGAGAAAAAGAGCTGGATATCATCCGTTTACTGATGACACCTCACACCTAATCTCCTCCCAGTGGCTTAATGTAGATGTTAAACAGCATATAGGGAACAGAATGCGGGACCGCACAGCATAACTGCCAGAGGGCTGAGAGATAATCACTTAGTGCTATTCTCTGAAAAGTGACCCTAGAGATAGGAACAGAACCATGTAAAACAGTGTATCCAAAGCCACAGAAATGGCTCAGGAAGATACCATGGTAAATGGTTTCAAAAGCCTCTGAGAGATCAAGTAAGAATAACAGGCTCATACTCTCCCTGCCCTTCTCTCAGTAAGGGTCAGCCATGAGGGCAAACAAAGCCAATTCAGTCCCATAACCGGCCTGAAACTCAACTAGAATGGGTCAAAATAATTGGTTTCATCCAACAATACTTGCAGCTATCACACTACAACCCTCTTGATCACCCTCCCCAGAAAAGGGGTATTTGCAACAAGGTGGTAGTTGTCACAAATAAATGGGTCCAGAGTGGGCTTTTTCAGAAGTGATTGAATCACTGCCTCTTTCAAGATGGCTGGAGCCACTTCTCCTCACAAAGATATATTGACCACATCCTGAATCCACCTGGTCATACCCCCTCAGCAAGCTTTAATCAGCCAAGAGGGGAAGAGTTGAGGGAATATGTGGCTGGCCACATCATTGCAAGCATCTTGTCCACCTGGACTGCTGCTACTCCCCCAACCTCTCTAAACAGCTAGTTGAGGATGCAATGGAGGAAGAGAAGTGGGCCTTATTTGATGCCCTCACTGGTATAAATAGGCACAGTTATGTGCTCTTGCTCATGTTTAGTTGGCTTTGCAGAATGTCTTTCACCACTTGTATTCTAGCCATTGTCCAGCTTGTTGCATTGCCCATAAACCTCTGGTATTCCAAGGTGCAGAATGGACTTCACAGTACTTTGGGCTTATCCTCTGCCCCTTGTTGACAATCTCATGGACAACATATGGCAGTGTCTGAGATATTTTCATAATATGACTGCCTGCAATATGTCACAGTGGCACTGAATCTGTTTAAGTGACACTCAAATGTGACTGGTCAATCTAAATACTGAATAAATTTAGATCATACATGTATGTCCCTCTCACAACTGATGATGAGCACATGCATTTTGAATGTGAATGTCTATATGAGTGTACAAAACATTGTGCAATGAAAACCCACCCTTGGCTGAAATAAGGCTTAGAGGCCAGATGTGATTTCTTCCAAAGGACACAAAGGAAAGTGTTGATGCAACTAATTGTTCATGGCCTTTTTCATCCTGATTTTAAAGTCCAGATGTTAATATGATGTAATCAACAGCAAACATTAAAATAACTGCCTCCCTTTCCTCCCCTAGGGCTACCCTGGAAGCAGAGGAGAAAAGGTTGGTGATGCAAAGAACGCTTACTTAATTGCAGAAAAGCACTGTGATCAGGCATGATGCTTGGTATGTTGGAAATGCCCAGAACTGGTCCAATTTACCCTAAGCACAGTGCCCATGCATGGCGAAGTTTCAAAGGGACCAACAGAGCGTTGTTTTCCACTTCAACGAGTACGCAGTGCAATGTAGGCAGTGCTTAGATCACGAGTGATTTGCATGGAGTAGAGGACGGGGAAAGGGCCATCATCTGGGCCACCCAACATCCTCAGGTGGCAGCCAGTATCCCACACACCCAAGCAGAGCCCATTGGTACTACGCCTATCCTAGGCTCCCCACGGTAGTTTACAGTTTACACACATGGGGGGGCTATAGGAGGGCAAGCTCAATGAATTCTGTAGAATGCTACGATTTTAATTTTGGGCAGAGGTCTGCCTTATATCATGTGCGGTAGACTTCAATTTTTTCAGAAGACTTTTAAACCCAGCCTGCAACATTTGGACCCACTTTATTTATTTTTAAACAGGAAAAATGGTAGAGTCTAATTGTTGTTCTTAACACACTGTACAAAAAAATTCACTGTCTCCCCTGGGAAACTGCCCCCATATTTGGCCTTTATCTGCCCATATGACCTTAAGGGGCATATAACCAAATGCAGGCTTGATCCCCTGCAGCTGATGGAAGTTAAGGAACAATATAATGGTCATTGCAGGATAAACAGATTTTGGATGTTGGAAAGTGGAGGACATGGCTCATTTTCTCCTAGAATGTCCTGTATATTCCGTCTTAAGAATTTGATATCTTGTCCTCATTGCTGGTTTCAGAGATAATACATTTTTAAATAAAATTGTATTTTTCCTGGCAAGAACAGATTTCTGTGTGACTTATCGGGTTGCTAAATATGTTACTGAACTTGAGAGGAGGAAAGTTGCTATTCCCTCTGGTTGCTATTCCCTCTGGTGATAATATATGTTCCTAGAGACATTTTAATCAATCTACTAATTTAAATAATTAATATTTGTACTATTTTAGTATGGTTATATAACTGATTTATGTTGTGGTTTTTTAATTTCTGTTTTTAATGTTTTTAATATATTTTTAATATAAATATACACAAAAAGCCTGGTTGGCTATTGTGCAATAAACTGATACTGATTTTTTAAAACAAATATATTGAGCTTTCTTCTCTTCTTCCTCTGTGTGCCTTTCTTTCTCTACTCTTCTTCTTTCTCTCTGTCACCTGTTCTCTTGCTCCTTTATTCAATCATTTTCATATTAATGCATATAGAAATAAATATGCATAGGCAGAGGTGATATAAGGCCCTGTTCCCAATGTGCATGCTTGATTCCATGTATGAAAATTTACATGTGTTCAACTCTCTATATAGTCAGGAATGCTGCATAGGGAGGCTTGAAAAAAATTAGCGTGACTTCATTAGCGCAGAGTGTGACTTCATTGCAGATGATTAGTATCATCCACTGGTCAAAGATCAATGCATTAGGGAATAGTATCTAACCTGAAAGTCATTCTGCTCATTAGATTGCCTAGAATGTATCAAGGTTGATCATTGTGGAGGCCTAAGACTCTAACTTCATTTTGCTGGACTTCTGTGTTTAATTGTACATTCAGCACTTTTTGAAATGCTGTGTCTTATAGCTACTCTCTCTTATATGTTTTTCCACAGGGAGCTAACGGAGAGAAAGGTGACAAAGGCAGCAAAGGTGACAAGGTAAAATAACCTTAATTTTAACACCCAAGTTTTGTTCAACATAGCTACATTTGTTGTTGCATTAATAGCATAGTTACTGTGTTATATAGTTTATGAAACTATGCATAACACACAGCGCTCCTAAGACAGAGATGCAAAAGCTGAAAATTGAATGACAGTAGGGCTGCATCTCCTCCCCTAGCCCCCAACTGCATTGGAGAACAGGTACAATCTGCACTACAGACAGCAGACCCCTGCAACCAGCTAATGAACGGAGGGTTCAGTCCTGCTCAGATGGCTATGATCATGTGTTCCCCTGCTGGGAACAGACACATGCAGCCAAACCTCCTTTTCCCCAGTCCAATCTGGAGCAATCCAAGGCTGTCTCCACCTGACTTGGCTGAAGCCTGGATCTGGCCAAATCAGCCTGATGTGATTTGGGCTTTGGGCAAATCTGGTGCACAGCTCTAAATTACAGATCCTTCACATCTACACACCTTTAGCATTTTGCTTTCTAAAGATATTTTCAATGCTAGATGAATTTAAATCTAAATGAAGAAAACCTATAATCCCACTTTCAATATTTGTGCTTGTGATAGAAGAAAAGTCTGTTCCTCATTTAGATCTAGGGGTCTTTGGCATCATGTAATTTCCAAGACATAAACTTGATGCTATAGGAATAGATGTAATTAGAACTGAGTCAATAATGCAATTTAAAACATTTTCAGTATTGTAAATGGTATTTTAAAAATTGGTTTATTTTCACTAGACCTTCAGAGAACTCAAGCTATAATTTGTATATATTTATTTATTTAAATTTATATAACACTTGATTGTAAAAACTAAGTGGTTTACAAAATATGATTTCATAGTTCTTTTAATGTTTGTGAGGTGCCTTGAAGGCTTGATAGCAGAAAGGCAGGATGTAAACATTTTGAAAAGCATTAATGAATGTGACTTTCTGGGCAAGACATAAGAGAAAGTGTAAACAATGCAGGGGACACCAATCAAAATCAAACACCAGAGAAGTTGCCAAGAGAAACTGGAGTTGCCACAGTCTTGTCTTTGAATCAGCCGATCCTACTATCACAACTAATATCAGCTGCAATAGAAATTGCTTGTCTACAAATGATCATTGGATTAACCAAATGAGGATCCATCGGACTTGTTTACACTTTCTCCAATTAACAATTTAAACATGTGAGGCGTCCTTCCCTGGCTCTCCCTGTCAGGTTCCTACCTGCTCGTGGTTACTGCCTGTCACTAGGCACCACCAGGGACTCCACCAGTCCGGACTGTCCTCTCTTATGGTTTCTCTCCCCGCTCTAGCACAGATCTCAACAGATCCCCCTGCTAGGCAGCACCACCAGTCACGTCCTATAACCAGTAGTCCCAGAGACTCTGCCTGAGTCTCCCTCAATTAGGTTACCTCTGTGACTGCGTGCTTAAGCTGTCCCAATCCCTTTGATTTACTCAGACTGCTTATAATTCTGGTTTGCTCTGAATACTTGTGGTGTTATTCTTCCCTTCCCCGCTGCCACCATTTGTTATAGTTTCCCTTCAGCCTTGGTTATTTACCTATTTGCTTCCGGGCGAGATTCAAGGTGCTGGTTTTGACCTATAAAGCCTTACACGGCGTGGGACCTCAATACCTTGTGGAACGCCTCTCTCGCTATGAACCTACCCGTTCACTTCGTTCAGAATCTAAGGCCCTCCTCCGGGTACCAGCTCATCGGGAAGCCCGGAGGGTGGTTACTAGATCTAGGGCCTTTTCTGTGGTGGCCCCTGAGTTGTGGAACAGCCTCCCCGAAGAGGTACGCCTGGCGCCTACACTTCTATCTTTCCGGCGCCAGGTAAAGACCTTTTTATGCTCCCAGGCATTTTAATCTTTTAATTTTCTTAATCTTTCTACTTTTAACATGTATCCTTCTTAATTTGTGTTGTATTTCATTTTTGTTGTGCTTTCTGTTGTTTGTTTGTACATGTTTTTGTGATTTTTTACTATGATATATTGTATTTTATCTTGTTTGTTCACCGCCCTGAGAGCTATTCTGCTAAGGGCGGTATATAAATTGAAATAATAAATAAATAAATAAATAAACAAAGAATCCTCTTATGAGATGAAATTCAACATAGGACAGAGATTAGCATATTAGCATGCAGTCCTGGATTTGTAGGATTGCTAGGTTTTCAACCTGTAAAGGCTTCTGTTCCCTTAAAAACTCTAAAGCAGAGATTAGATGGTCCAGCTTCCTCCATCACATGGTATGGCAGTGCAGGAAGACTGCTTTTGAAGAATGTTTCCTGGTCCCTGGTATATGACTCTTGTAAGCCCAAGATCCTTGTCCAGAAACAGAAACACTGTAGTCACATAGGCTATGGTCCCTGGGAAGATGGGCATAGAGACAACACGAGAAGGGACAGGAGCTAGTGTGAAAGGCAAGAAGCAACAAGTCCATGAGGATGGAGACAATAAATGCACAATTTATTAAAATTTCATATTGGTGGTTGAAAGTTGCACTCAGCTATGTTCATTACTAAGAAAATAACACAATCTATTTGACTAAAATTCTAGAGAATGATAGCCCTTATCCGGAATTGACCAGAAATATCTGTAAGGCTTTGTGATCCCATAATTTTCATAAGTCTTTTCATAAAAATGTTCATAATATAAAAACGTTATTCTTTGTTTGCTATTGTATATTTAAATGGTTTTATTGATAGTATTTTGTATGGTTGTTTTAAATGGGCTGCATTTTTTGCTTATGTGTATGCCACCCTAGGCTCCTGAGGGGATGAAGCCTGGGATGGGGTAAAAAAATACAATAAATATGTTATGAATAAAGTAAGTAAAAAAATAAACCACTGGAGAAACTGATTGGCTGTTTGCTTTAAGCAAAATGAAACAGTAACTCACTTTTTTTTTTGATAATTTTCATACAAAACCCAAAATTATTTATTAAAAGATATTGATTTGTTTCTTTCCCAACATTTTCCTTGCAGGGACACATAGGCTTCCCTGGAATGTTGGGGCAGAAGGTATGTATATAAGATGCAGGAAATGTTCAGGCTGCCCACCTGGTTGGCATATGTAATATTTTAGAAGTCTTTTACAGTGCAAACATTTGTCTATTTACTTAGAAGTAAGTCCCACTGTGTTCAATGGGACTTACTTTCTGGTATACTTTCTATACACACTTGTAAGGGAATAAGTCCCATTATATTCAATCGGGCTTACTTCTCAAAAGATATGCATAGTATTGCACTGTTAGACTCCCAAGTGAAACGTATATATTTTGCCATTAGGATTATGCTGCCCAGATGTATGAATCTTGTAAGGGTATGGAAACTATGTCTCGGAGCCAGATTCAGTCTTTTGTTGAATTCCACCTGGACTCCCTAAGGAGACCTTTGAAGGTACAGAATTGGCAGGCTGAAAGCCAGTTGGATCCACTTTTCCCTTTGAAGGCACAGATTAGGCCAGCTGTCAACTGTCTGACCCACAAAACTCATTATTTTCAGGGGGCAGAGATTTCCTAGTACTGGGCTGTAAATAACCAAATAGATATCTTTGTGCTAAAGCTCTGCTTTTGTCTTTTCCATCCCCATTAAGGGAGAAATGGGTCCAAAGGGGGAACCTGGTGCATCAGGACACAGAGGTCCAACTGGAAGACCAGGAAAACGAGGCAAACAAGTAAGAATCCCGTACTGTTTCCTAAAATATTGTGGTTGTGGCGTGTGTCTACTCTAAAATTTTGGATGACTAATATAGTTCGTCTATTCCAAATAGATGTGGGTGGGCCACGTGAACATCCTATTTAAAAAAAGTATATGTAATAGGTCTAACTTTGCTATGCCATTGTTAATTCAAGAAGCAGTGGTTATGTGCATTGGAAAGCAGATCTCCTTGGTACCCTCTGTCATGAACCCCATGAAATGTTCCTGAAGTGATGATGAAGAAGAAGATACAGAATGGAACTCAGGGGAGGGGCCTAGTGGCTTGCAACAAGAAGGTGTTGCAGCAGTAGGCTGCAGTACTTTTGTCAGTGACAGCTCCCTTTAGTTCCAATTACAACAAAGGGAATGCTGGCTTATCAGGAGCCAGTCCCCTCTTCCCTTTCACCCCTCACCCAAGCTGTTGCTGCCGCATGTACGTCCTCTAGAGGAGGAGGATTTCAATGAGTGCCATTGCCCCAGACATGCAGACAACTGTGCCAGCAAGCTCAGCTGGCCCCCACTTTCCCAGCTAGGAGGAGCGCTCGTGTTTGTATGCATTCCCATTCTGTCCCATACTAGATAAAAATATACCAGCGGGTCTGAGTCTGATTCCGACGGGCTCTGACTTGAGGGCCAGTTTCCACAAGCTTTTTCTCTGTGAAATCATTTCTGAACATCCTTGTACATGCCATCACAGGGAAAAAAGGGTTGGATGAACCAAGAATATGTGGATGTGTTTAGTAAACTATTTACATGACTGTGGTGGTTTACAAAAAATGCCTGGATTGCTGCAGATGTTTCTGAGTGTATCCATGTACTGCTGATTCACACAATACGTTTCTCCATGTAACTGAATCATTCTGGAGGTTGTTGGAAGAGTAAGAACAACATCCAGAAAAATGCTTGTGTAAACAACCCCTTATACTATAATCAGGACTTCAGAGCAGCTAATTTAGGAGGGGTTGAGTCTACCACCCATCAAGTGATGAGCGGTGGAGCCAAATCCTGCTTTCTGTGTGAAGGAGTTACTCATTTGGGAGAGCTAATGCACAGTTGGGAGCACACTTTAACACTCCCAATTATGCATTGGCAGTCACATTTCTATCTACCCCTGATGTGAGGTGTGGGGCAGGTGGAGAGGTTTGGGGGGAATGGTCTCACATGTCAAATTTGAACCTCGGGTGGTTCAACTTTTGTCCGTGAAGTGGAGTTTCCTCACCCCTGCCTTATATAGTGTCCATTTGCTCTGGAAAGGAATAAAAAAGTGCAGTGAAGACATTACTTAATAAGGGATGTTATGGAGTTCTCTTAGTTCCATTTCTCTTACAAAAAGGCTAAATTTTCTAGTTTCATAATTTTCTCTTGTTGAATAATAATGACATCCTGCACCCTCCGGCAAAGCAGATTCTAGCTACAGAAGAAGGATTTTCCTCAGAATTACAACAGAAAAGCAATGAGTTAAATTCCTCTTCAGTGCCTACTCTGGTCCCATTAATTATTAGTGAACACACAGCTGATGAAATTTACAACCTTATATACTTCTGCATACCTAAAGAATCCCCCTAATGTATCAAAACAACTATCCTATTTTGTGATGGTGTACCTAAGTTCATTATCTGTTGAAGAGAGAAAGAGTGATTACCTTTGGTATGTTAAAAAAAATCTTGGATGTATAGAGTTACAAAGTAACTAAAGTAATATCTTTTAATAGAAAAACTATTATTGATGCAGGAGTGGACTAGGCATCTGGTTGACTACTGTGAGAGCAGGATGCTGGACTAGATGTGCCATTGGCCTGATCCAGCAGGGCCCTTCTGATGTTCTTACGAGTGTGGATGCCTTCAGAATTGTTTGTGAGGCAGTCGCTTTCTTTGAGATTAACACAATAGCTTGCCTATGCTTTCAGCAAGAGAAACCAGGCCCAGCATGGAAACAACCTGAAACTATTATGCATGCTTCTGTTTAAGAGTGTAGCTGAATACAAATATGATTGCTGTTTTCTTATTTCTTTTTTTATCATTAATTTTTATTCAAATTTTCAAAAAACAAAACAAAACAAAAATACAAATTAAACAATAAAATAAAATGTTGACTTCCGATTTGTCGCAGATCAGTTATAGGTCTACAATATATAACAAACCTGTCTCTTAATTTATATTACAAAATCACTTTCCTCCAGTAGTTATCTTAATTAATCATCAAATCTCATAAACATCACTTTATTCTTTCCACAAAAAGTCAAAGAGAGGTTTCAACTCCTTGAGAAATATATCCATCGATTTTTCTCCAAATAAGCATGTCAATTAATCCATCTCATCAAATCTATTAGGTCCAATAATTTCAATAGCCATTCTTCCATTATCAGTGTCCCATAATAATCTTGCTGTCATAGCCATAGTCATATAATAAGAGTCTGATGGGAATTTCCTTCATCAGAAATATTTCCTTGCCATCAATACTGTTTTCTTATTTCTTATCGATTCAGTTTCAGACACCCAGCTTCCTAAAGCCTAAATAGAAACTGAGGGCTGTGTGGATATTGCTGTTTGCTGTATAAGAGTGAACACTTTTCACCTACTTAGTCATTTCCTGTCTCCAGAGCCAACTGACATCCCTATATAAAACGCCTGCAGTGGTGGCTAAATTAAGAAGGTGTTACTTCCACTTCCATTCCAAGATCCATCTTGCTTATCTCATTGACTCCTTCAGGTTCATGCTGAGTCTTCTCAGGCTTGAGCCGTTCAGTTACAGTTACACCAAAGCAGGCTATACAGCCCTACAGTTTCAATCTTACAAGTGCCAGACTGTGGTGGTGATGATGATAAACAACATTTTTTAAGAAAACAGGTTCCATAGCCTTTGTGGCATGCAAGTCGACACCAAGTAACCAGCCTTACTAATTCAACTGCCAACAGTTCAGGATGCCTTAGTGCATAATTCTTGTGAAAAAGCTCCTCTAAAGTAGTAATCCTCAACCTTTTCAGACCCCAGGCTCATTTTACTCATCCATCTTTCTGTGACTCTTGCTCTCGTCTCTCCTTCCTTCCCACCCCCAGACCCTGCACTTTGTCTTTATCTGTGCTGTTCATTCCTCCTCTCTTGTAAACAGGATTATATGGCTTTCATTTTTATTGATTGCATTTGCTTATCATTGTTAGCTGTTTTACTGATTATGAGCCTCCTTGAAGGATAAGCAGAGGGGAGGGCTGGTATAAATGTGTCTTATCTCCTCCATCATTTTAATGTGCCCTTTCTTTCCTTTTCTCTGTTTTTTTTTAAATGTTGGGCCAAAGTCCAGTTTAGGGTCAGCACCCACCAGCTGAAGACGAATGTCTAAAATGTAGAGGACTCTTTTTCTGTCACTCTGAATATTCATACGGATATCTGAATTATCAAAATGCAGCTTGCAAAACCAGTGCTTGAACTAAGCTAGTTGCTTTATTGCTGTAGGAGGTATATGAAGAGAAACAAGCAACACTTTGTACCATAAATCACAGCTGCTAGTTTGAACTAACTGTATTAGGCAGGAACCTTTAGCAGTGTGTTCTCTTGGCATTTCTGCATGTTAAAATCATCCAGTTACCGTGCAAGATGGTGGTTTATTCCCAAGAGTCTTTCAAACAGCTACCCACTTTGCCACAGTGTGCCATGTGCTATAGGCCAATATTGCAAAGATATCATCCACTCTACTTCAGACAACAGGCTTGTGCATGTTAAATTTTTTATAAGAGTTGGTGTGGCACTATGATGCTTTGAGTGGTGCACAGCCACTAGTGTTCATGAGTAGGAAGGGGGGAGAAATTCAATTCAGTTCACATTTAAAGGCACTTTCCAAAACAATATGAGAAGAGAAACACAGCCATTCTTCAAAATTCACACTTCTCCAAATTTTGCAATGCAGTTCTCCAGCCACGTTGTATGTACAAGAATGCATATACTGGGGAAAGTGTGCATAAAAATGCATATATTAGTGAAAATAGGATACAAAAAAGAATTATATCAGGCACAATTGTTTTGCAAAAATGTGTGTATTAGGCAAAACGTCATACAAACATATGAATATTAGGAGAAATTCATTCAATGCTGATGAATTTTCATGAGGACTTAAAAAATTGCAAGCTGATATGGAAATGTGGAGAACTGAACTCAAGGTTGGAAAGATGAGAAGTGGAAAGAAACCGTATTTGTCAGGTTCACCCATCCTTACCTCTGAGTAAATCTCCTTGCAAATATTTTTTTGTGAACATGTGGCACAGTCCAAGTAAAAAGCCATTCTGAAATGTGCAGAACAGGGAAACGTAGGGGATCTTTTGGTTATATTTTATATAATATATATTTTTGTTGGGAAAGTGCATTTATTTGCAAGTGCATGTATTTGCCTTAAGATGTATAAGGTGCTTCAGATTTCATTTGCTACATTTCAGAATAAAATTATACTTTGGCATCTCATTATTTTCTATATAGAGGAACGTGTCATCTTTTCCAGAGTAGCACAGTTGAAGGAAATGTGTTTCATGAAGCCATGAACTTTGTGTTATACTAGAGTACTGTAACGCCCTAGGAAACATTTTAAAGAATAATCCTTTCTGTTGTATACTAGGGACAAAAGGGAGACCTAGGACTTCCTGGAGCTACAGGTCCACCTGGCCGACCTGGTCAGCCTGGTCCACCAGGACCTTTGGCATCAGGTAAGGCAGGCCTTTCTTTATGGCTGATCTTCCCCTTCCCTCCTTTAATTTGAATCATATTGAGCTGCCAAACAGAAAAGAGAGATTTCTGTGTAACCACTAGCAGAGTGAAATTTATTTTTGAGATAGGTTTAGAGTGGGGTTGGGCTTTCCCTGCACTATGATTGGAGCTCTTTTGTTCACAACTACTGCTTGCACCATAGAGTAAGAACCCCTCCAGAGTTGTGATTTGTGTGTGTGTGTGTTTGTGCATATTCTGAAACATGTAATTGACACAATAGTAGTGTGTTGGATTTATATGATGGTTGACTCATCATTCTACTTTATTAGTTGTTCTGCAATGCTTCCTCAATGTTACTGCATTATTGGCATCTGGGGGAGCACGCTTGCATTACAGAACGACAAATGCAGGACAAAAAATAAACCAGAACATGTGTAGTATATAAAGTTACAGCATGAACTGATTAGAAATAAAGCAGTATGTCCACCCCATGAAACTGATTAGAAATGAAGTAGTATGTCCACCCTGTGAAACTTTTGAAGATGCAGACAGTATGGGAAGTTGGATCACGTATAATCTGCCCCAATATCATCATGAGTACAAATAATCATGAGTGTACAATAAAAAGGACATCTGAAGGGGCCCTGAGATGCAGTTTCTCAGTGGTAAAGTGGTAGCGCTATATATTCTTCTTCCTTCAAGATTACCTCCTGGAGAAAGTTCCAGCCTCAGGAAAAAGAGGATGGTGTTATCCCCTGAAACTAGCGTATGGGGAAAGCTGATGGCTATTGTAATGTATGGATGTGAAAATGGGTCATTGCACATCCCCTGCTCTGAACTGGAGGTTGATGATTTATAAATATCTTCATCCCTCTGCAAGCCTCTTGCTGATATAAAAAAAAACTTTTTACCTATTAATTCACTCACTCGCATAGCCTGGTCATTCATTAAGGGGCAACAATAAGAGTGCTTCCAGGTAGGAGCTTAATTTGTAAACAGGTTGTTGCATTTAAAAAACAACAACCGAACTTTCTCCAGAAAGGATAATTCTAGATTTAGTGGGGAAACGGGCTGGCATTTTAATGTCAACATCATCTTGTGGACTTGCAGGCAAGAAGAGTACCAATCCTACAATAAACACCCAACTGGAAGCATCCTAAGTTGAAAACCAATTTAATATTCCAGGAATCAAACAATGATTAAAAACAAGCTCCAACTATTCCCATAGTTGGAACACCAGTAATACACCACAAGTGTTACATCAATTCTTTGGGTATATGCAAAACCCTAATTAATTTTATAGAAGTCAAAGACATATTACAGCACCCAGATTTTAAATATTAGATGTTTAGCTTGCAAGAATGGACTCAATTTTTTTCTTTTCAGCATGTGTTTATCTATTTCAGCAATTACCTAGTGTGGCAAATCTGATATTTTCTAGGGCAACTAACAATGGGGACAAAAGGGGAAAGAGGGCTTCCTGGACCTCCAGGGAAATGTCTCTGCAATCCTCAGCAAAATGTGAATATCCCACCCTATGACGAACCACTGTTTGGACAGGCCTATTCAAAGGTTCCTGCAGTAAGTGAGTTTGATAGGACTTGATATGGGCATATTGTGTCAATGGATCATCCAGGCCTGTGATAATAAGTTGCCACATTGGTCAACTTGATCTAGGCAGCTATTGGGTTTGTTTATGAGTACAACTGATTTGTTTCTGGAAACAAGACACATGTTCCAAAATAATCTGAATGCTTTTACAATTGTCACATCCACACTGTCCTTTTACAGCACGTGCTTCCCCAAAAGAATTCTGGGAACTGTAGCTCTATGAGGGGTAAACTAAAGTTCCCAGGATTCTTTGGGGGAAGCCATGACTGTTAAAGTGGTATAAGTGTACTTTAAATGTGTGGTATGGATGTGACTAATGTTTCTCTGGAGTATTTGCTCAATTCTGCCAATTATTTTCTTGGCAATTTTGTTGTGCTGCTGAGCTGTCAACATCAGAACTCCAAATACAGCTAATTTAGATACCTGAGTGGTGTTGTCTCTTTAAAATCTCCCTATTCTTGTTTAATATTGGTTGTAGGTGCATCACTTTCAATTTTAACAAGAAAGAAGCAGTTATTACCAAGTTGCAGATAACAATTGAGACAGTTCTACTCATTACATCATTTCATAGGAAATCACATTTCCTCTGCAATCAAACCGCAAAGCTGATTTGCTGCAGAAATGTGATTTTGCCCGCCTACTACTGCAACTCTTGTAACAATGAGAGTTGTTTGCATTGTGGTTGTGCAAGTGTTCAGGGAAGAGTCATGGGTTAGTGTTAGAGTAACAGCTATGCATGCAGAAGGCTCTTGGTTCAGTTCCCAGCATCTCCAGGCAAGGCTGGGAAAGACTCCCTGTCTGAAATCCTGGAGAGCTGCTGCCAGCCAGTTTAGACAATACTAAGCTAGATAGCTCAATTGTCTGATTCAGTATAAGGCAGTTTCCTATGTTCCTAAACTTATGGGCACCTATGGAATGGTGCTTGGGACAACACTGTGATGCATGCCACAAGTCCCTCTTTCCTATATTCACTCCAGAGTTAAAATTAAGCTGTTTGTTTTTCACTGTCTTTGAAGGTTGTGCTTTCTCACCTTGCAGACATGGAGAACATCTCTTCCTCAATCTGTTTTTCTTTTCTTTTTAAAGAGACTATTCCACCTACAGCAAGGATTACTCTTTCTGTTTTTTAGTTGTATGGGGATGGGCATATTGGAACATTGGTTAGACCAGAGCTAGGAATACTGCAGCCCTCCAGATGTTGTTGAACTACAGCTCCCATTGCCCCTGACCATTGGCCATGCTGGCTGGGGCTGACAGGAGATCAAGTCCAACAACATCTGGAGGTTCACAGATTCTTCATCCCTGAATTAGACCATGTAGTATATTCAAATTAATTACAAGTGTTTTTTGAGGTCAACTGCGAAGGTTTTAGGTTTTGGTCCCAAGCCCTTCAGATTTGGAATTGGTCTGTAAATTTCCATTGCAACTTATTGCTCTCCTGTTATGATAGTCTAGTCTTCTCCTACTTCTTTTTTATTTCTCTTTTCCAGATTTTTGTCGTGAATAATCAGGAAGAGCTAGATAGGTTGAACACAGAAAATGCTCTAGCATTTCGAAAGGATCAGAGATCTTTGTATTTCAAAGATACTTTTGGATGGCTTCCAATTCAGGTAAATGAATGAATGAATGAATGAATGAATAGTGCAACCGTCATAAGCATGTCATTCCGTTGACACTAAGATTTCTGTGTTTAAAAGTATTTCATGGGTTAAATGGATTTTTGCATCTGATTAAGTAGATTTTTTTTCAAAGGAAGTAATGGCCTCCCAGTTGTTTTTTTCCCTAGACTGTATCAGAAAATTAAAGCAAATATGACTGAGTAGAATATGTCAGGCATAAACAAAACAAGTGGTCTATATATGTATATCTGTGTCTAGTGAAATGGCAATTTAGAGAGCAATCCTAATTCCTAGATCTGCTGGCTGGAAGAAGTTAGGATGGGGCAGATGAATCCCTTGGCTGGCAGAGTATACACCCAGTAGAGAGGAGCACTTATGCCCTGATGCCCCCTTACCTTTAGGATCGCTTTGCCCAACTGCAATCTTATACAGGGATACCCCACTTTAACGTATGCAATGGGACCGGAGAGTATACTTTAAGCGAAAATAACCTTTAAGTGAAGCAATTGTTTTCACTTGTACTGCACACAATCACCACTAGATGGCAGTGGCGTCATGCCAATAAAGTATACATTATTGCAAAGCGCGCGAATGTTAAGCGGGATATGGGGACGAATGGAGCATGTACGTTATAGCGAGGCAACGTTAAGCGGGGCAACGTTAAGCGGAGTAAGTCCCATTGTGCACAGTGGGGCTTACTTCTGAGTAAACATGCATAGGATTGTGCAGATATACACCCCATACTTATGTGTAGCACAAACAACCAAAATAATTGGCAGGCATCCCAAACACTCTGTTATGATATTGCTTAACCACAGTTAAAAGATTCAGGCTGTGAAACAGTGTGCTTCCTTACCCCTTACCTAACACAGAAGCAATTAAGGGAGAGGGTGATTAGGCAACAGCAATATTATATCTGCATTAGTCCTAAGATTCCATGCTTCTATGATCATGGACTATGTGACAATGTTAAGGATTTTAAAATACATCTCTCCAACCTAAAACTGTTCAATTCTTCAATGGTAAGTAAAGGCCATTTGGATTTGGATATAAATTGCTATTAGAGGTTCTAGGGATATTCATATTTCAGCAGCATACCTGGTTTCCCAGCACTGAGCGTCACTACCATTTAACCTAGAGGGGGAGGGGCAAGGCAAGGGAACCCCAATACAGTATGGGCATGGTGACAGGAGTGTCGGATTGGCTGTACCATCCCTCTTGGTAAGCAGCAGCAACTCTTGGCATTGGAAAGCAATGCCATCCTGCCTTTGCTGCCCTGCTGACCACTGATGCATTTCAGCTGTGAATACTCTGATATAAATATTCTCAGCTGATTGTGCAGCCAGCTGAAGTAAATCACAGAACAGAAGGGGGGATAGCTATGAATCTTCAGCAAGTGATCAAAGGAATTTATGCTTTATCGCTCTCATGTTCCTTCAGCACTTCCTTTTCCAAGACAATAAGGGTGTTTATAGTTCTGTTCAGGTAACTGTTTTGCAATTATTAATGCAGCTTACATCTTTTTATCCTGTGGAATATCCGCTAGAAGATGGCAGCACATGTGGAGATGGCGTCCTCCAAGATGGGGAAGAATGTGATGATGGCAATGCCATAGTGACTGATGACTGTATAAGTACGTTCAATCTTGTTTGTTCTCATTTTCTTACTTTATTTTATATGAGAACCCTCAATTAACTATACAGCCTAATTCATATGTTCCACTGTACTGGGACAGGAGCACATTTCACTATTCTGTGTGACACTCAGGGCTGGCATCAAACTACAGCGGGCCCTCAAAGGCAGCAGTGAAGGTGTGGCGGCACTACCTCCACCGCTGCCACCAGGGCTTAAATAGGCCTGGCCGCACCAGCGTGTTAGGGAGCTGTGTGTGCACATCTATCATCGCCCAAGATGGCAGCATGGGTGTGTTGACACCTTTGCCGCCATCTAGGGTGATGGTAAGCATGCATGCAAAGCACACTGACACAGCAATGCAGCAATATAAGAAGTGGTGCGGCCAACCTGCACTGGACATGGGGTGTTGCTTAGGAGGGTGGCTCCTGCTCCATGATCTGCAACCTGATGCTAGCATGATAATGGAGTGGGACCTACATCCACCCATCCCCAGCAGCAGGGTCCCTCACAAGGCCCTCAGCCAGTGCCCAACCTGGCCGCCCTCTGGTGCCAGGCCTGGTGACACTCCTCAACTACTCCTGGGACTCACTAAAACAATTGTGGGTGCAGAATCAGTTGTTGATCTGTGTCGGGCTAGGCCAGCTCAAATGTTATGGAATATGAAGCAATGGTCTATTGCAGTGGTTCCCAACCTGGAGTCTGTGACCCCCAGAGGGGCCGAGAAGTCATCCTGAGGGAGTTGCAAAGAGCCAAGAGAGGAATTATTTATTATTTTTTTTAAAAAGTCTTCAGGACAGCTGAAACAAACTGAGCATGTGTCAGTGACTTTCATTCCCAGCTCTTGGCCTGCCCCCCTCCCCAGGGAAAGCAGTTGCTGATTTCTCTTCCTGGGCTCCCAGCTCCTTAACCCCTTGTGGAGAAGGGCAGTCTCAGCCTTTGCATGCTGCCTGGACTAGTGGCAGTTGCAGCAGCAATAATAGGAGGAGAGCACAGGCATGTACCGTGTGTGTGTGTGTGTGTGAGAGAGAGAGAGAGGGGGGGGAGGGGGAGAGGGAGGGGGAGAGGGAGGGGGAGAGGGGGAGGGGGAGGGGGAGGGAGGGGGGTCCTCTGGCCTTCCCGCAACCCCTTCCCACAACCCACCAGACTCCTGCAATGTGAAGGGGACATATGCAGCGGCGGCAGCACTCTCTTCCCTCTCTGTGCATTTTCCTGTAGTCCCACAAAGGCCATTACCAGGCTAAGGAGAAGATGGTGGTGATGGGGGAGGGGAAGGGAGAGAAAAGAAGATGGTGAAGTTACTCCTTACACCTTTGCCTCAGAAAGAGAGGGAGAGAAAGAGGTGGTGGTTGAAAAGGATTCCACCCTTGCACTCACCATCTACTTTCCTCTTCTCCCTCCTGCAGGACACCCTCCCTTTGGTGTAAAGGGACAGGAGGGGGGAGTGAGGGAAAGGAGTGGGACCATGTGCATTTTTTTGAGGTCTCACTGCCACCACAGGTCACTCCAAGAAAGGAAGCACCTAGAACAGACACACAGCCCACTTTACTTCAACCCTCCCTCCCCCTGCCCTCATGTCCTGAGTGCTCTCCCTTCCACATGGTTGCTCCTCTTCCAGCTGCTGCCACCTCTTACTTGCTGCCCTCTTTTGACCCACTGAATCTTTCTCCCACCCACAACTTGACAGGCTTTTCCTCCCTCTAATCCTGCCCCCTCTCTTCACATTACTTCCATCTCTCTTTTTCTTCTCTCTCTGCCCATTCACACTTGCCTGCCTCCACCCCCAGCACCCAAGTTTTCTCACAACATTCATTCCTTTATTCTGAAGGATGGGGAAATGATGTGCCTGGTGGCATATGAACAATTTTAACATTAGTGTGATCTGAAGGGGAAAAAAACATAGAACCATTCAGAAATAGTTAATACTGTCTTTAATTTTGTGCTTTTCTGCTAGTAGCCGTTCTACTTTCACAGAGTCAAAAAGAGTTAGCATTTTACTTTGGAACTGATTGAATTTTGTAAACATACACAGAGGTAAACATCTGTGCCAAACTGATTACACTTGGAGTTAATGAGTGATACGGAAGAAAGCCCATGCTGTCCTCTAATGTGCAAATAGCTAGTAGTAGCAAATAACCACATTTATTAATTATATATACTGTTCTTTTATTTCATGTTTATTAGCATGCCACCATGCTTACTGTGGAGATGGTTACCGACATGAAGGTGTAGAAGACTGTGATGGGGAAGATTTTGGATATTTAACTTGTAAAACATATCTCCCTGGGTATGACAAATTTCATTTATTTTCATTTTCTGTTGAATCATGTGACAATATTATTCATTTCAGCAAATGGGAACCCACAAGGGACTGCAGAGAGAAAGAAGAGGGAGCCCAAGGTCTATTGTTATTCCTTTGCTCCATAATAAATGAATTGCTGTTGTCCCAGCTGCTTGTCCTCTGTGGTAGCTTGGAGGCAAAGGGAGGGATCTCTCTTCTTTTCATCTTGAATTGGTAGTTTGATAGTTTTGGGAAATGAACGTTTTGGAGAGGTAATTGGCCCTGGCCAATTCTTCATGCTCTGTCTTTGGTCACCCCTCCTTCCCAGTGATCACTTCAGTGGCAAAGAGATGGTTCAGTCTCCCCTTGTTTTCCATGATGGTGGTGGTCGGGGGGAAGAACTGGGTAGGTGGATCCTGGGGTAGAAAGATTCTGGGAAGATGCAGCAGTCCCGAAGCTATTGGGCCATAGTAGGAATCTCCTCAGATTTGCCCCATCCAGTGGCTTCAGGAAACCACTGGGTAGAAAGACCTAGAGAGACCAGTATCTAGACCAAGAGGTCTTGGGATGTGGTGGCAGTTTCCCCAGATTTGTCTGGCTTGGCACCTTTAGGAAGTTGATGGTTGGGAGGAATATGGGGAGGCTCTACCATCACAATTTTCCTGTCCCTCATGTGCCCAGGGCTAGTGACTGGACATTATCCTCTGCTACTGGGAATATTCCCAAGAGGCATGAGAGAGTTATGTATGTATAAATTGTGACTGGAGCAAATGGATGGTGGGGAGATGGGATCATTCTGACCTCTTCTATTTTTCTTCAAGAAGGGGTGTCCCTGCTGTTGATAGACTCTTTTCCCACCTAATTTAAACATCTATGGGGTTAGCCCATGAATATTCCATGTCACAAATAGACAGATAGAAAAGTAATTAAGGCTGTAGTTGTGAATACCCATCATTTGTACACTGGAGTTAGCTACAAACATATTAATATGGTATAGAGCTGTGGTGCTTCTCTTTTGCCCTGTAGGCTCCTTAGCTGAGACATTTGTTTGTTTGCAATCTAACTTGCATGCATTGGTATTAATAGCTTCTGCTGCTCAGCAGCATTTTACCTGCTGTAGCTGTGTTAAGCTGTCAGGTCTCATTACTATCTTACAGGAAACATTCAATTTGCAAATGAAATTATCTGCAGAGCTCATGGCTCCCAAAAGAACAATGTGTTAATTGGCAGGAATAGGAAAGCATAAGAGTCAGTTCCGCAAACCCTCTTCTGTGTTAACTCTCGGGATGTAATTGTAACTCCTTGCAGCACCTTCTACATCAATGTGACTGTATAAACAAACATTTTAGAAAAGTAATCATTTTAAAGATACAGATTAAAGGTTGATATTTGGTCAAGATCGTGAAAACGAAGGCATTTGTTTCAGGGTTACCAAATTCTCAGGCAGGACAGCAGCTATGATACTTCTCGGTAGGAAGCATAACTGTGTTTGTGAGTCATACAAGCAACTCAGTATTGCACTTTTTGAGTATTAGGAAATTTGATTTCACTGTATGAAAACACATTTGTCCCAAGCCAGCTAAGGAGACCTAAACACATAAGCAGAGTTCTGCACTAGTATCATGCTTTATCAAGAACCATGGGCCTGATAAATCTGATGTGAATTGGAATGTGCATATTTGTTTATCCACACAGCATTGCTTTTTTCGAAATGCATATTTGAATTAACTTCCCCGTCCTTTTACTGGCTTAAACTAGGTTGTTGGGGTTTTTTAAATTTATTTTATTCCATTTTTCTGTTTTAAAAACTTTCATACATAAGTACAAAACTAGTATTAAAACTACAGGGCAGAAAACAATAAAACAGGCAGCATCAGAGACGATAAATATTTTTAAATGCCTGGGTAAATAAAAACATCTTCAATTGTGTTTAAAAACAACCTATTATGTATATATACGCATTTTAAGTGCAATTCAAGTTGCATCAGAACAATTGTCTAAAAAGCCTTCAGTCCACTGGTTTCCAAGTTTTCCTAAAAAGATATGAAATGGACATAATTTTTTTTTGTATGGATGTTAGGATATAAGCCTTAAGACTATAGCACTAAAAGGAGCTGATTTTCAGGAAAACGAGTGGACTGTTAAATAAAAATCAAAGGACAATATATTAATTTTTACCATGTATCATTTAGATGTTAGCCAGTCTAAAGCTCTAATAGCTTTGAAACCCTGTGCTGGAAAGAATCTCGAACGCTGAGGCCCATGCCTGCCAATTGCAGAGTTCTATATAATTTCTATTATTAAATTGGGTGATAGAGCCTTGCCCATTAGCATCATATACTCTTTGCCTTCTTCAGCCATGAAGTTATCAGACAGAAACCCATTTTTATGTTGAATGGGCAACCCTCGCCCCAGATTTTTTCACATATACAGATCAATGCCCCACCGATTCCTAGGGAAAGATTCCCACAGAATATACAGATTAGATTATAAATAGCTCCTGTTGAGCAGATGCACAAGAAGGTACAGGTTAGAACAAAGCTTGATATTGGACTACGTTGATTATTTCTTCAGTAGGGAAAGTTACCGCAAATTGTACTTTATTTTATGGTACAAATGTCTTCATGTGGCCTTTATCTGATTTCCTCAATCTAATATATTTGACTCTACAGAACATTCCATTCCATTTGTGTATATCCTGATAGAAATTAAGATATTAAAATCAACTAGTAAATTAGGCACCATTTTTCCTAAGCCACTTGGATGAGATATTTGCAAAGGAAAGGTCTATGGCTCATAATAGTAAATATATATATATATATATATATGTGTGTGTGTGTGTGTAATGACTTGTGTTTGTTGTCTTCTTCATTAGGTCTTACGGAAAATTACGATGCACTTCATATTGCTATATTGACTCTACAGAGTGTCGATATTTTACATGAAGAGTGGGGTGTGGTACACAAATATCCCAGATATGACATGCATACATCAGGTGCTATGTTATCATGAACCCAAGACTGAGCAATAGACAAACAACCCGTCTGTGTGATGAAAACCAATGTTGTGCTGCTCGTGGTGACTGGAGATGTGTTTTTAAATTGGCTCACACTGGAAGAAAATAGGACCACTGCATCCTGTCTTAATAGAGAAATGTCAAGCAACATTCACAGTTAAGACTTTCCTTTCCATGGCTGCTTACAGGAATTCCCCTGTGCAGCGAGAAAACCAATCACTGGAATACTGTATTCTACATCATAAGAACACAATAATACCTCAACTTAGCACTATTAGTCCTACAAATAAGCTCTTCAGGTGGTTTTTGTTTTTTTTAAAGACTTTTCCAGTATAAACACAAAGCATATTTTGGTTGCAGTGTTTATAAGGACTACTTGTTTTTTTTGTTACAATGTGAACTTTGTACATGCTTTACCTGCATGAATTAATTATGTTTTCAAATTAGAAGCCCCCAGTTCATGTATATTGACTTGGGGCAATTAGGCTGCAATCCTGTGCACACTTATGTGGGAGTAAGTCCCATTGAACTCAATGGGACTTACTTCTGAGTAGAGATTCACAGGATTTCACTGGAAAAGTTAAACAGATGGAGGAACTGATCAGCTTTACTTACGGTGCAATCTTATGTATGTCAACTCAGAAATACCTCCCCCACACATGAAGTGGATATAGGTTTGCAGCCTTAGGAACAGAAATTATATAACAATGTGAGAGATGTAAATAGAATGAAATATATTGAAAGGGACTGAACTGGAAGCATTCGGAAGGGAGTCAACACTTACATATTATAAAGGCAAACAGATAGATTGATAAACTTTCAAAGCCCTGAAAAGGCATCAGTCCATAGCAGAAAATTAATGACTGATTCGCCAGTTCTTCACCGTGAGATTACTGCTTTGGAACAATTGACTCTTGAAACGAAAAAACAAGCTCCTACAGACCCATACGAATAATAATATATCCTTTGTTAATATGCCTGAAATTTGCATTATTAATTATGCATCAGAATACAGGGTGGCATTTTGAAGTATTAAGAATAGTTTATATGCCAGGAAGTGTTGTTGACCTGATTTCTCATGTACCTGATACTCAGTTCTACTGGTTTCCTGTCTAGCAATTGCTTTCCAGTATTGGCTTTGTACACCAGTTAGTATTATTGGATGTGTTCGCACATCATCATGGTTTAATGAGACTTGCATGAGCTGAAATGAGCCCAAGCAAGTCTTGGGCTCAGACACTTCCAACCTCTTTCTCTAGTTGCGGGGCTTGAAGACTTGTCAGCCTTTACTTTCATTTTCTCTTAATCTCAGATTGTCATTGCATGTGAACTGTGGATGGGGCTTACACTACTATGGTTAGTTTGAACAAGTCAGCTTTGAAACCTATGGTTTGAAGTTGGTTTGTTTTGAAACTGCCCTGAATTAGTGATAAGCTATGATTGCCTGTTCACATTTCAGAACAAGTAGAGTTTAAGAGAAACTGAAAGTAAATGCCTCCTCTCAGCCTAATCAAAGGGAAGGGAAAGCATACAAGCCCAAAGCTTGCTCAGGCTCCTCCCAGCTTCTGTACATTTAAAGGGGGGTTGTACAGTTTTAAAGTGTTTTAGTGCTTTTGTTTGCCACCCTGGGCTCCTACTGGGAGGAAGGGCGGGTTATCAGTCAATCAATCAGTAAAATACATCATGCTGAACCATAGTTTAGCAAGGCAAGTGAATGCGGCTACTGTGTATATATTCCTATTTGTATAGCTGATAGGAGTCGCCCCATAGTGTGTTATTCAGGTTACATGTTGTATAGAGCTTATATGTATATATGCCTATTTTTCCCCAAATAGATTGGCTGTCTTATGCTATCTTTGAGAGCATTTGAGATAATTACTTATTTCTACTAGATATTAAAGAGCAAACTTTATGTTGCAAGTATGATGAGTTAGATACAAATGGAAGTTACTTTAAATTTAGATAAACCTCTGAGTAATTCTTCATACAATGAAGTGTGGATTCAGACTTAAGAGATTTAAGATAGGACAATATTTTTATATCTATCATCATTCCTGTTTTTTTTCTTTAATAGTCTGAAATGTTTGAAGTGCATGACCATGTGTATAGCAACCGTTGTTGTTATGTTCTCTTATTTCCATAGGAATGGAATAAGAAGAATATTGTACAATTATAATAAAATTTAAATTAAAACCGAGAAGTATGCATACATTTTTACCATATGCATAGGTGTGTGGATGAGCACCTAACCACTATGTAAGTGCAGAATTATACTAAAATAATGTGGGCAAAAGTTTTAAAAATAAATCTATTACATTAATCAGGATGGATCTCTTATATCTGAAATGCTTACATTATTACAAAAGCAGGTGTTTGGCACAATACAGAGAATGTTAGGCACACTGAGCTCAGTAGGACATCATTTAACTGTGCTCGTAAGTTCTGTTAATTACAGCAGGCCTCAGTGTACCTAACATTCTCTGGATTGGGCCCAATGACCATTGGATGCTCTGCACACTGTCTGTGCAGAAGCAGGAAACTGGGT
Organism: Rhineura floridana; assembly: GCF_030035675.1. Taxonomy (NCBI): domain Eukaryota; kingdom Metazoa; phylum Chordata; class Lepidosauria; order Squamata; family Rhineuridae; genus Rhineura; species Rhineura floridana. Next base: position 36,332,058 of record NC_084489.1, read on the forward strand.
ATCGATACTCTGTAAGCCTGAACAAAGGAGGGTAGGAAGGAGGGAAGACTAAGCTAGCATCCTTTCTGGCTCCCTTCTAACTCACCACTTGGCAATGGCAGCCACAAATAAGAATTTTAGCAGTATATTGAGTGATCCAGGCACAGAGTAGGAATGTGGGAATAATTCAATTCACATCACATTTAAAGCTGAATTTATCAAATTCACACTTTCAAAAAAACCATGAGAACCAAAGCACAACCATCTTTGAAATCTGCACTTACCTGAATTTTGCGATGCAGTTCTCCAACTAAGCAACGTTTGCAAAAATGTATATATTATGGGAAAGTCTGTATAAAAATGACTGTATTAGTGAACATGGCATTCAGAAATGGATTATTTTAGGAGATATTGCTTGCAACAATATGTACATTAGTCAAAACTGCATATAAAATGTGTTTAGTAGGATAAATTATCAGTAATATGCTGAATGGACCTTTTGGTAGTGACCATTGTTTGGCTGGCAAACTGAATTGCAAAATTTGAATATGGCTGTGTTTCGGTTCTCGTATTGTTTCAGAAAGTGCAAATTTGATAGATAGATTTGGCTTGACGTGCAAGCTGAATCAAAATTCTCACCCTTCCCTACAGTAAAAGTATGATTGCTCAATGGTTTTCAAGCTTCTTGTGGATCCTGTAGACCAGCCTTACCCAACCTGGTGCTCTTCAAATGTTTTGGACCTCAACTCACATAATCCCCAGCCAGCATAGCCAATGGTAGTGAGGAGAAGGGAAGTAGGGGCTAGTGGGGCACTGCAAGTGGGGCTTTGTTGTTCTCTTTGCTTCCCAACACTAGGTCACTGCCATAGACCAAGAGGGGGAAGACAAGACACAGGGAACTTGCTACAGTGTGGCAGAGCCCACCAGCTACCGCTGGAGAAGGGAGATGCAGTCCAAAACAACTGGAGGACACCAGGTTGGGAAAAGCTAGTGTAGACACTTGTAGCAGTTTCCCCAAGAGCCATATGCTGAAAAGTAATTATATGTTCCTCAGAAACATTTGATTAAAGACTAAAAGATACCAAATCTTTGCAATGTGCTGCTGGCAAGAAACTAATTTGAAGAAGACAAATGTTAAATGTAAAGTCTTTGTCAGTTCACCAGTGGTGAATAGCAGATGGCTGTTAAATCCATTAGGGTACGCCACAATTTACTTTGCCCGGACAAAGCAGCTCACACTAGAAAATGGGAGTTAGTGGTAAATGCAAATAGGCTTTACTCTTCCCACATTCTACTTCATTTCTAATATATTAATGTTGTAGAGATGTGCACAATGAGGTCCTATTTCTTTCTTCCTCCCCCTCCGCCATGTCTATATTAGTGTTTGGCAACACTCCAAGTCCTAACTGGCTGGAGCAAAATGTCTTGTGGTATGTTTTGATCCCATTTGTGATACACTGAGCCAGTTGAGAGATGTCCTCTGCCAATTTATTCAGCAAAGAAGATGTTGTGTCTGATAGGGTCAGCCAATTGAAATTGTATTAAGGGACTATACTCCTCCTGGAAATTATATTACAGATTAATTTTATTTAATTTTTGGCATGGAACCAGAAATTTTGAAAAAGGAACTTAGTTATATAAGCGTCTCTTCTCCATTAGTTTTTGCTTTTCCAGTTTCATGTGTGTGTGTATGTGTGTACTTTTGTGAAAGGATGGATTCCCAATGAGTCATATTTATTGAAGGATTTTATATATTGCTTTTCAAAGCCATTTACATTTTTCTATCTTTATAAAAATATTTATATACTGATTTTCATTTAGAAAATATCAAAGTGGTTTGCAACATAAACACAAAATAAAACCATATAAAATTTAAAATCAGAAATCAACTAACTTGCAGAAAGATATTGTCTCAATTGTCTGCATAAGACTGGTGACAAAAGTTTTCAGCAGGTGTTTAAAAATCAGAACAGATCATGCGTATGTTTACGTGTATACACACACATACATACACACATGTACACATGAGCATTTATTTTAGAGTTAGGTAGCTGGGAAGGATAGGAATCCAAATAAATACCTTATCGTTTTGCTAATTCTAGTGCTGCAATTTCTCTTTTTGTTAACAACTGGCAGAGGCAAAGAAGAACATTAGGGTCTAGCTCAATAGCTTAATATGTAAAATTGACAGTGACCAGAATAAAGCATGCCTGGAAATCATGCCCTCTGAGCAAGATGTCCTCATGTCTCTATTGTATAGGGGCAGATGGTGGATGGTTACTGTCTGCTGATGGAGAGGTACTCTGCATTTGGTCACTCTTTCTTCTTTTACACGTTCTTTCTAGAACAGAGATTTCCAAACTGTGGTCCATGAACCACCAGTGGTCCATGAGCTTTATCTTCTTTTGTATTTTTAATGTCTTCTATTTCTTATTTTGTATTTTATTGTACTATAGTCTGACTACTATGGAATACAAATTGTTACACAATAAAGTACAATGTAAGAAATACAAGAAGAGATTAAAATTAAAAATCATGCATCATTTAGCACAGTGCATTACAATGGCTACAACAGGCAGAAAAAGCATTAAGTGGTCCCACAGCTTGGAAACGTTCCTTTTTTTGAACTGCAACTCCCATCAGCCTCAGCCAGCATGGCCACTGGATTGGGCTGATGGGAGTTGTAGTTCAAAAAAGGAACGTTTCCAAGCTCTGAGTGGTCCACCAAGACCCTCAGCAATTTTCACATGGCCTATGGGAATCTTTTATTATTATTTATTAAATTTATTAGCCACTTGTTACCCAACGGTCTCCAAGCAACTTACAGCATTGTTAAAAACAAGAGTAAATATACCATCCCATAAAACAAAATAATTAAAAAACAGGCACCCCCATACAGCCAAAGAAAGCTTTGGCAGCACAGTAATACAAACAACAGCATCTTAGTCCATCAAATGCCTGGGGGGAAAAACACGTCTTTACCTAGTGCCCGAAATATGTCAATGATGGCACTAGGCAAACCTCACTGAGGGGTATATTCCACAGATGGGGAGCCACAACTGAAAAGCACCTCTGCCTTGTCACCACCCTCTTAGCTTGCCTCAGACAAGGGTCGCAGAGAAGGGCGTCAGAAGAAGATCTAGGTTAATATCAGGAGAGGCATTCCAGAAGATATTGGCATCCTGAGCTGTAAAGAGCTTTATAGGCCAGCACTTTGAATTGGGCTTGGAAGTATACAGTGAGCCAGTGTCAAAAGAGTTCTAGAGTGAGGCCCCATCTGCACTATATGTTTAAAGCAGTATCATACCACAATATCATACCATAACAATCATGACTTTCCTAAAGAATTCTAGGAACTCTCGTTTTTAAACAGTGCTGAGAGTTGTTAGGAGACCCCTATTCCCCTCACAGAGCTGCAGTTCTCAGAGTGCTTTAACAATAATCCCTCTTCCCAGGACTAACCTTAGATGGATTTGTTTTTAAAAGAATATATTTACAGCTTTTCAAGAGGTTATAAAGCATATTGTTATGCACCCTCCAGTCTCTGGGTGGTGAGAGACTCTAGGGGCACCAGTACATACTCAGGTTTGGTTTCTTTAGAGTGAAGGTCACTGGAGACAGTAGGGTCTTTGTGATATATGGTTTTGTTTATGCAGATATACAGGCTGAGCATATGATGGAAGGCATCACAGTGTTAACACTCCAACATACTTTGCTCCCCCTTGCTCACCCATTTGGGTTTTTTTGGGGGAAGACATAGCTTTGGAGCAAGTCAAGCCTCTGTGTGTCTTCCTAGTTCATCAGACCAAGAAAAACACTAGGCCGTGGAGTGCAGGAAAAGTGCCTTTCTCCGAAGCAGAAGGCTGGCCCTTTAAGAGACTATAAATCTCTAAATGAGGGTAGGAAAGGTGGACTACAGGCAGAGGATCAAAATGCCTTCAATTCCAACCTTTGCCGGAGCAAGTTGCTCATTAGGAACTGTCCTTGGTGCTATGACAGCCAACCTGCCTTTGCTCTGTGGGATCTTATGCAGAACCAGATCAGGGCATAAATCAATAATTCCCATCCCCTTGGTGAAACATAAACCAACATTGGGGCAATTAAGATGCTATTGATCATTAACTTCTTGGCAGAGCAATTCAGTGAGGGCAGGGGCTGTGAGAATCTGTGATGGAATAACCACCATATCCCAAGCCCTGCTAGTCTTGTGTTAGCTAGTGTGGAAGGGGAGGAGGATAGATGGATGGGAAAGTATGCCAGCTCCAAGGCTGGCATATTTTCCTCCTGTTCTGAGGGAGTACTGAGGAATCCAAACCCTCTTCTAATTCATCCCTGAGACATCTCTGGATGCTCATTTTTGTTCTCTCTGTCACTGGAGCACTGGAAGCAGATAGGCAGCAGTTGTGGTCCTTCTTACAGTGACTAAGAGGGGGCTTCCAAGGGTGGCTCTCTACCCATGAAAATCAGCTCCCTATATGCCCTCCCTAGCACCATAGGATTGTGTCCTAAGAGTAATCTGCATGAAACAACAAAATGGGCTCAGTGCAAACAGGAACCATAGTCATGAATCACAAAACATCTCAGCAGTGATTTACCGGTCCACACAGGATGGACTGGTGCACCTGTAATTGTATCTTATTGCTAATAATAATAGCCACAAACTGAAAAAAAATGTGTGCTCCACAGAAAATACTGTACTGCAATGAACTGAAGAGAACATTATTCAGTTGCTTGCTATGGAGCATCCACACAAAGGATGACCACTGGGAATAAAAGGGCTGGTGTGGAAGCTACCAAAATCTCTGAAGGCCATCTAATTCATTTTCCATGCTCAGGAAATGCAATCCATCAATAAGTATCTCAAATACACTCACTTTTCAACAAAAAAACCCCCATACTATTTGTAGTAGAGCCATGGGATGTGGCAGTTGGCAGACATCATCCAGATCCCTTAAGTAGTGTGATGGCTCAGATAACTCTCTGTCCATATTTCACTTTAAGATAGCTTGGGAGAAACAGTGTGGAGTAACCTAATGAGGATTTTCCATACTGTCAGCACTTCAGAATGGAAGGATTTCTCCTCTGAAGGGACACCCGCTCAACATTGCCTTAGTTGTGTGCTAAATCCAGGCTTGAAGGACACATATTTAACAGTCCTGGCTTAGGCAGATGATCAGAAGTTTCCGCACTTTATTTAGAGAGGTGAGCTGTGGCAGTCTTCCAAAGCTTGTCGCCTTCGATTTAGGCAACCCAGAGAAAAAGGGAACCCATCTCACAGCCTGCTCCATGCAAAGCTCATAGAAAGCCGTGGCAGTGTAAAAATAGCATTTTCAGCACTCTAAATGCTACTTTTGATCAAATAAACAGGTCACTTCATCCCTTATCGCTGTTATATTTTGTGGTTTGAGGGAATTTGCCTAATACACGATGGGCTGAAAGATGTTGGGTGTTATGTTCAGTGTGATAGACCTGAGCTACCCTGATATCGAGTTACAGGGAAAGAATGGAAATTGTGCCTTAGTGAAGACCCAGCAAGACCCAACATTGACAAATTGCTTCTCCGTTGCACGAAGGAGACTAGATGTCAGCTGTTAAGCAAAAACCATGTGGAAAGCCATGACCTACTGGAAAATATGCAAGGCATGTCTAGTCTCTGAAGATGAGATACGAGCGGACAATATCAAGCCTGAAAACAGATGCTAAATTAATTGGGGTAGGGCTGGCAGGAAGCCATGACCAGAGTGCTGGAGAAGACAGAGTCAAAAGAGAAGCGAAAAAACACTATCTGCAGGCATTTCAAGTCTGTTTGGCTCTATATGTAGTGATGGGTGGCAATACATCTCTGCCATGTGGTAACTCAGATTCTGTACCAAGGGTGTTAATCAGGAAGTGTTTGTGAGTTAGTCTGCTTTAGCTAGCACCAGTCATTGGCAAGGAACTATGTGGGAGCACTGTAGTCCCTGGCCACTGACAGTCCTGCTTGGCATTGCCCTTCCTTCATATCTCTAGGCTCATGAGCCTTTGCCCACAAAGCCTCAAGCTGATCATCGCAGCAGACGAGGAAGCCCTCTCTGTCTTTGAATGCGTGGCATATTGCCCAAAGCACATCATAGACAGGTATTAAGGGGTATAAACCAAAATCAGACTAATGAGGATTGAGCATGCTCAGTGGCTGCTGAAAGCTGACAGACTTTTGAGGAAACCAGAAAATGAGAAAGGGAAAGCTTGGAAGGAATAGACTATGGAAGACAACATGACTGAAACCCTGAACAGGAACATTCCACACAGCAACATTTTGTTGCAGATCCCATTTGTTAGCTGGGAGGTGGAGAATGGGACTCTAATGTAGAACTAGTCTCAGTCCTTGATGCTCCAAGTGACTAATAGCATCTATTTATCCCCTCTTGAGCAATGAGTTCTCAATGCCCTCATATGACAATTTCCTAGTTTCTTTATGGGAAGCCCTTACAGTTAAACCACTCGCACACTAGTTTATGGACTGCAGATGTGCCCTGAACCAGACGTCCTAAATATTCCTGCCACTTTGTATCTTCTGTATTTTTCAATGCAGCAGGGAAAAAACACACACATGTGCTTAAGCAGCCATTTTGCATGTGATCCTGAAATGGACGTGCATCTGGGTGCACATCCAAGCCCTATTGAACCAACTAGATGAGTGTTGCATGACTGGTGGTTTTACTGTTTTACATGTTTTTAGATATTAGTGATGCTTTTAAATGTTTTAAGAGGTTTTAAATATGTCTTTATTTTTAATAATATTGTTTTATCACATTGGTGTTTGCCACCCTGGGCTCCGTTGGCAGGAAGGGCAGGGGGGGAAAATAGATAAACAACAGCTCCATTGGGGCCATGGTCTGCATGGTTTCGATTAGTTAAGCTACAATTCAGCATGGGGAACACTGTTAGCATATCACTGTGAATTTATCACCTTAACTGAGAGGTCACTTATTGGTAAAGGCAGAATTTAAGAAGCCATCAATGCATATTCATAGATCTTTGCATTCTTTTAATATTATTATTCACTAGTGTCTTCTGCTCTTACAGGTTAGAGAAGACTGCCCCACAGTGAAAATGTCAGGGAACAACACCATGACTATGTGCCGGAAAAGCACAGACTGGGTTAGGGTTTCATTCCTAACTAGGGATGGACAAATCTGTCGATTTGGGTTCTTTCAGTTTCTCATTTTTCTAATCTTAAATTCAGTTCTACACATTTCTGCAGCAATGTGCAATTTTGAAAAAAACCTCAGAAAATTTGTCAGCATTTTAGTGTGAATTTCTCCTAACAAATACATTTGGACATGCAGTTTTGACAACTAGATGCAGTTTCCCCTAATATAATGCATTTTTGGTATGTTATTTTCACTAATAAATTCATTTTTCTATACACTACCCCCAATATATGCATTTTTGTACATACTGCTTGGCTAGAGAACAGCACTGCAAAATTCATAGAACTGCAAATGTCAAAGGATATAATGCCTTTTTGTAATCCCCCTAATACATGGATTTTTATGCACACTTTTCAGTAATGTATGCATTTTTGCACATACAGTTGGAGATGTACATCGCAAAATTTGGAAAAGCGCAAATTTCAAAGGATAGCTACGTTTTGGTTTGCGTGTTGGTTCACAAAGTATGAATTCAGTAGTTTCTCATAAAAATGCAGACAAAACTGAATTTCTTCCCTCTCCCTCTCCCATGTTTTTTGGATTTTGTTCTCTGCAGGGCAGATGTGCATTAGGGCCACACATCCAGCTGGCATTACTAACTAATCCCCACTTTCTGTTAGCTTACAGAAGGTGGAAACAGCCTTAAGTCCATGGAGAGAAAGTTTTTTTATTCAAGCACTCGAGACTGCCCTTACTTGAGGCATGTTCTGTTTCTTACCTTGTATGGACCAGACATTTACAGAATATTTGTTGAATTCACATTGCAATCCTATACTCAGAAGCCCACTGAGTTCAGTAAGATTTACTCCCCAGGTAAGTGCATTAGGACTGCAGCCTCAACCACCTTTTATTTTCACTATATTTTCCAAGCAGTATTCATTTTCAGCACCATCTGGCATCTGCATGATAGTCCTTTAGAAATGTACACACAGGACATTTCCATGAAACTAGAAGCATACCATCTTCTACTAGCTGTAGTAGAAGCTGGCTGCGACAATGGACTGGATGAGGGCTAATAAACTGAGGCTCAATCCAGACAAGACTGAGATGCTGCTAGTGGGTGGTTCTTCTGACTGGATGGTGCATGTCCAACCTGTCCTGGATGGGGTTGCACTCCCCCTGAAGGAGCAGGTTTATAGTTTGGGGATTCTCCTAGAACCATCTCTGTCACTTGAGGCTCAGGTAGCTTCGGTGGCACAGAGTGCCTTCTAACAACTTCAGTTGGTGGCTCAGCTGCGCCCCTATCTGGACAGGGATAACCTGGCTTCAGTTGTCCATGCTCTGGTAACCTCCAAGTTAGATTACTGCAATGCGCTCTACGTGGGGCTGCCTTTGAAGACAGTTGGGAAACTGCAGCTTGTGCAAAATGCAGCGGCCAGATTGGTAACAGGGACCAGACGGTCCGAACATATAAAACCGATTCTGGCCTGCTTGCATTGGCTGCCTGTATGTTTCCGAGCTCAATTCAACGTGCTGGTTTTAACCTATAAAGCCTTACATGGCTTGGGACCACAATACCTGATGGACCGCTTCTCCCGATACGAACCAACCCGTACACTACACTCAACATCTAAGGCCCTCCTCCGGGTGCCTACAACGAGGGAAGCTTGGAGGGTGGCAACAAGGGAGAGGGCCGCCTCAGTGGTGGCCCCCAAATTATGGAATGATCTTTCTGACGAGGTGCGCCTGGCACCATCACTGTTATCTTTTCGGCGCCAGGTCAAGACTTTCCTTTTCTCCCAGGCATTTTAGCATGTGTTTTTAAATGTTTAAATTGTGTTTTAAACTGTTTTTAAAAGATGTGTTTTAAATTTGTATGTGTGTTTTTAGTGTTTTTAGGTACTGTAAACCGCCCAGAGAGCTTCGGCTATGGGGCGGTATATAAATACAATAAATAAATAAGCTGTGTAAAAATAAACAGAATAAATTGCAGCTGAAACAGAATCCAACTATTAAATTCCGAAATAACTGGGATAAGCAAAGACAGGTCAATTTAAAAAAAAAAAAAATGCTTATTTATAAATGCATCTGTCAAATAATATAAAACGTGAGCCCCCTATTTTTTAATTAAAAGTTTGAAAACCTATTCACATATTGCCCATATGAAAGGGCCCATGCTACACTGCTGCCCTACCCTTGTCGTCGGACATGTTACAAGCCCTGCGCCCCGGATGCCCATGCAATGGCACAGGCATCTGCAAGGAGGAAGCCTGTGCCTCAGCACCTGCTGTGGGGTAGGTTTCCATGCGATCAGAACCCCCTGCAAAGTTCCATTGTCAGAGGAAGTGAATACCTGTTGCTTGGGACTGCTAGTGGGTCTCCCATAGGCATCTGGTTGGCCACTGTGAGAACAGAATACTGGACTAGATGGGACTTTGGCCTGATCCAGCAGCTCTTATCTTTTATCAGGAGCCCAGATCACATGGAAACCTTGTGTAGTTTCCTCCCTGCAGACCTTGTTTGAAGTCCCTTTCATGTGGATAACTTGTGACAGAGATTAAAACACAGTTTAGAATTAAGGATGAGGGGAGAGATTTTAAATAATGGCTTTTTGTTTGTTTTGGTACGGATGCATTTACAATGAAGAATAAAAGGGCCTTAGAGATTTGTTGGCAATCCCTGAGAGTGGTGGTGGAAGTTGATGTTTCCTGTTCTTATAGTAAATACTATTAGTATAAATCTAATTCTAGCCAAAGCCTTGTCTCTTTTAACTCTGTACAGTAATGCTTCTCAAACTGTGTGTTGTGACCTACATGTTCCTAGGTGGGTTGCAAACTGAGTGTCTTTCCCCTCTACATCTCTAGAGGTTTGTTTGTCTTGCTTCCACCAGGCGGACAGTGTGCATGGAATACTGTTGCGAGGCCCTTTAAGAAACAGGCTCCTTCCCTTAAATTCTATTAAAATGTCTTTTATTTATATATTTATCTTTTTAAAAATTACAGCCTACTCATCATGACCACAAAGGCATCCCAGAGTGGGCTACAACATTCATAAAACCACATGAACAACAGTTAAAACAGTAAAATTCCATCAAGACTGGCAGCAACAGCCGCTTAACTAAAAGCCAGAGTAAGTGGGAAAGTGTTTAATTGGCGCTGAAAGCCCATGAAGGTTGGCACCATGCTTGGAGGGAATTCAATAATGGGGGTGCTTGTACATAGAATTGCCTCTTCCATGTAACTGTATACTGAATTACAGGTCAGTGTGGAACTACCAGGAGAATATTTATTTTATTACATTAGAAATATCTCACCTTTCCTCCAAGAAGCTCAAGGCGGCATACATGGTTCTCCTCATTTCATCCTCACAACAATCCTGAAAGACTGTGACTGGCCCAAGGTCATTCAGTGAGCCTCATGACTAAGTGGGGATTCTCCCAGGTCCTCTGGAATAGGTTACCTACCGAAATTAGGCAAGGGCCTGGTGTTTTGATACTAAGGTGGCTATTGACATTTTTTCTTTCATTTAAGGCTTTCCCTATAGTGTGACCCAGTCATTTTATGGAATCAGTTTGTAATGGTCGCAATGGTTTTATCGCCTATAGTTTACTGAGTTTGTATTTTATTTCACTGTGCCCCATTTTGGTAATTTTTGGATGTAAAACTGTTTATAAATCTGCAAATTAATTAAAAATCAGATCAAATCAAACAACAACAGTCGTTTTGCCCATGCAGAAGTGCTTTGTGTACAAATCCTGCCATGGCCAAAGCTGTCTTCTCTGAACACTAAGCTTAATCTCTCTCTCTCTCCTGTCTAACATTCCAATATGTAAAGCTTATTTACACTCAAGCCAATAGTCTAAAGCTGCAGCTATGTTTGGGACTAATTTCATTGCCCTTGTTATTGCTCTTCCACTCTTATCAGCACTTTGCAAGCAGTAAGACCATAATTCCTCCTATGCTTTCCCCAATGAAAGCCAGGGAGCACCAACGCTGAGCAACCCTCGAATCTGCTAAGTGAAACAAAAACTTCAAAAGACAGCTTTATTTCACCGGGAATCTCTCTCTTGCTGGCAGGACATTCTTCAAAGCCAATTGGAGGACAAGTCATGGGGTGTGTCTTGCTCCCACTGCTTGTCACAGGGCTTGGTTGTCAGTCTCTTGGGCAACACAAAAGTGCAAAATGCAACTGTCAAAATTGATGGCAGCTAGCAAGACACAGGAAAGCAAAGATGAAGCCGGGAAGTTAGCCCAAATCTCTAATTTAAACAATACTAGCTGGTATAGCACAGTGGGGAGGAGAGCCTGCCTGGGAGTCCAGTCTGTGAGTTCAAATCCCTGCTCGTGTCTCCTGGGTGGAAAGGGCCAGTTAAAGATCACCCCCACAGTGAGTGGGTCAGGGGTTATGTGCCCTGCCACCTGTGCAGCCATGGGCCAGCTGCATAGTCCCAAGAAGCCCAGTTGCTCCCCAACTGGCAGTTGCAGACAAGGAAGGGGCTGGCTTGTGCAGCTGTGGCAAGCTGAGCAGGCCCTAGCCAGCTGGGGAGGACTAGCCTCAGAGGGAGGCAATGGTAATCCCCCTCTGAATACCGCTTACCATGAAATCCCTATTCATAGGGTCGCCATGAGTCAGGATTGTCTTGAAGACAGTCCATTTCCATTTTCAGCTTAAAGTATAATAGGTGTTATTAAACTATTTCTAAGCACAAAGTCCCTGCTGCAGAGCTTCATGTGTGTGTTAATGCTCTTGTGCAGAAAGGCTTAACTTCAATGGGAGCTCTGTACCAGCTCTCTCATGGCTAGAAATAACCACTGCAATTTAGAGACAATAAAATCAAAGGAGGTTTTATTATTATCACTGAGTTGCCACATGTCATTGTGGTCCATGGGGATACTCCTGAGGTTTTTTTTATCATCTCTGGATTGTACCCATTACCCAGTAATTGCAAAAATGTTGACCATTTTCAAGACAAGCAAGATGTTCAAATGATGGGAGAGGGGTGGAAACAATAAATAGAATTGTAGGTATCATTTTCCTTTCATGACATTACTATGATACCTTATTCTCTGATTGTTTTTAAAGGAATAATTCTTTGAAGAATCCTGCTGCTAACATCAAGATCCTCACTTTATCTGGCAATGCTCTGTTTGGATATCCAGTCTCAAAACATTTGGCATGTTAGTAAAATGGATAATCAGAATATGATGGTATGCCACTATGCTTTCAGGTTGCCTTTTAGTAATTACCTATGTTTTAAAAATTAATCATTGCATAATATTAAATCAATATAACACACTATAAACTTCTACAGGGTGGGGTATCTCTAGAAAAACCTTTTGTCCTTTTTTCAAACACAACAGGCATATGTTACTTTACAAAGATATACAGTTTGCAAGTCAAACATGCCAACAGCAGTTCATATATTATCACACAGTACTCCTTTGGGGTTTCTTAAGACTTGTGCAAAAGTAGACCATCCAGGCAGTTTATAATGGAAATGCACTTTGCAAGAGGTTTCAACTGGTCTACAGTATATTTACATTAACAATCAGTTTCTCTTTAACTACAGGCTTTGAAGACTGGGTTTTTGCCCTTGCTGCTCAAATCCCTGAGAATACATAATTACCAGCCTTTAAAAAAAGAAGAGTCAGATGATGGAAAAACACCAGGGTATATCATGCTCCAGCAGCTTACAAATCAGTTTTGTTCGTGTGACAAAAGTCACATGAGTGAAACATATGAATCGCTTAGCTGTCACACAAAGCATGCTTATAGTTCAGCTGAGAGGTACACCTCATTATTCTTCTAAGCCCCAAACACTTCACCTTACTATCCCGTAAAATGCCCACACTTATCATGGAGTCAGAGAACAAGCTATTTTCTCCTACTAGGCAGACTGCTGTATTTATTTATACAGTGCCTACATGATTTCTATATCACCCCACTAGGCCTTTCCACCACTTAGTAACTTCATTTGACAAACACATAGCTGCTATCAAAGCCAACATTCAGCACCATAATAGAACATTACTTTCCAGGATATCTATCTCTATATCTTTGTGGGAAGGTTGTCAGAATCCCAGACTTGACAAACCAGACTTTTCACAAAGAAAACAAAATACCTGGTCATTCAGGGAAGACCTTCTGCTGAAGAAATAAAGGGATAGCCAGAGATGAAGAAACAATGACAAAATGGAAATATATAAAATACTTTCAGCACAAGTGCCTGTTATAAAATGATAAGCAGTAGACAGTTTAAGCAGATGAAGACTGAATGCCACTTAGAGTAAACTAAAAAGCATGTAGGGGTTTTGTCCCTGGCATGCAATTCAAATATTCATACCCTGTTATATCACTGTCAAGCAGCCCAAAGTGGTTGGAATGCTGGATAAATGAAGATAATGACCAGAGCACATGGGAAACACACCACATGATCACCCCATCACATGCCAAACTCTGCACAGGTCTGCTTAATCTACCTTTTCACTTTGATCACGTGAACTGGACTCTAAACCAATAGCTATAGATCCTGCATCCTGGATTTTCACTTTGGAATGGTGAGACAAAATTAAAAATATGTCCCCTGCTGCAGCTCAAATATCATGACCTATCTATCATAGCGGTCAATGCTTGAAGTAAATTTAGAGAATTAGAGAAGTCTTTTTCCATTTAAATTATTACTTTGCTGCTGAGATTAAAGCAGAATGGTGTTACAAGTGGGAAATTCCCTCACCCAGAATGTTAATGACAACAACATTTATAAAGTGCCTCCAACATCTAGTTGCTGTACATTCAGTAGAGAAATGCAAAGCTGTTTCCCCACAACACAGCACATTTAAACTTCTAAACTGTAATGAGAAGAAAATATTTCTCAACCAATATTTAAGATAGTAGATGTCTAAAAGGATGATAAAAAGCACACACTGTGAGCACCTGAAGTTCAAAACAACAGAGGGTCATTGGCTGAACATTTCTCTATTGAATCACGCATTTATGAACCTGCTTGCCACCTTAAATATTTATTAGAAAGTTGGAGTATAAATGCAGTAAGTGAACAAATAATAGATCAACCTCAAGACATTCCACAATGATAAGAAGTTGTAGTTTGTATTAAGTTGATAAAATATGACTGTGCTGGAGGAATCCTGTTTTTTATGGCAGTAGCTGAAAGCAAGAATTAATTAACAGCCGCACTGATCTCTAACAATAAAATTTTCCTGAATTTCCCAAATTACAGATTATTTGTAATTTTACAGCCTGAGCAGATCATTTGACATCTAAATTCAAACATTAAAATTGGCCTTTTAATTCATTTAAAGCTTTCTTAGAAACTGCCGACTCAGTGTTCCCTAGTCTCCATCCTAAAGGCAACTGAGATCCACAGATATGCTTCAAGTACAGTGTGGATTTATAAAACAATTTTCAAAAAGGTCCTGTTGTATGGGAATCCCATCATGGGAAGCATTTGATGGCATTGGATCTGGTTTCTTCATGATTATGCAGCCAAATTTCTCCTTAGAGGTAGAGAAGGGTCTGTCAGTATGGGCAGGCTTGAAGCAGGATGAACTTGAAGCTGCAATAGTTTTCCCCTAGTGACGTTGAGGGTAGGTTCAGATGAGTGGGAGCTCTAAGGCAGCTACTTTTACCAACAGGTACCAACTTACTATAACTTGTAGCTTTGTGAGTTGATCATTGTAGCCTCCAACTATGCATTTCATCTCAGCAGTACCACCTCTTTGTCATAACATACTTGAAAATCTGAGGGTATGTGTGTGTGTATGTTAACACACGACTGATCATGCAAATCTCCTTCCCATATGGTTACAGTAGCCACACACTGAGCTTTCAGGTTGTTATCATTTGGCTCCTGACTTGTCTTGAGTAACTTTCTCCTACACAGAACAACTTGACCCCAGGCCATCATGCTTCTCCACAGGAGACCAATGACTCCCAAGTATTTCAAGAAAACAAAATATCTATCTGGCATGTGGGGAGAGTGTGACATACCAGAAGGAAGGAGAATCAGACAGAAGGACCAGCGGAATGAAGAGAATCAATAGAAGGGAAAAACAGAGACGCTCCAGTGGCAATTTTCTGGGAGGTGAACATGAAACATGGAGAAAAGGACTGTTTTTGGCAACTTACTGGTATGTAGTCCTGAAATCTAGGAACATTGCCCACCTCCATTTCTACCTATGTATCATGCAAAAAGGTACAATTCTGAATTTGCTTTTCTATAAGTTCTCAGAAGTAGCTCAGTTAGCACTACTACAGTCTCCTGTGTGTGCACGCTCTCTCTTCATATACCGGTTACTAATCTTAGATGCAGAGGTGAATTTTATACATAATTGTAAGGAAAGCTGTTCACTCTGAACTCTGGTTAGGCAACCCTAGTATACTTTTAAAACATTGTGGAAATAAAAAGCCCACATATTCTTAAATAACATTTGAACCTTCAAAAAAAAAAAAAAGGACTTCCAGCTACTCATAAGAGTACAGTTGTTAATGGATCAATCACCATTCCACTATAGCACAAATTCTGTTCCAAATTGAGCCATTTGCAACCCAGCCTTGAGAGTGATTTAAATACAGATGCATGTGATTTAGGGTTCAAACAAGCCTCTAAAACGAAGAGTGCAAAAGCTGCAATCCTATATCACAAGGAGATCTAATTCCAAAGCAAGTTAACCTGAGAGTTAGGAAGCATCTGCACCAGGTGATCGTGGAGCAAAAAGGTGCATTCTTCCATCCCCCTTCCCTCTGCCCATCCACCCCATCTGGTAGAGCACAGACATGTAGGTTAGCAAGCAAAGCACGTACACAGCTTTTAAGAGGTCAGCAGTCATCTGTCATTATGGTAAGCAGAATGGAGCAGACTCTTAGTTGCTGCAAACTGATATAGTGCTTTGCTGGACGGATGGAGCTAATGGATTCAACATGATGAAAGTGGAACAGCAGTTGTGATACTAACCCCTGGCTTCTGGATGTGATTTAACTTACAAGAAAGACTTGCACTAAAATGCAATGGGTATCTTGTAAATCCTGGCTGCTACACTAAACACTGCTATTGCTTTTGTTGATTGAATCTCTTCAGGAAAGACAAGCTCTTAACTATTCAGCCCAAAGGTACTATATTCTGTGGCTTCACTTGTTGGAGTCACTGCCGCATATGGCCTGCCACCCAGCAAACACCACCAGATCTGGCTTACTTAGGACAGGCACAATCTTGCCTGAATAGATAGCACCTTTGCATTTAAACACAAACACACATTTTTAAAAAAGTATAAAAAACAGAAGCTTTGAGTCCCTTCCCAAGCATGGAAAAACACAAAGAAACAGAATTGCCTTCTGGGAAAAAAGCTATGTTAGCAGACACAATCCCTGAATTTGTGAGGCACTGTGTTGGCGGGTGATCACACCACTTCGTCCGACTCCAACCCATGTTCTTCATAGAGTGCATCCAAGATGCTAAGATGCTTTTGCATGGCTGGTAGGTAGATGTCAAGGTCCCTTTGCATCCCATTGTAAAATGCTTCTTCCCGATTATAATATTCTCCGACAGATAGGGCAGCCGCAAAGACTTCAAAGCTGGGAGATGCCCTTAACGCGAGCTACAAGGAGAAGCACCAAAGGTGGTCAACAAGATATCTTATTTTTTTTACTCGTGAGAGGAGTGGGGAATCAGCAAATATTTTGGTTTGAATGGTGGCAAAGAGTTCTGTGAAATGTAATGAAGACTAACAAATGTATGGTGGCCCTCCAGGCTGGTGTTTTATTGCAAGTGTATTTAGCAATATGTTCTTGACACAATAATAGTGCATCAGTGGTGGATTTATTCTGCTTTCTTCTGCAATGCTTCCCCAAGGCTACCATATTATTGTATTATAGTGCAACAAAAGTGAGGGGGGGGACCCTCAGAACATGTGTGGTATGAAAAGTTACAGGATTTTATACCCTGATTGGAAATGAAGCAGTATGACACACCCAAAAGCATTTGCAGGCGCAAATAGTGTCGAAAGCAGGATCAAGTATGCCTGCTTCATGAGTACAAATCATCATGAATGCACAATAAAAAAGATGTCCAGATGGACCCTTCATATTTTCACATGAGAAGAAAATCTGCTTTAAAGAGGAAGACTTTAAAAAATAAAAAGGAACATGCCCTGAATGCTGATACCGTACATCAATCACAACTGGGTTCCTTGGGAGAAAGGGCAGGATTTAAAATTAATAAATAATAGTATCAAGTCAAACACCAGGAACCAACAAAATCTTAGATGTAGATTGCGATCTTAAAACTAACTTAACATGCAGATAGAAGATTTCCAAAAAGGCAGAGAAGTAGCAAGCTAGAGAACCCAGCCTTCACTGACTACAGGCAGGGTCGGTCAGGCTAGAGAGAGGACTCCTCCCCTTAGCGAAGAGGGAAAAGCCTAGAGAAGACCCTGCCTGATCCTTCCAGTAGGTGTCACACCTATGTCTTCCATCAGAATCGAGCAAACTTAAAGGACATGCAACCAGTTTTGCTATTTGCCTTTGGGCAATTTTTTTTATTCCTGCATCATTTGCTCCCAGGGCATCTGCTTTTTAATGGTCTCAGTCATGTTCTATTCCAATATTTCCAAGTCTCCATGCCCCTCTGATTCTGCTGGAGAGTCAACACAAGGGTAACTGTGTGACATGGAAAAAGTGTAAGGAGATCACACAAAAATATCCCCAATTTCCCCCAAATCCTTCACACACACACCCCAACAACCCTACATCTAGCTTGTATAGGCTCCATTTATTCCCGGCATCATTTCTCATATTAAACAGGAGAGGGAGCTGCCAATTTAAGTTATCATCCTATATCCATTAATTAGGAGTAAGTTACAAAGAATCTATTGGGGCTTATTTCTGAGTAGACATGGATAAGACCATGCTGTTAAAATGGAAGAGAGCTGGAATCAGGGAAGAAGGATGGAAGAAAAGAATTTGATCCACCATTCCCTGAAATATCTGTGCTTCTCTGTGACATGTGGTGACGAAGGAAGCGCCACATTTGAAGCTGATCAGAGAGTTAGAAAACTTACTCAATAATCTCACTTTTGTATCACTGAGTAACCAGCCTCCTGCCCAAGAGCTTATTGTTGGTAAGCTCTTGAAATGCCAGAGGTTAAGTCAAGGATATTACTGAGTACAGCAAGGATGGGCAACCTTTGTCCTTCCATACGTTGCTGGCCTATAGATCCCATAATCCCTGGCCAGTGCTCAGGGCTGAGTTCAACAACATCTGGAAGGCCACAGGTTCCCCACTGCTAGCTTACAGCATCCGTACAAACTAGTTTCAGAGAAATAGAGAACAGAGAACAGTTAATACACAAAGAGTAGCATATGTGAGCTATAAAATAATTGGGCTAAAAGAAATCTGCTCTTACTATCACCATCAACTATTCACTCACTCACCGCAAAAACTCCTCGGACAACCCAGCCGTGGTATTGTCGTAAAGTTTTGCCATACGCATTATCTGTAATTAGACAAAAAGGAAAGCATTTCATGTGATGCTGTGAATCAGACCAGCTTTCGAGACAGTCTCCTAGGCTTTACAAAATAATAAATTGTATAAATTTTTCTTAACACAAACGTGTTAATTTCCAAGTATGATTTTCATTATAAGGACTACTCTCACTCAGTAATTGAGATCATTCCAGCAAAAACAATTAAAGAAAGCAGTCCCTTCCCCCCACCCCACCTCCATTTCCAATAAGTGGAGTCTTGCAATTTTCCACAAAATATTCAGTACTTACTCAATGCTGTTTGAATGTTCTTCTCTCCGTTCTTTAGTTCTATCAAAAACTCCTTCAAAAACTTTAACCCCCTGTTTGGAACAGGAGAGTGAAGTTAGAGTACGTGTTATCACCTTAAATTGTTACTTCAAATAATCTTCATATAGAAGATATGGTCAGTGGGATGTGGGTAAAGGGAGGGGAGAAAACCTCTTTCTGGTCACCAACATTAACCATTGT
This sequence comes from Rhineura floridana, assembly GCF_030035675.1. Taxonomy (NCBI): domain Eukaryota; kingdom Metazoa; phylum Chordata; class Lepidosauria; order Squamata; family Rhineuridae; genus Rhineura; species Rhineura floridana. The sequence goes on from NC_084489.1 coordinate 36,351,176, forward strand.
TGCTAAAATGGCAGTGTCCAGAGAGGATTCTTGAAACATTTGAGGGGGGGGGGAGTTGTATAGCACTATAATCTTTAACTGATATTTTGCTTTTTAAAAAAAATTATAGCTGGCAAATCTAAATAAATAAATAAATAAATGGGGTGGTAAAATGTTGCCACTGCAAAGGTTGCAGAGTGTGGTGAGCTTCAAATGGCTTCTCAGGTGATTCAGACTTCCCCCATCCACAGCAACTATGTCATGCCCGCTGCTGTGGATAGAATATAGCAGGATAGACATAAAGAAAAACTGTAACATCCCAAAGCGTGTGGAAAGTCAATTGCAATTCTATTTGTAGCTCACAGGAGAAGAGCAATGATAATGAGCACTAGGAACCCCCTCTATGGAAGAAGCCTTGGCATGTCTAACAATTCAGGTTTGAAGGCAGTCTGAGAGCACCTCTGACCACTTCCTGCGAGTTCCTTTTATATCTAAAACCTATATCAAGTCTTATTCAGTTTATCCTGAGTGTGAAGCTCTCTGGTAAGACCAAGGAAAGCAAGTCCAGAGGAGGTAAGTCCTAGGCAATGTTGACTGGCATTGCTGATTGTTAAATGTATTCTTTGTATTCTTTTAGAATCCAAATTAAAAATCAATAATTGAGTGATATCTGATGTTAGTCACAGAGTAGATACACTGAAACCAACCAACTTAAATCTGTTGATTTAAATAGATTTACTCTCGAGTATGACTTAGTTGGATATCGCCCAGTGCTCACCAGTTTTGTACAAAAATTAATCACAGTTAGCGATGCTATCTGGGTAACAGTGTTTGTCTTACCAATGTTCCAAAAGTTAGGCAACTTACCTTTTAAGCCAGAGGAGGGCCTCTGTGGCAGAATTTCTAAGTCGTACCTCTTCAGAGTGTAATTCATGAAGTACAATTTTCTGAAGAGTACTGAACTCATCCTTGTTGGTTATATATTTCTGATTTATTTTCTAGAAGGGATAGAGAACTAGATCATACACTTTGGTCTTCATGGTGTACTATGAGAAATATTTATATAAGACTTCCCGTACTGCGTTTGGTATTTCTGGCAGGCCCATAGCCAGACCTTAAATGGTGAGGGGAAGGGAAAGGATAGCACTAGGAAAGGGGTCAAAAATAAAACTGTCAATTCTGTAATGCCTTTATTAAAAAATCTATGATGTCACCAGAGCTTGGAAAAGTTACCTTTTGAACTACAACTCCCATCAGCCTCAGCCAGCATGGCCACTGGATTGGGCTGATGGGAGTTGTAGTTCAAAAAAGTAACTTTTCCAAGCTCTGGGTGTGACTACACTTGGAATGCTGGATACAGTCCTGGCTGCCCCATCTCAAAAAAGGATATTGTACAGATGGAAAAGAAATGGAAAAGGGCAATCAAACTGATCAGAGGGCTGGATCACCACCCCTGGATCATGCAGAAAGACAGGGATGGGATCCGCTTGGTGGTGCTTGTTCGGATAGCGTTCTGCCAAACTAGCAGGCTGTTATAGTCCGTTTACATTATTCTTCTGCTATCCTTTCCTTTTACTGATTCTTTTTGTCTCCCCCAAAATAACAATATTGTTGTAATTATTCCCAATAAGGTTTTCCTTTCAGAAATAAAAGAGACTTTCTCTCTGCTCCATCCCCATCCACCCAATCCTCCACCTGCTGCTCCCCAGCTGTGGAAGAAAGTGAGAGATGACCTGGTCAGCTACCCTGAGGGGAAGGGAAAGACTGTCTGGTCAGTTTCACATTAGCAAGGCAAAGATGTTGATCAGTTTAATTTTACCAAAGCAATGACAACTGCTAGTCGGTATCTCCTTAGCAAAGTAAAGACCCATTCTGGTCAGTTTCATGTTAGCAACACAGCACAGCAAATAAACAACAACATTGTTATATCCAATGTTTTGTTTTGTTTTTAAAAAAACTGGTGTTGGGAAAAGGTGCAGAATTTTGCAGCATTCAGGAATGGTCTTCAAAGATAGCAACCGTGCAAACTGTGGAGAAGTGGGGTGCTAAGTTCAATTTTAGAGAAATTCTCATCACTCCTAAGTAAAGGTTACATAGAATCATAGAATAGCAGACTCAGAAGGGGCCTATAAGGCCATCAAGTCCAACCCCCTGCTCATTGCAGGAATCCATCTTACAGCATACCCAACAGGTGGCTGTCCAGCTGCCTCTTGAATACCTCCAGTGTTGAAGAGCCCACCACCTCCCTAGGTAACTGGTTCCATTGTTGTATTGCTCTACCAGTTAGGAAGTTCTTTCTTAAGTTCAGCTGAAATCTGGCTCCCTGTAACTTCAGCCCATTATTCTGTGCCCTGTACTCTGGCATGATCAAGAAGAGATCCCGGCCCTCCATTTTAAGTACTTGAAGAGTACTATCATATCTCCCCTCAGTCTTCTCTTCTCAAAGCTAAACATGCCCAATTGGTTCAGTCTCTACTCACAGGGCTTTGTTTCCAGTCCCCTGATCATCCTTGTTGCCCTCCTCTGAACCTGTTCCAGTTTGTCTGCATGCTTCTTAAAGTGCGGTGTCCAGAACTGGATGTAATATTTAAGATGAAGCCCAACCAGTGCCGAATAGAGAGGAATCGTACTTCACGCAATTTGCAAACTATACTTCTGTTAATAGCATTTGCCTTTTTTGCAGCCACATTGCACTGTTGGCTCATATTCAGCTTGTGATTGACAACAATTCCAAGATCTTTCTCGCATGTAGTATTGCTGGGCCAAGTATCCCCCATCTTATAACTGTGCATTTAGTTTCTTTTTCCTAGGTGTAGAACTTTGGACATCCCTGTTAAATTTCATTCTGTCATTTTGGGCTTTTTAGTTTGGGAGGGGAAAGAGAGAGGGAGAGTTCAGGGGGCATATGATATTTATAAAAATATGCATGATGTGGAAAAAATGGACAGAGAAATTTCTCCCTCTTTCATAATCCTAGAACCTGGAGACATCCAATGAAGCTGAATGGTGACAGTTCAGGTCAGAGAAAAGGAAGGGCATCTTCATACCTTCCCTGGGAATCCATCCCATAACTTTAACCCTTCCCTTTCTCAATGGCATGGCTTTATTTTTCCCCTTTTCCCTCTAAATTGCAGCAGAGAAAGAAGCCATGATCACAAATGGAATGAGGGGGAGGGAGTTCTTAACCCTCCCACCCACAATGATCCCAAACACACACCCCTCCCCAAAGGAAAGGGAGAAATGCCAACTTAGCAATCAAGTGTTTCATGTTTGGAAGCACTCCACTTCTAGCTTAAAGCAGAACAGCAAATGTAGGGTACTATTAAATTGCCCATGCCTAGAAACACCCTACATCTTGGTATCCTAAACAATTAAGAATTTGAAATGAATAACTCACTGTAACACCCTTTGTCAAAAAAGATGGTAAGCACCTTGAAAATAATGCAGTGATTACTAGGAGCCAACAGGGATTTATTAAGAACAAATCCTGCCAAACTAATCTTATCTCATTTTTTGATTGGGTAACCTCCCTTGTAGACTGTGGGAATGCTGTGGACATAATATATCTCGACTTCAGCAAAGCTTTTGACAAAGTGCCCCATGATATTCTGATTAGCAAGATAGCTAAATGTGGGCTGGATGGAACAACTATCAGGTGGATCCACAGTTGGCTCCAGAATCATACTCAAAGAGTGCTTATCAATGGTTCCTTCTCAAACTGGGTGGAAGTAACGAGTGGATTACCACAGGGCTCGGTCCTGGGCCCAGTGTTCTTCAACATTTTTATTAACAACTAGGATGAGGAGGTACAGAGCATGCTTATCAAATTTGCAGATGATACAAAATTGGGGGGCACAGCTAATACCGTGGAAGACAGAAAGAAAATTCAAAGGGACCTTGATAGGCTGGAGCATTGGGCTGAAAACAACAGAACGAAATTCAACAGGGATAAATGCAAAGTTCTACACTTAGGAAAAAGAAACCAAATGTACAGTTATAAGATGGGGGATACTTGGCTCAGCAATATGACATGTGAGAAGGATCTTGGCATTGTCGTTGATCACAAGCTGAATATGAGCCAACAGTGTGATGTGGCTGCAAAAAAGGCAAATGCTATATCAGGCTGCATTAACAGAAGTATAGTTTCCAAATCATGTGAAGTATTAGTTCCCCTCTATTCAGCACTGGTTAGGCCTCATCTTGAGTACTGCATCCAGTTCTGGTCTCTGCAGAAGGATGCAGACAAACTGGAACAGGTTCAGAGGAGGGCAACAAGGATGATCAGGAGACTGGAAACAAAGCCCTATGAGGAGAGACTGAAAGAACTGGGCATGTTTAGCCTGGAGAAGAGAAGACTGAGGGGAGATATGATAGGACTCTTCAAGTACATGAAAGGTTGTCACACACAGGAGGGCCAGGATCTCTTCTCGATCGTCCCAGAGTGCAGGACACGGAATAATGGGCTCAAGTTGCAGGAAGCCAGGTTTCGACACTGGAGACATTCAAGAGGCAGCTGGACAGCCATCTGTCGGGAATGCTTTGATTTGGATTCCTGCGTTGAGCAGAGGGTTGGACTTGATGGTCTTGTAGGCCCCTTCCAACTCTACTATTCTATGATTCTAACCCAGATCTCATTCACACTCCCTAGTAGCAGTAGGGTTTGGAGCAGCGTCCCTCTGCAAATTTCCAGAATGCTCCAGTAACCATCCCGACTAGGAACCACATAGGTGGGGCCAGCAAAAATGATTTCTTGCCTCCTGACTGCCAATTGGGGAAAGCAACATTTGGGAATTAGCCACAGCATTGGCCCTATCAATGTGGTCCTTGGATTCAAATGCTCATCTGCAAGCTATCTTGCCATGGCCAAGTGGCTGAGGGTAAACAAGCCCTAACAAAGCATGTAAACTGAGAAGTACATAAAGAGTAAAGGAACATGCACAGAGAGTCTTCCCCTCCCTCTTCTCCGATCTGCAGGATTATTTTAAAAAGAGCTACATTATCACTGACAACTGAGTGTGAAACTGAAGCCATTACCTTGATGTTTCCTTCAAAATCCATTTTAACAGGAGCAAAGACTGTGGACCCAAGTTTGTCTAGGAGAAAGAACACATTTTTTCAAGACTCCTTATGCCTCAAGGTCTGTTTTGGCTTCCATCTACTAAACCATGATAATGTAACAGGGCAGAAAGGGTTAAGCATCTCTGATTTTGCTGGAAGGCAAAATTGGCCTAGTTTTGCATTAGAAAACTTCCAGTGACATTGCTGTTCTCAGCAAATCAGTGATCCCAGCATTCTTCACAACCAGGTGGAGGAGGCATTCAAAAGCATGCAAAGAAGCCAAAGCAAACAATATTGTTCCTCCATTTTGTAACTGAAAGGGATTCTTGTCCAAGATGATGATTTGAGCGCTGTGCTGTGGATAACTTAACGACATATTATTGGATCAAAGGCAACCACAGAGGATAAGGCTATCAGTGGCTACTAGCCATGATGGCTATGCAATTCCTCCATAGTTGGAGACAGTGTGCTTCTGAATACCAGTTACTGGAAACTGCAGGAGGGGAGAGTGCTCTTGTGCTCAGGTCCTGCTTGCGGGCTTCCCTTGGGCATCTGGTTGGCCACTGTGGGAACAGGATGCTGGACTAGATGGGCCGCTGGCCTGATCCAGCAGGCTCTTCTTATGTTCTTAACCACAAAGCCTCAGACTGGAGAACAGCTTAAAAAGAAAGCCATCAGATACATTCACTGTATACTGTAAAGAGGTCTGTGCTGGCTAAATTTGTAAGATTTTTTTATTTTTATATTCTTATATCCTAACTTTCCTCCATCATGGCACTTACAGTGATATACATCAGACTCCTAGCTGGTCGCCCATCCAGACACTGATCAGCCCCAGATCTATTTAGCTTCAGCAAGGCGATAGGCTATTTTGCCCACAGACCATGCCCTGAAACTGCACAGGGTGCATTTCACTAGCCTCCCTCAAAAGGCGGCAGCAAAGAAGTGCCTCCAAAAAGATGCCTACATGTGCACAGCATGCTGGGTTCCTAGAGTAGAGGCTTGGGAAACCCTGTGTATAATACATATAGTTGGAGTCATCTAGGAGGCACATCCCAGCCATTGTTGCAGCTGCCCAGAAGACTTCATCAGTGTAAGGTCCAAATAACGGTGGTAGTAGTAAAAGGCATACTGTATTTTGGACAAAATAGATCCAAAAAACTTGCCTCCCTAAATTGCACCCTGTAGTCACTTCCTGAGGAAGAGGTAGACAACATGATTGGATTTCAGGTGTGATTGTGCTAAAACTCCCATAATTCCTGAGCACTGGCTATGATGGCTGGGGCCGATGGGAATTGTACTCCAACAACATCCGGAGGGCTGCCCCTTGACTGCCTCATATTTTGGTCAGATTTTCTACAGCTCGCACAGCATGGTTTGAAGCACACAATACAGCAAGTCTGGATTTGGCTCGTGTTTGGGAGGGAGATTGCCTCAGAACCATATGTACACTGCAGTGGGTTTTATGGGAAAAAGACAGGATACAAAAGAAACGTGATTAAATTCATTAATATAGAAAGCTGTGATTTCCAATGAAAGGAATGATTCCATGATGATTCAGTTTTATTCCCCAGATGTACCTGTTTCTTCCAATGTTGCCTCTTTCAAGAAGGTCTTGCCTCAGTTTAGCCAAGTTCACCTGAACAGTTACTTCTGTTTAAGGCCCAATTGGTCTCCCAGTGGCAGGAGGAGAGCTGGGAGGAAGAGTACACAAGCCTGGGAGGAGGCTAGATTCATTGCTGTCTCACTAAACCACAGTTTATCATGATGTCTGAATGGAGCCAATAAGGCCTCAGTAACAAAGTAGACTTGCCCAAACAGGAATATTCACCACACAATATATGCCACTGAGGAAGCAAGTAATCACATACCCAAGACTGGAACTATTTCATTGCAAGATTGTAGAAATTCTTCTGTGGGTATGCCTCCATCCTCAAAAAGCTTGATATCACTAAATCTTTGGGGAAGAAAACAAAGAGAACATTAAGACTTCCACCATCACTTCAGTCAGAGGTAATGGAGTAAGTCTGCTTTAATCCCATTTCAAAGCCAATTATGCTACTCATCTTCCCAACAGGGACAATGCTGGAATGATACATTTGGAGGAACCCATAGGGTGGCAAAGAGCTATTCAGATGGACCAAGGATTTTATTACATAATCTTTATAGAAGAGATTAACACAACATTCATACTAACAAGTACAGAAATGTACATGCTTGTATCCTCCTGCGTTACCTAGATATTTATACCGTCTTTTGTGTTTTTATTGTGTTACAGACATACAAAGAATGTTTTTAATTGTGATGACGTTTTTAAAATGTTTTTAACTATGGCTGTGTTTTAAAATGTTTTTAACTGTTTTTAGAATGCTTTTCTTTTTCTTGTTGTTCATTGGTTTTGTTGTTATGTTTCAGGAGAAAGAGCAGGATATAAATTCAATTAATAATAATAATAATTACTAAGTATGTGAGTAATTTGGCCTCGGCTGTCTCAAGTCTTCATCCAAGCAACAGTCTTGGGGCCAGTTCATGTAATCAGCAGCGGACAGCATGGAGGGGCAGAGGTGCTTAAGAACAGCTCACAGGCACAGAAAAAATAGTGCATGGGCCACTTTTTCCATTACTTCATCAATGACAAATAGTTATCAGTTTTTCACTGGCATAAAACAGTTGTAGTAAGCATATATATACCTGAGAAATACTTTTTATTCCAGCTGGCATTTTAAATTATTTCTCATTTTCTAGTTTTTAACTTTTATCTTTATTGTATTGTTGAGTTTGACGTATGTTGTTTACAGACAATTGTAATTCAACAGTATATAAAATGTCTAAATAAATAAATAAAAGAGTAGGCAAAAGCTACATCAGGATCTACTGGTAGATCTTTGGATGACTTGCAGTAGATCAGAAAGCTGCTCTTACTCCCAGGTGTTTAAAAATAGCTACAATTAAAAGTCATTTAGGCTACTGAAACAAACAAGCAACAACAAAATCTTGAGAGAAACTAGGTGTGGATTGGTGTGTGAAAAAGCTCAGGGCTTAGCTCTGGTACTGGAAAGAAATTCCTGGTACCCTTTACCTTTCTGCAGTTCTAAATGTATTTCTGTCCCATGGAAAGCTATAAAAAACTTGGGAGGCAGTATCAGGGATCTAGCAAAAAAAAATACAAAGCAGATCCCACAAGTCGAAAGCCTGCCCTCTCCTGCCGTACAGAAAACCAAGTCCGAAGAGCTCCTTCTCAGATTCAGAGGAGCAAATTCACCTTGCCAGGCATGAATCCCATGCATTAAGGTTCTTCACGCAATTTCTGTCCAAGTGGCACATTACCTAATGCTCATAGCACTGAAGAAAGTAGGTAAACCTTCATCTGTTTTCTCTCCCACTTGCAATGCTGTTGATCTGTTTACGGAATCCACTACGGACATTACAGATATGTCATCTTGATTGTCCCCTTTTGGCAGCAGCTTGTTTACTCCATCTTTATTGTCACCACCTTGGAATGAAAGGAACAGAAATCTTAAGAAAACTAAACTAGATCATCTGTGTCTGAAATAATAACAACAATAAGAAGAATAAGACATCTGTAGTGGATTTTATCTTCTCTTCCGCATGTCTCATTCAGTAATGCCCTGTTTTTCAAGACAGATTGTAATCTGCCAGCTGCCTGCTCACCTGGTATGTGTAGAATCCTAGCAGCAAAACTGGGAGATGGATGTAGCTTGCCACAAGCTGCCTCTGACTTTGTGCATAGCCGGTGTGGTGTAGTTGTTAAGAGTGCCAAACTAGGAAGAGGGAGACCCGGGTTCAAGTCCCCACTCAATCTTGGGCTAGTCAGGATCTCTCGGCAGATCTTTTACCTCATAGGTAAAGTGAGGTAACTACTTCATGAAAATAAAAGGGGAGGGGGCAGAAAGTTGTGTGCACTGCCCTGAGCTCCTTGGAGGAAGGGCAGGGAGCAAACTGTAATAATAAAGTCTTCAGACTGGAGGCCTGCTTGTAAGTCTGCAACTGTGGCTCTCTCCTCTTGGCTTTTGCTGAGAATATACGGCGGGGCTTAAATTGTACAAAGTGATCCATTATACTAAGTTACAATAATTACTGGCATGCTCCATTTCTGTTTCAGTAGACAGCAAGAACACAAAATGATTTAACACCATCAAAACGGTCTTATAGTTTTGAGTAATTCACCTGTAAAATTCTCTTTAATATGTTCTTTGCCGGGCATCGTATCAGTTTTCAGGGGCACAGGGGTCACTTTATCAATCAGGGTTTGCTCATGAAGGTTGGTGTTTGCATTTATAGATCCATTTTCACAGTTTTTTAGTTCCATCTGCCTGGGAAGAACAAAAGAAAAGAGAAGAATCCCAACTGTTCAATAAGGTTTTTTTTCTTCTTTTTCAAAACAGAAGTTTTTGATTACAGTTTTTGAACAATACAAGTAAAATAACACATCCAAATTAAAATAGAAAGGGAAAGTCAGAATAGGAAAAGGGGACATGGATTAAGGAGTTTGGCCATATGCATTGTTAATCTAAATATACTGGACTGCTGACTGTGATGCAGCTGGCCAAATTTTCTCTTATTTATTTAAAAGCATTTATATAACGCTTAATATTTCAAAAATCTTTAAGCAATATATTCTTCTTCTTTGTGCATCACTACATTGCCAACTCAAATTAGGACACAGAATAATTTGTTCAATAAGATTAATGCTTGTATAATGTTGCTGTGTACACTTCCATCTCTGTTTTCTCTAGAATGGTGGTAAAAACAACAATACACAACAGACTATGACTGGGCCAAAATTCCCCTCCTGGTTCCCCAAAAATATTATTCTTCTGCAAAAATGGGGGCCAACTTTCTATTCTTTTCTTGGCGGTGTGTGTGTGTGTGTGTGGGATTTCTCTGAACTTTTTGGGATGGGGTTGTCGTTTACCGTACTGGGTCTTATCAGGAAGTTGTTGTTTATTGAATTTATATACTGCCCTTCCTCCCAAAATTGTGGCTGGTGGTATGTGGTGTCACTTGCCAGCCATACTTCCCAGAATGCTTTGGGAGTGATGCAATGTGATGTGGCTTCACTCCCAAGGCATTCCAGAATTGGGCTACGGAAACAGGCAGCCACAAAATATGGCATAATGATAGCACTCTTCAAGTACTTGAAAGGTTGTCACGCAGTGGAAAATCAGAATCTCTTCTCGATCATCCCAGACTGCAGGACATGGAATAATGAGCTCAAGTTACAAGAAGCCAGATTTCAGCTGAACATCAGGAAAAACCTCTGTTAGAGCAGCACAACAATGAAACCAATTACCTAGGGAGGTGGTGGGCACTGGAGGCATTCAAGAGGCAGCTGGACAGCCACCTGTGAGGAATGCTTTAACTTGGAATCCTGCATTGAGCAGGGGGTTAGACTCGATGGCCTTCAAACTCTATTCTAAGATTCTATGAAAATTGTTTCAGTTTTTAAAAGGAGCTTTGTGGCCTTAAAATGTCTTCATAGCGTACATATTTGTTGTGGCCTGGCCCAATGTTTAATGTATTAATTTCCCATCTAAGAGTCTTGAGAAAATATAAAAGGGAGAGGATTTTCTGCAGTCTTCATCAGTCTTACGGATTGATCCAATGTACATAGTGCTATGCTGCTAGCTGAGAGGTCCGAACCTTGCCTTCCATAATGGTGAGAATTATTCCATTTCTTTCCAGATAAGAGATTGAAATGTATTGAAATGTGAAATGGAACTTTCCTGATGTTGATTCCTTGCAATATAACGTCACCAATATTGCAATGTAACTTGTATAATGTCTACGATTGAATTAATAGTACATTATACTTTAAGATATGTTACCTGTATAATGAAGTGTATACTGATGTATAAGCCTAATATATAATACTGATATATAATACATAAGAGAGCTGAGAGAATGCCATTATGAGCTACAGTTAGTCAGGACTTTGGCCCTGACCTATATGGTTCTGATTCACTGGCTGGGCCAGAGACTTATGTGTGATTTGTATATGTAAAGAAATGTGTAGTCAAAAAGCACAAAATCCTTTCGCTATGGAATTCTCATTATTTTTCCTGAGATATCCCTAAACCTTAGTATGTTATTTGGTGGGACCTCGACCATAGTTTGCCTAGACAGACCTAACTGCACAAGGAAGACATGGTTCGAGGCCATTTCATATTAATCCAAGATTAGTAAAACAAGAGTGCACAGTTTAAAGTGGTTCAGTTGCATTGCTTTAACAATGGAGATAAACGAACACAAATCAAGTTCGAGGAACTGATATGTACCCCAATTAAATGTCCTTGTGGTGAGACCTAGGGGATGGGTTCCCTCTGATCAGTTTAAAGTATGTATGTATTACACATGCGTATATATACACACACCAATCACAATCACAAGCTGTTATGCTTTTTCTCTTCATTATTTCTAACAGTTTCACAGGATTGGGTTCATCACAAAGAGCCAGGCACTGAGCAATTGTACAAGTGAATGAACAAAAAAAATGTACCATACCTTTTTGATATACCGTGGCTAAACATGAAGGAAGGTTTTAGCTGGAAGAAAAAATAAAAAAAACTGTTTATGATGCCATTATCCAGGCAGCTCAGTAACTTGCATTCCTTCAGCGGTGGCCAATGGTAGTGGCCATCTTGCCCCCCCCCCATCAGCAGCAGCTACTCAGCTGCTGGAGGGGTTAGGTGTGGCACCACCTCTCCCCACTGCTTGCTACAGCGAGTAACATCCAAAAAGGATGGAAGAATTGAAGACACAATCTTATATATGTAGGACTAGTCCTACCATTAGGCAGAGTGAGGCAGCCATCTGAGGCGGGAGGTGCTCGGTGGCAGTCTGACACCATTTCCCCTAAGATTGACTTCCCTGCACCCCCCAAAAAAAACTATCTGTTGCCCCCAAGTACAGTGGAGAAGTCTTCCCACGGCCATGAGTCAACTGCTAGTCTAGTTGGATTCTACATGTGGAAAGGGAGGGCACCATCTCTCCCTTTTGCCTCAGATAGCAAAACATTTTGGACTGGCCCTGTTCATAGGAGTATTCTGCTCTTCGTTGTCTCAGGAGTCACTTTTCTCATCTGTTGACAGAAAGTGACTTACTGGGCATTTCACAAACGGTCTTCCAACCATAGCTTGAGGCCCATCAATTTCTTGTACACTTTAACTTGTAGAGTTCCAAAACGGGATACAACTCAAACATGCAAACTAGCACGCCAGCTCCTTTGTTTAATTATGCATTCTGAAGTTGCTTTTAGTGCTAAAAAGCTAGAGCACCCAGGGGAAGGGGGTTACAGTGCAGCATCATAGGTTGTGCCTGAGCTTACCTTGTTTGATTTGGGGGCAGCTGAAAGTGGAGATCCAGAGGGTGTGTGAGGAAGCAGATCAGAAGAGAAGGCTGCATTTGCAATCTGCATACATTCTTCAAGGGTCTTCAAGAATGTGGTACAAGTGGATTTCAACAGTGCTCCCATATCAATGCCATTCTGCAAAATGGGAAAACTATTTAACCTTCCCATTTCTAGGTTGCTGAGCCTGCCACAGCAGAGAGACTCCTAATGCTTGCTGTGACCAGCACAGGTGACATATCTGTGCAAATAACTTATTTCTCTATTTAGCACACTTGTATACCACTCCTTATTCTCTGAGTTCCAGGGCAGTTCACGGTGACATAACAATGCAGGAAAACAAGCCAAAACAATAAATCAACAGAATAAAAGCTGTGGATAAAACAAGTAGACTAAGACTCAAACATGGCTAACAGAATTTTTTAAAATCCTAGGCGAATAAAAAGTGTTTTGCTGATGCCCCAGTATAGGTCATGTTGGGGGATCAGGTAGGCCTCCTTGGGAACTAGTTCCATAACTAGGGCACTACAGCTGAAAACAGTCCTCTCTCTTGTTAACATCTGACTCACTCCTGATGCTGGGAGGCACATGGAAGATCATCTCAACAGATGAGGGCACCAACAGTGAGGGAATTTTAACATGGGGGTAGGTCTCCTATTTCCCAGTACTTGACTGGATGCCCATGGCATGCCATTCTTAATTCAAAATAGTAATCATATCCTCCCCTTCTAATCGTAACCAGAGTGGAATGTAGCATAACCATAAAGCCATACTAATATAATCATAAAACACACGCCTAATACACAAGTTCTAAAGGCAACAACATGCCAACCAGATAACCCTGAACAGCAGGCTAAGGCCGCAATCCTAAAGCCAGCCTTGGGATGCAGCGTAAGTCCTGCCCTACCAGTGGGGTGGCACTTATGCCTCTTGGAGGAGCCTCTGTGTGCTGATGGCAGAAGGGCTTAAAAAGGGGGTTCTGAGCCAGATTGTGGGAAGTCTTGCACCTGCAGAATCCAAAGCCCCCTCGTTCTCCCAAAACCCAACCCCGGAAAGGGCAAAAGACATATGCCAGTCCTGGAAAATGTTGAGGACAGGTAGGCTTCAAAAAGAAAAACCAAGGAGAAAACACATGAAAAAGCCACCACCTCTCACCTTGGACAGAGGCAGCCAAAAAGGCTTAAGAAGCAGCTGTGGCTCTGCTACAGGATATCCCCCACCCTGACCTTAGGATTGCTTAGCCAAAGACAATGAACATTTAAACTGTCAGCAATAAAAGTAGGTGTTACACATTAAAAGCCTAAAAATAAGAGTCTTTAATTTCTGGCCAAAGAGGGCACCTGCTGTTTGTTTGTTTTTTATTGGAAGAGCATTGCTCAGCTGTGGCACTGCCACAGAAAAGGCCCTGCCTCTTGGGCTCACTCGCCAAGTATCTTGAAAGCAAGGTATTGGCCATTGACATCCAACACTGATCTTTATTTAGCAAGGTCTTCAAAAGTAAGGCCAATAATAAAGTGATTAGAACGACATCATCAGTGTACCGTCTCCTTCAAAGCCAGTTATTGGCAACTGTACACATGCAACATTATAACTCTCCTCAGAAGTCTTTACAAAATGAAAAGGCTCCTACTAGACAGAGCATGGGGTGATATCATATTAATGATATGGTGAAACATATCTGCCTACAAACTATTCCCATGGGATTAGTGGTACTGATGTGAAAGGGGGTAGGGAACAGGTTCAGTGGCCAGGTGCAAGAGAGGACAGCGCTCCTGTACCTTCAACTGTTGTGTAGAAAAAGAAGATTTCAGCAGGTGGAACTCTGGTCACCACACCTCAAGAGGGATATTGTAGAGCTGGGAAAGGCACAGAAAAGGGTGACCAAAATGATCAAGGGGTTGGAGTGGCAACATCTGGAGCTTTAAAAAAAATTTTTTTTTTTAAAGGCAAGCAAGTGGGATTATGATTTGCATGCTGTGGGGATAACGTTTGCCTGGCGATTCAGGACAGATAAAAGGACTTCTTTACACATGTGTAAAGATTATTTTACAGTTTTTTAAAAAATGTTTTGCTTTTAAGATGTTTTATAGATGTTTTTAGTGTTTTATTGCCTGTTTGCCGCCCTGGGCTCATTTTGGGAAGAAGGGCAAGATATAAATTTAATAAATAAATAATGAATAAACAATGTTCTACACTAGCGCATCAGCTCTCGCACTTTTGACATGGTCAGATTTTATTAGATATATTACCTGAGCAGCTGAGACACCAGACACCCCAGTTTCCTTAGTTTTATCCACTTGCTGAACAAGGAGGTCACAATACAGCCTCAGTTCTGCCATTTTTGTCTTCAACACATCAGTGTTTTCTGTAAACTCTAAATTAATGATCATAATCATGATAACAACAACACATCAGGTCAAAAAGAACTTCATACAGTTGTTAAATTGATCAATATTTTATCAGAATCTAGTGCACTTCAAATTTAAATGCATAATATTGCAAAGATGTCCTGATCAGAAGATTGGCCATTTATTTATTCTATAGCATTTTGAACAAATATAAAAGGGAAGATCATGGAATGGGAAATTATTGTTTTATTTTTTGATATTATTATGGTGATATTATTGAGTTACCTTATTTACTAATGTATTAAATCAGTCCTGGATAATGAAAGAGTATGCAGGATTTCAATCTAGACAGAATGGCCTAGGCAGAATAAAAAGGAGCCAAACTCCAGATTAATAGCTCAATCATATGCATATCTACTCAGAAGTATGTTCCATTGAGTTACTACCAGTAAGTGGGTATAGGATCACAGCCTTAAAAATTATAGATGCAAAAAGTGTTGGAAAGGTAAAGAGAAGATACATAATTTTCAGATTTGACAATTATAATTGATAACTGATTACATTAAACTTATTCAGAAGCTACCACTAAGACTAGATACAATATTATGAGGAAAAACAAATTTTATTAACACCACAATTTTACATTACATAACCCATTCAGGAAATTAAACCTAGCCATCTTATTATCTGGAAAGACTAGTAAAACAGGAAATTGACCCAGAATGGTGTAATGCTTAGAGTGTTGGATACAGATTAGGGAGACTCAAGTCAAATTCCCATTTGGTCTTAAAGTTCACTGGTGACCTTGGACCAGTCACTATCTCTCAGCCTAACCTACCTCACAGGGTTGTTGGGAGGATAAAATGGAGGAGGAGGTGCTTGAGCATCTTGGAAGAAAGGCAAGATAGAAATGTAAATTAATTAAAGTACTTTTGCTTAGGTTTAGTAGATTGGGTTAAGATTCATGCAGAGTTTTGGTTTATGGTTAAAAACCAGGAAATTAATTTACTATTCATTCTATGGTGATGAGAAAGACAAATAACAACTGCAAGAATGTACCACACACATCGGGGGGGGGGACACACACATGGTACTGATATTGGTATTTCCTGATTGTACAGAATAAAAATTAAATTTCAAGACACTTAAAAACCAGTTTAGTTCCATGCTGCAAATAAATACCTATTACTGTATCACATCTTTTGAATCACAGGTGGATTTTATAAAGTTAATGAACAAACAAACTCAATCATTCTTTCTCTCTCTGCCCGTGGCACAGTATTTCACATTGTGAAAGCTAAATCTAACTAACTGTGCCGAAAAGGTCAAGCAAATTCTCACAGAATACAAGCTAAATGATCTTTGCTATTTCTGTAACTGAGACAAAAGACTGGAAATACAAAGTAGACTATTATCTTCTGGGAAGCTGAGAAATAGGAGAGGCAGATGACTTGCCTTTTTCTTTCTGTGTCCTGATGTCCGTCAGGCAGGCCTTGGCAGTTCCTAGGGCAACCAACCACTTTTGCCTCTCCGCTGCATTTCTGGCTTTCAAATAGAAATACTGCTCTCCAGGGATAATCAAATCCATCCGTGTACTGTCTGCAGAATGAACTAAGATCCATAGAATTAGACTGGGCATAGGAAGCATAGCTGAACATCTGCAGAATAACATAGACCAGGGGGTGGCAAAACCTCAGGCCCAGAGACCAAATGAGGCCCTCCAGGCCTTTGTCTGGCCCTTAGAGCTCTCCCCAGGCCACCCCCCTCACTGGTCCTACTTCGCACCACAAGTGTTGAAACTCCGATAATGCCTCTTGCTTATCTGGGTGGAGGACAGAGAGAGGTGTGCGTATGTAGAAACTAACCTCCTGTGCAAAAGAAACACGCACTGGTTGCTCTGTCTACTTTTGCCTCTGGCCCCATCCACCTCTTTCATGTGGCCCTCAGATGGTTGCCCAGAGAGAAATGTGGCCCTCAGGATGAAAAAGGTTCCCCACTCCTAATGTAGACATCTATTGGCCTGGTTTGGATGTAACGTAGCTTATTAAGCCAATATATGTAAGGGTCTTGTGCCCATGTACACTGCCAATTCCCTTCTCAGTGTCGTGTTTAATAAACCATGGTTTCCTGTTACTTCCATAGGGGGAAGCTATGGTAACCAGGATCAGAACAAACCTGGATTTGAAACCAACTTCAAACCATGGTTTCAGATGTTGTTTTTCTGACTGAGGTAATCATAGTTTCTTGGTTCATTCAGAATAGGAACTATAGTTAGTTAACTGAGGAAGTCTTCAACTGTGGTGTGTCAAGGAAAGAAAGGGTGGCACATGCAGGCACACGGCTTGTGCATATCTTTGCTTAGCAAACCATGGTATGTTACATCCAAATGAGGCCACTGGCTGAATTATTTTTTAAATATAACTATTGTGTACTAGTACACAAAAAGGTCATACTGCAGGTTCTTGTCTCTCTTAGTTACCTTGAATTTCACAAACTGCCATTTGGATGCTCCCCTTGCAGCCTTTCCAAGCATCTTCCCTTGAGTCATAATAGGATAACACACCTCCTGCAAGAAGGAACCATCGAGGCTGCCAGCCTGGAAAGAAACATTATTTTTAATCACAGCCAGAAGAAACCTACATATATTTAGTTGCTATTCACAAAACAGAAAGTCTGTGTAGTTTTGCTGAAGCTAAAACCTGTGGTACAATTAACAAAGTTGCTCTAGGACTTCTGTGGCCTGGTCCACACATAATGCTAAGCCAAACTATGCATGGAATGAAAATCACAACCACTTCACTTATTTCTTGTGATGGAGAATTATTCTTTACAAGCATATGCAGGGTCAGCCTCCCAGAAGCATCCAGGAGAGACTGCACTGAGGCACTGTGTGCAAGCTCTTTTATACAGTACAGTTACAGCATGTGACAGTGATTCACCAATCTCAAGAGTTCCTGCCCACATAACATCACAGTTCCTCCTCTCTACAATCGTTCCAAACCACTCAGAAACCATTAGGTAACTCCAGTGCTGATTCCAAGATTCTGTCCATCTCATTGATGTCACCATTGTTCTGCTGTCTTTTCAAGACTAATGAATTTTGGGGCTAGCTGAGACCAGTTTCTGCCATACACTTACATTCTGCTATTGTGAATGTTCTTTCATGCATCCCTGTACTTTCATTGTTCTCATTGTTCTGACTGGCCACGCTGACCCAGGTACACTGGGAGATATTTGAAGAGGTTCCTTGAGTTAAGTTTGCCTCAACTTAGGGTGCTTGGGAATGTATGAGCACCCCCAGTTCTACTCCTTTGCCATAGGGGTTCTTATGTCCTTATACTTTCTCATAAATCCCATTTCCTTACTTATAAAATACATAGCTCAAGAGAGGGGATTATATTTAAAACACTGAGTTTTATTTTGAAGCCACACAGACTAAGGAAAATACTGGGTGACTCTGGCTAACTAGTATCTTTCAGCTTCAGAGATATAAAGGAGGCAGGCCACCCCAGAGTACCTTTTTCTTAATGAAAACACACTTATAAGGTTGTAAATATAACACACTAGGGTATTTTAAAATCATTGTAAAATCTCACTGTTTCTCTTCATTAAAACATCTAATACTTGTTACAAACTTTTTCCCCTAGATGGCATTATTGCTTTACCCAAGAATCAAATATAAGCGATTTCTACGTATTCTCATTAATCATAGCTTTTCCCAGATTACTCTTCTAATTCTAAACAATAGGCTAATTAATATTTGTCTGTCACGCACCGGCCGATTTGGCAAGGACACACGAGTTCAAACAAAGTTTACTTTGCCTGCTTTTCTAGGCCTACACACAGGCCTACTTCTAATATGAGGATTTCTGGGGTCCCATGGCATGATCCCTAAACAGGCCAGTGGGCCATTTGCTTAGTTCTTTATTATTCTAAAACATATTTCTTCTAATATCTATGATTATATATGTGTGGATATATAAAATTCCCCATTACTTGCTCCTGCTGTGCTACTGGAAGCTAAGCCATTGTTGGCTTAGCATTATGTGCAAACTGAGGCTCATGGTTTGTCTCACTCCAAACAAACCACAAGCTGTAGCTAAGGTTTGTAGCCAAGGGTTATTCCTGACCTCCTGCTCATGGTTGGTTTGGAATGAGACAAACCATGAGTCTGGGTTTGCAAGTAACACCAAATCAAACCATGACTTAGCTCTTATTTATCAACATCAATATTTAACGTGAACATGCCATGGACCTCCTGAATGAAGCTCATGGACCACTAGTGGTCCCTGGACCACAGTTTGGGAACCCTCTGCCCTGGACTAAAATATATTAAAGGGTGGTTGTTAGTGGGGAAAATACAACTTCGTGAGAATTGCTAGAGAACATACACTCTGCCAATATTGAAGAAAGGAGAGTGCCGCTTCAGCAATATTTAAAACAGTGGTTCCCAACCTTTATGAGTATGGGACCCCTTTTGTAAGCTCAAAAAGTTTTGTGACCAAATATCCCTTTCCATTAAAAGCTCCCTGCAGACGGGGAGGTGTTGCTTTCTTTTCTTAATGCAAAGATCCAATCAAATTGGTATCCCCCCCACAATCTGAAGTACAGTCCTATCTCCCAACACCAGTGGGTCACAGTGATGGACTAAGAACCAGGTTCAAATCCCCATTCCCCACCCATGAAGCCTACCGGGTGACCTTGGGCCAGACACAGTCTCTCAGCTTGACCTATCTCACAGGGTTGGTGTAAGGATAAAATGGAAAGGGGGAGGGAAACCATGTGCACCACCTTGAGCAACTTGGAAGGAAAGGTGGGGTATAAATGCAATAATAATTAAATACATACATTTCTACTGCAATACCAGGATGTCAGCCTCAGCCAACCTGCTGAGCTTTTTTTTCCTTTTCCTTTTTTAATAATCAAGGAGTAGCAATGTGTTAGTGATGGGAATGCTAGATTCTGCACTGCAGACAACAAGGTGCACAGATTGAGGAGGGGGATTAGTGCTTTTAGGCTTTGGGATGATCACCAGAACTGATGACTTGGTTAGCGTGCACTTGGAAAATGAAAGTGGAGCAGAAGACAGGTCATTGCACAAACACACAAACACACCTGCCCCTCCTGCAAGCATCTGCATGCGTGCATGCATTTGGGCACGTGGGAGGGGGGAACCCTCAACTGCTGCAGTGTCTTGGCAAAAGAGATTGGGGGGTGGAGTGTAGGTGGAAGAAAGGAGGGACGCTGGCACACACACTTAGCCTCAGAGGGCAAGCAAGTCCTGTGTTTCCTCACTGCTTCTTGGCTCTGTCTGGGCGGCCTTGCAAATAAGAATAATTTTTAAAAGCAGAAGCCAAGAAAAGCAGGCAGGCCGGCCTTTCCTTGCAGCCTTGCTTCTTTTTGCTTCACGAAAAGCCCTCTCCCCTTGTTCTGAGCAAGAACATCGTCAGCAATGGCAGTGCGTGGAGACGGGTGTCGGCAATAGTAATTCCCTCTTCTTCCTGGTAGCTCCGCCCTCAGCCTCCTTCAGCATCTGCCCTGTGTTATATAGGCAGACACCTGCCCTCGGCATACCTGAAAGACACTCTGCCACTTCAGCAAAAGTCCTTCCCTCTTGTTTGGAGCAATGGGGAGGTGTCGTCTGCAGCGGCAGTGGGGAGCATCCAGCATCCAGGGAGGGAAGACTTTTAAAAAATAAATAATTCATTTCTTTACTGTTCGAGCCCCCCTCAAGATTACTTTGCGGCCCCTCTGGGGGTCATGCCCCCAGGTTGGGAACCACTGATTTAGAAGGAATTAAGGCCCTCTATATACAGCTGGTATAGTACAGTGGGGTGGAGAGCCTGGCTCGGAGTCCAGAGTCTGTGAATTCAAATCCCCGCTCCCGTCTCCTGGGTAGAAAGGGCCAGCTAAAGATCACCCCCACAGTGAGTGGCTCAAGGGTTATTTGCCCTGCCACCTGTGCAGCCGTGGGCAAGCTGCATAGTCCCAAGGAGCACAGTTGCCCTCCAGCTGGCAGTTGTGGACAAGGAAGGGGCTGGCTTGTGCAGCTGTGGCAAGCTGAGCAGGCCCTAGCTAGCTGGGGAGGACTAGCCTCAGAGGAAGGTAACGGTAAAACCATCTCTGAATACCGCTTACCATGAAAACCCTATTCATAGGGTCGCCATAAGTCGGGATCGACTTGAAGGCAGTCCATTTCACTTTCAAGGCCCTCTATAAATACACTTTTATGAAAGTATACATGCAGTGGAATCCTTTTCATGCTGACTCAGAAATAAGCCTTACTCAATGGGGTTTACTCCCAAGTAAATATGCACAGAATTAAAGCCCATTTGCCCTGATCCAGGCATTCACATGCACTGAAATCTCTTTACATGTGGGAGTCATGAAAATGAATGGAGACTGAAATCAGTGCGGAAGCCATTGTGGGCAGAGCACAAAGGTAATGTTTGTCTTTCAAACCTTCCTCCACATTTGATTGCTTTTGAGTTGTGCATATCTAACAGCCATGGATCTCAGGAATAGTAATACATCTACTTAATCTGAATAGAATGTTAATGGATTTTACACTTCGGTATTTTATTTAATTTAGAAGCATTCACAAACTGCTTAACCAAAGAATCCCTAAAAAAAAAAAGGTAAAGGTGTCCCCGCACTTGTAGCGCGAGTCGTTTCCGACTCTTAGGGTGACGTCTTGCGACGTTTACTAGGCAGACCGTATATATGGGGTGGGATTGCCAGTTCTGTCCCCGGCCTTTCTTTACCCCCCAGCATGTGCCAGGTACTCATTTTACCGACCACGGATGGATGGAAGGCTGAGTGGACCTCGACCCCTTTTACCGGAGATTCAACTTCCTCCTTCTGTTGGAATTGAACTCCTGCCGTAAGCAGACCTTTGGCTGTGTTACCGCTGCTTACCACTCTGCGCCACGGAGGGTTGTAGTAAAGAATCCCTAAGCAGCATACAATTTAAAACAATTATCAATGTACAAATATAATAAGTGAAATTTAAAAACAGGTATACATAACTTGTTTACATGTCCAGGTAGGCTTGCTGAAACAGAAAAAGGTTTTCGCAGGTATCTGAAGCAGAACGAGGGTGCCTGTCTAATGTTAATAGATAGGGACAGAGATGCTGCCACACATGGCTTACAAATGTGGATGCTCCTGAAGAGGAGCTGGAAGCTGCTTTCACCTTTTTTGCTTCTGTACCATGCAGGAGACAAGAACAAACCTTGGCTATAGCTCAGGGTTAGTGAGCTTAACCACCAGCCTAGGTTCAGATGGTTCATACTAGCAAGACGGCTGGAGAGGAGCAAAGCTGCTGTGAGCTTCTCTCTGGGAGTCCACATATTCATGCTGTCATGATAAATTGTAGTCTAGCTTACTCTGTCGTGTGAAGTGGGCCACTGAAAGCTTTTTCACAGAAGCTGAGAGATCATCAAATGGTACTTGCAAGAGTGCAAGTATTTGGATGTGCATACCATACAACTTGATTACATATGCGCACTTCTAGTATGTCACACCCTTCTAATTTAATATTAACAGACAATTCCAATATAAATGCAGATTAATTAGTACATAGAGTTAGTACATAGAAACATGTTTCAAACTGAGTTAATCCCAAAGCCATATTATGCTACCATGTCAGATTTAATCTGAACTAGCTATCCAGCAAGGCTACCAAGATACATACACTCCTAAGTGATTTTACAAATGAGGATTTAAAATAAATATATTGATTGAAAGTAAATTGGGTAAAAATCCTGATAAAAAGAAGGGCCCTTCTGTTGGTTTATTAGCCTTGTTCAAGACAAAAGTATATTTTCAAATCTCCATAATTTTTTAATTACTAACAAAATGTACCCCTTTTATTGATGAAACTTTAAGAAGTCTACTGCAGGGATGCTTCAGTGTTAAATCAAATGCTGACAATGCCAGGTTTTGTTTCTAAAAGGAATCCAGGAACAATCCTGGAAATTACAGGCTGGTTAGCTTAATGTCTGTTATGGGAAAACTGGTGAAAAGCATTGTAAAAGATTAAATTACCAAGCATATAGAAGAACAAGTCTTGCTGAAGCAAGACCAGTATGGCTTCTACAAGGCTATGTCCTGTATTACTAACAATTTTTACATACATGAGCAGCAGGAGACTGTCTAGGGGATGTCATTGGAGTCAAAGCTGTGCTAAAAGAGGATAATGAGATTACAGAGAAGCTGGATGAATTCTTTGCATCTGTCTTCAGAGCAAAAGGTATAAGAAAAATCCCTGTGCCTGAACTAACCTTTGCAGGAAGGGAGTCTGAGGATCTGAGGCAGATAGTGGTGACCAGAGATGAAGTTCTAGGCCTAATAGGAAAAATAAAAACTGACAAATCACTAGGTCCGGATGGCATCTACCCTAGAGTTCTCAAAGAACTCAAATGTGAATTTGCTGATCTTCTATCAAAATATGTAACTTGTCCTTAAGATCTACCTACATACCTGAGGACTGGAAAGTGGCCAATATAACACCAGTTTTTAAAAAGAGATCAAGGGGGAATCCTGGAAATTATAGGTCAGTTAGCTTAATGTCTGTTCTGGGAAACCATTGTTAAAGATAAAATAAGCCTTGTTGAAGCAGAACCAGCATGGCTTCTGCAAGGGTACTTCCTGTCTAAATAACCTGTTAAGAGTTGAGAGTATCAACAAGCATATAGATAGAGGTGACCCAGTTGGCACTGTATACTTAGATCAAGGCTGGTGCCAGGCATGCCAAGACCCTTGGGCACCAGCCTGCCCTGGGCCCCGGCACACACACACATGCATGTGCATGCCCCACCTACCTGTCTCTCCTGTCTTTTGCCACTGCATGTGCAGGGCTATCATTAACCAAGATGGCCACCGAGGTTTCCCTGAGGGGCTGAAGCCTCCGCCGCCATCTTGATTGATGGCACGCATGGTGCTACATGAGCACATCCCTGCAATCAGCCAAGATGGTGGCAGGGGCATCAGCACCTTAGGGAAACCTTGGCCACCATCTTGGATATTAGCACCCTGTGCATGCACCACACGCAGCCGCAAAAGACAGGAAAGACAGGTACGTGGAGCCAGTGAACAGGCAGGCGGCTTGCAAGCTCCCTGCCATGGATCGCGCAAGGGAAGCATTATTCCTCCCCCATCCTATTGAGGGGCCCCTCAGGGGCCCATGTGGCCCCGACAAGGGCCCTACCTGGCCGTCTTGACTTAGACTTTCAAAAAGCTTTGACAAAGCACCTCACCAAAGAGTCCTCAGTAATCTTAGCAGTTATGGCAAAAGAGAAAAGGTCCTCTTGTGGATCAGGAACAGGTTAGAAACAGGAAGCAGAGAGCAGGACTAAGTGGAAGTTCTCCCAATGGAGCTACTGTATGTACAAAGTGAAGTCCCCCAAGGATTGGTATTCAGACCTGTGTTTTTAAACTTGTTCATAAGTGGTTTAGAGTTAGAGATGAGCAGGAGGTAGCCAAGTTTGCTGATGAGAGCAGATTAGTCAAAGTGGGTAAAGCAAAAAGGGATTGTGAGGAGCTCCAAAATGGCAAATGCAATTTAATGCAAACAAGTGCAAAGTGATGCACACTGGGGCAAAAATAAATAAATCTTCATTTCACATATATACTCATGGGGTCTGAACTGGCAGTGACTGACCAGGAAAAACAAGACTTTGGGATTGTAGCAGATAGCTCAGTGAAGATGTCAACACAGTGTGTGGCAGCAGTAAAAAAAGGCAAACTCTGCACTAGGGATCACTAGAAAAGTAATTTAAAATAAAACAGCCAATATAATGCCATTATAGAAATCAGTGTTATGACCACACTTGGAATACCATGCATAATTCTGGCTGCCTCACCTCAAAAAATATACTGTATATCTGGAAAAGGTTCAGAAATTAGCAACTAAAATGATCAAGGGGATGGAGCAACTCCCCTATGATGGAAGGTTATAACATCTGGGAGTTTTTCATTTAGACAAAAAGTAAGTAAGAGGAGACATGATAGAGGAGTATAAAATTATGCATAGCATGAAAAAATGGATAAAGAGCTTTTCTCCCTCTCTCATGACATTACAACTCTGGGACATCCGATTAAGCTGAATGTTGGAGGATTTGGGGCAGACAAAATCAAGTGCTTCTTTACACAGCACATAGTTAACCTATGGAATTCACTCCCACAAGAGGTAGCGATGGCCATCAATTTGGATGGCTTTAAAAGAGGATTAGACAAATGCATGGAGGATAAGGCTATTATTGGCTCCTAGCCACAATGGCTATGTTCCCCCTCCATTGTCAGAGGCAGTATGCTTCTGAATGCCAGATGCTGGGAATCACACGTGGGGAGAGCACTGTTGCACTCAGGTTCTGCTTTCAGGCTTCCCAGAGGCATCTGGCTGGTCACTGTGAGAACAGGATGCTGGACTAGATCTTATGTTGATGTTCTTATGTTTTAACTAACTGGTTTTTAAAAAACTGTAAACTACCTGGAGCTTCATTATAAGATCAGACAGGATTTAAAAAAGGGAGAAAGAGAGAGCAGCAACAAGCATGAATAGAGACCATGACTCACAGTGTAAATTCACAAGAAACAACTACATGAAGTATGAAGCAATAGGGCTACTTGCCATATATCTTCCCACTCACTAACAGCAAACATAATAACCTACTTGTGAGCTGTCCCAACCATGGCAAGTAAGGCTCTTCCCTTCCTTCCCAAACGAGCATGGCAATGACTTAGGTATTGCTAAGTACTGTAACTCTTTCGATCTTTGCCAACCAGAGCAACAGTGCAGTCCTGTGCATGCCTATTTGTTTCACCGAGACTGACAGAACCTACTCCTTGCCAAGTATTTACAAAATTGCAGCCTAAATGAGCTTTACTGCTCCTAACACTGTAACTCGTTCATGGCTGTTTCTTCGGCACAATCCTATAACTTTTACTTGGGAATACATCTGACTGAACTCAGCAGAGTTTACGTCTGAGTAAACAAGGATAGAATCAGGCTGGTGTTCTGCACCTCCCTCAAAAGAAGCAGTGCCTTATGTTGCAACTCCTGAACAGCAGAGAAGCTGAACTCTGTGAACAGAACTCAGTACTTCCATTTTTAAAAGCAAATGTATAGATCTTACGGCTGCTGAAGAATTATAAATAGGCTAAAAGCCTTGGAAAACTAGAGGGGGGCCTGGGAGGCACATTAGCAATGGAGGAAGCCTTTTTTGTGATCCACTACCCGTCCATGCTCCAGCTCTTGATTTCTGTACAACGTCTCCTGCCCTTCCAGATCACATTTTTCTTTGTTCTCTCATTAAGCTTCTATGATCCACGTACAATGCAAAGTCATCCAATATCTATGAGATGCTAGAAACTGCAGCGACATTCTGCACTAATAGAACAACAACATGCACATTTTCTTGAGTCAAGCATTTGGATTCCAAGCATGGAAAAAGATCATTTGAAAAAATCATGTCTAGCACTGAGAAAGGCCCATTTTGTTCAAATGTAACCTTTGTAAAATAAAATGATGCTCTGTGCTAAAGCAACCCTTTGTTCTGACCCACCCTTGTACTGGTTCTACAAATGTGGAGAAACAGAAACTGCCACACCTCCAGATTTCTTTCACACTGTGTACCTGCCCTGTCAAGAATTCCTGCATTTATTCTTCATGCATCCTGTCGTGGTTTACTTTCTAGAGCAGAATATGTTTGCATAAGATTCCAAGACAACACATGCCTTAAAAAAGGAAGAGCAGCAGCATGAAGCACAAAGGTGAAGAAAGGAGACTATGTTATTACATGCTGCTGTGTTCACGGCAGTGCAGCAAATGCTGCAGTTCAGCCTGTTTTATAGGTCAGTTGGTACAATACGTTTCCTGATGATTAACACCTATACATTTACACGGACAAACATAATGCATGAGATCCAACATTGTGCCAGGAAACACTATGGAATTTGCCTTTTTCCTGTCTCTCTCTCTCTTGCAGCCCCCTCTATCCCTCAATTTGATCCAGAAAATCTCCGAATAAGATTTTAGATGGGGGAAGGGGCTCTGGGGAAAGGGAAAGTCCCGTTTGTGCAAGTCCATTGCACAAGTGGAACCACAGATAAAATGTGAAAGATTGCTATTATAGGGTCACTTTGAAAAACGTATTATGCTAATTGGAGAACCCATACTTTCAACGTCATTGAAATTAATCCGGAGAAGCTCTTGTATTTAGTGAACTTCACTCCTGTTTCATTACACTGCTTTGAAATTTATTGAAAAGTTGTGTGTAAATCTATAGATTTAAATTATAAATTAATTTAATGAAAATTCATTCAGAAAATCTTGCTTATCTACATAAAATCTAGGAAGGTTTACAAAGAAACTTTTTTTTTAATAAAAACAGATTTGTGCTGTACAATACTTAACTAAATAGCCTTTTTTAAAAAATGCAGGAAACAGAGTTTGAAAACTAAATCTTCCTCTGGTAAAATGCTGCAGTCCTATACAATCTTTCCTGGTAGCAAGCCCTACTAAAATTAGTAAGATTTACTTCTGAGTAGACATGCACAACGTTGTACTACTAAGTGGCTGCAGCATTTTTTAAAAGGCTATTTAAGATTATTTGATTTAGACCTATTTAGTCCTAACAAAATCTGGAAAAAAGCTAAGCTTGCAGATAGCCAGTTGCCCACTCATGGAGGGCCAGTAACAACTCTCTCACTGGGTGGGTTCACAGTCCCTATCAGTCAAGCTACCATATGATTATCCTTAGACATAGCTGTTGTCTTTTCTATTATGACTAAACCAGTTGTGGAACCTCTGGCTCACAGTCCTATTTAGGACCACAAAGCAATTTTCTCCAAGTCACACTCACTCGCCCTACACTTGATGTCACATATGATGTTAGGTGTCAGTCAGGTGAAGACACGTCTCCCTGCTAAAGAGGGGTTTGCAGGCACTGCCAATCAGTTGATCACTGATGCCTGTAAACCCTTAAGCCCATGCATTTGAAATCAAACCATGCAGGCTTCCCCTGATGTCATGGTGATGTCAGGCGGTGGATGGGTGGATGCCCCTGCCCACCCATCAAAATGGCCTGCAGCAGTTGGGGGAGGTAAGGGTCTTGCCCACTGGCTGGAAAAGGTTTTCCCACTCCTGGGTTAAACTAAACTGGTTTAAAGTACAGTTCTTTGCTCTCACAGAGGCTATGAGCACACTAGTCGCCTACAGCAAAACATTTCCATTGGCTACACCTGGAGGGGGAATGGGTTGCTCTGCCAATCAGTTACAAAATCTCTTTCAAGCATTTTTTTAAAAAAACAGACTCACACTGATCCTACCAGTTTTTACAGTAAAAAGGGACAGGGATTGATTAGTGTTGTGTGCCCTTGTTTTCAGAAGGGAGGTGGAGACTGGAACTGGCAGAACAGTAAATGTGTCTCTACCCAGAGTTTTGCATTACAGCCTGATCTGTCAAAGGAGAAACTCCAAAACAGAGGATGTGCTCCACAACTCTTTAAACGCTATGGTTATCAAGATGCAGACATACTCTTATATATGCCTATCTAACACATATATCGCACACATGTTCTGCAGTAAAGTCTGACCTCAGGCAACTGATGAAGACTATGCTTTTTAAAAATACAATACAGAAGGAAAAGAAACATAACAAACCTCAGCTGTGTGTTATCTGTCACTCAGTTGTCAAAAAATTTCTCTAAGTTTCTAATCTTCCCCTCCAAACTCCATGGATGAGCTGGGTTCATGCCAGATGCAGGTTGTAGAAACGCCGGAAGCTGCCCTATACCTGGTCAGTCTATTGGTCCATGTGGCCCAAAATTGTCTCCTCTGACTGGCAGCATCCCTCTGGGGTCACCTGTACAGAGCTCTTTCCCATCACCGGCTGCTACCTGAGATAACTGCTAACTGGAAATACCCCCAAGGATTGAACTTGGGTCCTTCCCCAAGAGAAGCATGCACTCTGCTGCTATTAACCTCCCCCGCAGCTACTCCCTGTTCACGTCAGAAAGAGAGTAGCAGATCCTAGACTTGTGCCTCGAAAACTCTTCACGAACAACAAACGAAACGCATGGCACCTTTAAAATGTACGCGTTTATTTTGGTATCTAAGTGGTGCGCCTGACTTTTGCAGGAGAGTGAGGATCAGGCCCCTGTGATACTGTCTTTTTCTTCCCTGTTCTCAAAGCTACCAGTCTAGTTCCTCAACGCACACGATGGCTCAAGATCATGACCAGGACGGATTGTGATTGCCTAACTTGGTCGCTGTTGTGACAGCGAGGAAAGGGGAGGAGAGGACCAGGCTACTTACCGCTCAGATAGTTGGTCCACTTGTACAGAATCCCCTCCATGGTGACAAGGGTCCCCCCATCCAGATCTGCTTGGGACAGGGAAAACCTCTCCCCCTGGCCGTCCCCGAGGAAACGTTTAAGCTCTTAGCCCCTGGGCTGAAGCATTGACACTCAGGGCCATTCTGAGGCTCGCTGAAGTCCGGCCCGCCTCCCTGTCTTTTCCCCCACCCTCCCCCCTGACCCTGCCACCCAACTACAGAGCACTACGCTACTAGCGTAGAAATCCAGGATATATTGCATCTACAGAGTTTGAGCTTTCCTAAGGAGTGGCGTAAAGGTGTTTTGGAATACAAGCTGCCCACGTGATTGGGAGAATGGGCGTGGCTAGAACGCCAGAAGCAGATGGACTCTCGAGAGCCAATGAGACCGCCGTTCTTGCCACAGAGTCAGCCAATGATCGCAACACAGAAGCCGATTGTATTGTGTTGTGGGATTCCAAGATATTCGCGCCGCGTTCTCTTCCTGGAATGCTGGGTTGGCCAATGATCGCTGGCAGATGAGAGCCTCTGTCGGTTTTTTAAATATAATTTTAAAGATGGGCAGTTCTGTTTCCCAATGGAACAGCAATGTTTTTGAGTCCGGCCCTCACGCCGAGCCAACCAGAAGGCGAGGCAGAGGTGGGTAATAAATGGATGCGAAAGAGCTGGTCACCGTGATTCGGGGACGAGTTTGCCACGTCTGCGGATTTGAAGAGTGGGAATGAAAGACAGTGGGTCATGGACGCTGGCAGTTAGTTTGAGCCTATCGCATGTTCATCTCTAGCACCGCCCTTAGTTCATGGAGAGTGCCAAGAAGACCGTGTAGTTTAATAGTTCGATGAAGTTATTGTGAAGTGGCGCTTGCATGGAGTGGCTATTCAAAAATCAACTCTCTACTAGTGAAAAACTCGCATTAAAATGTAAGATAAAATCGAACCTACGATGTCTGTAGAAGCTTTTATTTTAAGCTAGCGCTAGAATTCAGCTTCCTGGGACCATTTATTAATTTGTCTAGATCTTGCTCCGAATGGTTTTTTAAAGGAAGATGTTGATGGTGCATTTATGGTAGATGGTGCATGTTGCATTTTAACCTAAGAGCTAGTATTCATATAACACCTAAAAATAGTTAAAATGAAAAGTGCCTTTTGGAGTCTCCTTTTTTTCGCGTTTGTGGCTTTGGGGATTGCAGCGCTCATTCCAGAACCAGAAGTAAAGATCGAAGTGCTCCATAAACCGTTCATTTGCAAAAGGAAAACCAAGCTGGGAGACATGATGTTGGTGCACTATGAAGGCTACTTGGAGAAAGATGGTTCCCTCTTTCATTCTACGTAAGTGCCCCCCCCCAGTTTGTTTATTTATTTATTTTATTAAATCTATTTCCCACCCTTCCTCCCAGAAGGAGCCCAGGGCAACATATATGGTGGGAAAATACAGCTGGCTGACTATTGAATTCTTCTATACAAGACTCTAAAAACCACAGGATGTATGGAATTCCATGGTAGGTTATTGGGCCTGTTGCTGTAGAACAGGAGTGGCTAAACTGTAGCCTTCCAGATGATGTTGCACTCCCATCTGTCCTAGCCAGGATTGCTGTGGATTATTATGTGAATTGTAGTCAATATCTGGAGGGCCACAGGTTTGCCACTATTGCTATAGAAACTATAGTATTAACAGTGATAATTATTAGTAAAAACAATAATTACACTTTAGTTCCACTCTGCTCCCAGTGTGGTGTAGTGGTTAGAGTGTTGGACAACGATCTGGGAGACCAGGTTTGAATCCCCACACAGCCATGAAGCTCACTGGGTGATCTTGGGCCAGTCACTGCCTCTCAGCCTCAGAGGAAGGCAATGGTAAACCACCTCTGAATAACACCATGAAAACCCTATTCATAGAGTCGCCATAAGTCGGGATTGACTTGAAGGCAGTCCATTTCCATTTTCCATGTACATCAGGTATACATGGTTCTCCTGCTATCCTTATTGAAGTAGGTTCTTTTAAGAGGATTGGACAAATTCATGGAGCATAAGGATATCAATACTGTAGTTACTACCATGGTGACTGTGTTCTACCCCCACTTGATATACCAGTTGCTCAGAAGTGGGAAGAAAGTTGCTGCTTTCAGGTCCTGCTTACAGACTTCCCATAGGCGTCTGGTTGGTATAGGATGCTGAACTAGATGGGCCTTTGGTCTGATCTACCAAGACTCTTATATTGGTGTGACTAAGAGATAGTGGATGGTCCAAATTAACACAGTGAACCTTACGGCTGAACTTTGTGGGCTTGAACCTAGAATCCCTCGGTCTTAGTCTAACAATCTAACTCATGGATGGGGAACCTATGGCCCTCTAGATGTTGGACTAAAAATCTCACCATCTCTGACCACTGGCTGTGCTGGCTGGGGCTAGTGGGAGTTGCTTCAGTCCAACATCTGGGGGGCTACAGGTTCCATATCCTAATCTAACCATTGTACCACCTTATCCAAGAAGCAAACAGTTGTGTGAAATGTAGCCCAATACAAGTCATGAACATATGTGGTATGCCCTGAGCCAGAGAGATTGATGTGCAGCTCTGGGATGTGTGCATAGTTGCCCTGGTAAAGTAAAATGTAACTGTCATGCATTTGTCTGCTAATAGCTAAATTTTACCTTTGAGTTATTAACTAAAATATTGAAATGATAATTAAAATCCATGGCCTACCAAAAGATAGGAAGGTGGCCATAATTAGAACTGTTGCCCAATTAAACATAAAACTGTCTAATATGAGTTATTCTTGATTTGATTAAATCTGTATTAACTTGCATATTAGAAACAATTGTTCCAAATATAGCTTACTGTATTTGTCTTCAGATGTTTACATGTATAGTAGCCATCATCCTAATTTAGTAGACCAGATTAGTACATCAACATAGCTGAATCAGCCTGTAGAGAAAGACTGGGTGAACAGATATAAGCTCCTAAATGCCAATACTGTATATGTGGGCCTGATGTTCATTGGAAGCGCATTTCAAAGGGTAGGGGCCACCACATTAAAAGCCTGGTTTTAATGGACTTAAGACGAGCTTTCAGTGGTGGGGAATCTTTGGCCTGCGGGTATGGGGTAGGTAAAGAGACAGCTGCACTGAAAGGAGATTTGCAGGCACTGCTAACCAGAGGTGCCTGCAAAGCACTGGGAACTGGACTTCTCACGACCCAGTGATCAGTGGATAGTTACTATGTTGTACATAAATCAATGTTTTCTATGTTTGTTTCAGCTACAAGCATAATAATGGCCAACCTACATGGTTTACACTTGGTATAAAGGAAGTTATCCAAGGCTGGGATAAAGGTTTGACCCAGATGTGTGTAGGAGAGAAACGCAAGCTAATTATTCCTTCATCCCTGGGTTATGGAAAGGAAGGAAAAGGTAATACCGTCCAGGTTCAAGAAATTCTTAACATTATTATATAATAAAAACATTCAACACATCTGGGTCATAGTATGGAATAATGTAGAATACACAAGTATGTTCAAAGGTAGTTTGATTTTCCTTTACCTGGTAATTTCCATTGATGATGATAGAACTAAGAAAACTTGAGGTGAAAAAAGTCCATTAGTTTGTGATACATAGTGCGAGAAAAACAAATCTGTTTTAATTTTACTGAATGATGTGATCCATTCAGAAGGGATCATGTTTCCATTTTTCTTCTCTAGCTCTTTATTTTCAAACATAACTGCCCAATGTTACAATTAAAGTGCAGTCCTATACATATTTACTCTATAAGTAAGTCCCACTTTGTTCTATGCAGCTTTTTCCTAAGTACGTTGTGTAATTGCATTGCAGCCCTTGAACATGTTGTTTATTATGATTTGTTGTTAAATTTATATCTCACTCTTCCTCCCAGAAGCAGCCCCCAGCAGCAAACAATGAGCGATAAAACACTAAAACATATTTTAAAAAATCTTAAAAATAAAAACTCTTTAAAAGCAATTCCAATACAGATGCAGACTAGGATAAAACCTCTACTTAACAGGCTTGTTGTAAGAAGGGGGTTTTCAGTGGGTGCCTGTCTAATATTTAAGGGGAGAGAATTCCAAAGGGTAGGTGCCACAGCACTAAAGGTCCACTTCCTATGTTGTGCAGAACGGACCTCCTGATGAGATGGTATCTGGAGAAGGCCCTCATCTGTAGGGCACAGTGATCAATTGAATATATAAGGGAGTACTATGATCTTTCAGGTATCCTGGTCCCAGGCTTTACAGGTCTTTAAACACCAAAACCAGCATATTGAACTTAGTCTGGTAGGTAATGTGCAGACAGCGTAATTCTTTCAGCAGTGAAGTAACATGTTGGCAATGTCCTTCCCCAGTGAGCAATCACGCTGCTGCATTTTGCACCAGCTGCAACTTCTAGACCAACCTCAAGGGGAGTTTTGGCCCTACAAATGTTGTTGAACTATAGGTTCTTCATTCTTGATACATATCCTACATTAGCAATGAGCCCCATTGAGATGAATGGGACTTACTTCCAGTTAAAATGTGCCCAGGATTACTCCCTATGTTAGTAGCCAGTTATGCATCTTTCTATGCTTTTAAGCACGTAGCTAATAAAATGAGATTAGCCAAAGCATATAACTTGGCGGCACTGATGATATTTATATTCTGGGTAATGTTCTTAATCTTGTCTCCATGTTTATGTACCATGTTTGGCAGGAAAAATTCCACCTGAGAGTACATTGATCTTCAGCATTGACCTTTTAGAAATCAGAAATGGACCACGATCTCATGAGTCTTTTCAACAAATGGACCTCAATGATGACTGGAAACTTTCCAGAGAAGAGGTGATTTGGCTAATGCATTCTACAATTGTGTGTGTTTAAGTATTGAACAGGAAAATAAAATTTAGCTTTTACTTCCCTGTAACTTATGTTGTTCAAATTTGGCATTTGTAAATCTCTCTTATGATGTTTTGAGCTGGTCTAGATGGAGCAAGATTTCAGCTTCCTTTTCTGCACTCAAAACTCTGATGTTGACTGTACAGAGAGCAATTCAAGGTGTTGATGCCTTCTCAGTAAGTCTTTGCGGTACAGAGACTACTTGTGCCTGCATTTCTGAGTAGCAAGCAACATTCCTAAGACCAGGGGCTCCCCAACTGTGGTCCATGGGCCACCAGTGGTCCATGGCATGTCTCCATTAAATATTCATATTTATTTTTAATTGTATTTATTGCTTCTTTTGTTGTATTCTATTTCAATTTGAGTTCTATGGAATGGCAATATAAGAAATAAAAGAAGAAATAAAAATACAATTAAAAATCATATAGCATCTAGCACAGCAAATTACAACTGCTACAACAGGCAGAAAACTCAAGGGTCCACCAAGACCACCAGCAATTTCAAGTGATCGGGGGGGGGGAGAGAATATGGGAACCACTGCCTAAGACGTTGCAAAGAACACTGCAGAAAAATTAACTTCAGTAAATTTGGTCTGTTTTTGGAAATAATGTCTGTACTTCTTTTGGTTATATCAAAACCAACTAGAATTACAGAGCAATCCAAACTATAGGAAGCCAGCGCAATTTACTCTGGCCTAATTAAACCAGAGTAAGTTACCCCTGCTCCAAACTCCTTTTGGGAACAGCTGAGCCAGCCTCCAAGCCTGGCAGAAGGAAAACAAGCCTTTAAAACAGAGTTTGCTTTATACCTCTCTTTTTACCAGTGTAACTTCCACTGGGTTGCTAGGTCTTGTGATCAAGCTGAAAGGAGTTTGGAATAGAGGTAAGTCTCTTGTTCTGTCCTGCCTCCTCCATGCCCCTGCCACATTCCCAGAAAGTCATTTTCTTGGTACTTAATATAGTTGAGCCAGGATGGCAGACAAGCCTGCTCAGCCAGATATCCACCTATTCCAACCCCCCTCATCCCAGCAGATCTTGGGCTTGGATTGTTCCTTCATAGTTTTGATCAAGTACATCAGTTACAAGGAGGAGATTGAATGCTGTTGCTTTCATTTTCAACTATCCACAGTTTCATTAATATATGTTCTTGGTTCATGCTGACAATGGTTTATTGATAGAAGCCAGGATCATTAACCACAGTTTAAAGTTGGCATTATCTCAATAAACCATAGTTAATACTAACCACACTTTGCCCAGATTTGGACTTAACAAGAAACTAAGTTCAAACAGAAACAAAAGCATCTAATCTCCTTGCAGCTATATCGGGGGACGGCGTGCATGAACCTAAGGTTCACTTGTATAAAGCTAAACTTCTCTGCAGTGGGCCCTTCCTCGCCTATGAAACCCTATCTGACATTTTAAAGAAAGTGCATCTTAGAATGGCCTTTGTAGTTTAAATTGGGATACTGGCTAATGGGGCTATTGTCCAGGGCTGGTTTTACTCAGGTTTATTGTTTAAATTTTATTTTCATTTCATTTTTAATTTGCATACTGCCTTTCTACGTTGCTGTACTCAAAGTAATTCTTTTTATGTAATGTAATGTTCTTTATTGTTTTGTTATATTAACTGTTTTGCTGAATTATATGGATTTTGCACTGCTTTATGTGGAGATTATCTTAAAAAGCAGTACAGAAGTCTTAAAATAAAATTATGTTTAGTGTTCTATGGGACTGGCTGAGTTCACATACATTTACAAGCCCTTGGAAGAGGTGGGAATGAAATAGCTGTCACTTTTGGTCAAATTATTACCTTTTCTGAATGTACTGGATAGGATGGGCCACTTAGATTGGCCTGCTTTCTCATGTCAGCCTCTTTCCCTTAAATATCAACTCCAACAGCTACTTAATGATTAGAATGTTATGTTTCTCCTGTCTTGTCTCATAGGTGAAAGTATATTTGAAGAAAGAATTTGAAAGGCATGGTGCACCAATCAATGACAGCCACCACGATACTTTAGTTGAAGATATATTTGACAAAGAAGATGAAGACAGTGATGGATTTATATCTGCGAGGGAGTTTGTTTATCAGCATGATGAACTGTAAAACATTTTAAAGCAATGACCTACAAACTGATGCATCTAAATATATAGTATTTTTTGTATTTGGAGATGCCTGTTACGGGGGGGCGGGGGAAGAGATGCATTGCTATTTTTCTACCTGGACTACTCTTGATACCAAATGTTGTGACTTGCGTTTACAAGTAGAAGCATCTGTTCCAATGAGATTTTAATCGGAAACTTCCCGATGTATTTATTTAGAAAACTATGAAATAAATCTATGTCCCAGTAACAATTATTGCTTAAAATTTCACTACTCCACCGTTCTTCCCCCCACCCTTAAGTTCACATTTTTCTAGTACTTTGGTCTATTTTAGTGTTCTGTCAAACTAATATTATAGTGTAGCCCTATGTATGTCTACTCAGGGAAGCTCCATTAAATTAAACAGGACTTATTCTCAGTTAAGTGTGTTCTGACTGCAGTCTTACCCACATAGGTTTGCCTCCTGCTGTCTTGACAGTGCCAAACTGATGTATTGGCTTGCTTTCTTAGCACCCATAGCTTAGAATGAAACATGCCATCTGTATCAGTGCCATATCTTCCACATAAAGCAACATAAAAAGTACAGTAAAACAAATAGTGATGCTGAGTTTTGGATGTGGGGGCAATTTGGAACGCAACATGTACACGCTCCTGAGAAATAATGACTTTTACCCAATACCTTTGATTGGGGGGAGGGGGGGGTGGCTTGTAACTTACGGTAACTGCAAGGAAACGGCCAGGTGAGGGGAGGGTTGCTCTTTAGCCGTCATTATGACTTGAGCACCTTATCTACAGGAACTTCATGGGACAAATATCTGCAAGAACTGGGGTTTTGCAAGGCTTTTGTATACTGCCATGGCAGTTTTTATAACGGCACATATGTTAAAAATACAGTCTGGTAAGGTTTGAGTTGCCTTTGAAAGATGAACACATAAACTTTTCCTACCTCATCTGTTCTTTCAAATGGCTCTAGTTTTGTCTTTTAAAGGGAGGGATTTTGACACGTGAGCCAAGCAGTAGTGCTCACCTCCAATCCCCTCCCCGTGCCCCCCCCCATTTCGGCCTATAGCAATAGTATCAGGTGATGGGTATATTAGGGCAAATGTACACATGCAGTCTCAGTGGCTTTGATGTCATATCATGATAAGCCACATATGGTCTAAAATGTTTTATGTTTCAAAGAAGCTGTGAGTGGTAAGCTAGAAATAAACCAAGAACAAAGCTTGGTTTATTTCTTGCTTGCCAGTTGTGGCTGGTGTGACAAACTATGGTCTGGATCTGGATGATATGACAGGTCACCCCTTCCTCATTTCCTCTACTCTTCCCTCCCTCTGCATGGTCAGTTTTACCTATCCCAGCCATGATTGCATGGGAGTAAATCCCACTGAACTCAATAAGCATGCAAATAATCAGACCTGCCTTTCCCCTCCTTCCCCTCTCCTCTCCCTTCCTTCTCCTTTATTCCTCTGTCCCTCTTCCTTCTTTGTCCTCCCCTGCCCGCTCCAGGCCTCCCTCCCCATAGTCAGTTTTACCTATCCTAAGCATGATTGCATTTCCTCTACTCTTCCCCTGCATGGTCAGTTTTACCTATCCCAGCCATGATTGCATGGAAGTAATTCCCACTGAACTCAATAAACATGCAAATGATCAAACTTGCCCTCCTCTTCCCCCTCCTGCCTGCTCCCATCGCCCTCCTCCCCTCGCCATCCCGTGGTCAGTTGCACCCTATCCTAAGCATGATTGCAGGGGAGTAAATCCCACTTAACTCAATAAGCATACAAATTATCAATCCATTCCCAGCAAACTTTCACACCATCCCATTTCTTACTTCCTGGATTAAAAAGCAGAGAAATTCACTAATAGGCAAAAAAAACTTGAGGTTTAAGACCCTACCTATAGTCAATAGATATTTCTATCAAACTTTAAAAAGCAGGGGAATTAGGCAGCTATAGTGAATGCACCAGGGGAGCAGGAGACCTGACCTCTCTGAGATATTCTACTGCCCTACAAATTTGTCAAAATGCAAACACAATTTGGGTTGGTCTTTCACAGTCCAATCCACTTTCATGTGTAGCTTGGAAGCATTTGGTAATATTTGCCTCTGAGCATATGGTGAGTGGTGGCAACACCTGCAATCAGCCCAAATAACAGCAACAAGACATGTGCTGTGCTGATCTTGTTTTAGCAAGGAGGAAGCAACAATATTAAAACAGTTGATATAGTTCAGATAGTCACTTTATGTTTTATTTACTTTGCAATTTTAATAAAGTTTCCTATAGTAAATCATTTTCTCTTGCTTCTGTTTCTGTGAATATGTGAAGCACAGCAGCACTTTGCAACACTAAAGAAAAGCTCCAAAAACAATTGTGGAATAATGGTACTGACTATTCTGCAGAATAGTTTCCAACGGACAGAAGGAGTGTCTCAGTTTGCACAAGATAAAACAGTGGGAGGTGAAATATTCTAGCAAAATTCTAGGTGTGCTCATGTTTTTAATTGACTGTGCCCACCTTGCCTTAAATGAAGTAGTTTAAACATGGCAGACTGAAAACATGCATCCTCTTTTTTCCAACAGCTAGAGTCGTTGCTGAAGTAGCAATATATTGTAATCAGTCTGATTTTACATCTGTCAGATTCAACTGCTAATGCACCCAAAATAGAAATAGAGCATAACCTCCATTTTGAAACACTAAAGACTGTCTTCACCATCATATGACATTGACCAATAAAAAGGCTTTGAAATTAATTAAAATTAATATGAACAGATTTCTAGGATGAATAATGAGAGATAATTTTCTAGGTTAGATTCTCAAGAAACAGTAGTAACACAGAAAAGAAGCAAAGGAAGAAGAAGACGAACAAACAGACAAAAATGTAATTCTCCATCTTTGGAGTGGCAGGTGTTGCCACCACTCATCATATGCTCAGAAGCACATGTTACCAAATTCTTCCAAGCTATACAGGAAGTGGACTGGACTGTGAAAGACCAACCCAAATTGTATTTGCATTTTTACAAATTTGTAGGGCAGTAGAATATCTCAGAAGGAGGTCAGGTCTCCTGCTCCTGTGGTGCATTCACAATAGTTGCCCAATTTCCCTGCTTTTAAAAGTTTGATAGAAATATCTGTTGGCTATAAGTACATTCTTAAACTGCAAGGTTTTTTGCCTATTAGTGAATATGTATTACATTGCAGCCTAAGGTAGCTTCCTAGTCTGTTGAAGCAACTAGGTCTCAGTCAAGCCACCTTAAAAACTAAGGTGTCTCACGCAGTTGGAGCCCACCACATTGCCAATTGAATGGAAATGTTACCCTCTGGTAGATATAGACAAGTAAAGAACACAAGCAAAAGCCATGAAATAGGGATCAAAGATACAATACATCCACCTCCACAATTCTGTGTGCGTTTGTAAATACAAATCATACTTCAGTTAACCAATCGTCCAGGAAAGAAGCTCCTTAACAAAGCCTTGGGGGGGCAGCACCCACACTGACATAGTCAGAATGTGGCTCCTCGTCTACTGGACTGGGCTGCTGCAGGCAGCTCTCTCATGTGTGGATGGAATGGCGCTACTTGCCAGGTGGTGCAAGCGCCTTCAAGTGCCCTGAAAGCACTGTTTACTGCAGACACATCTGGACGACTGTAGGGGAGGATGGCAGAGAGAGAAAGACCAGGCACAGCATGGTGTTGACAGCTGCCCCTTGCCTGCCTGGTCAAGTGTATGGAGAGAAGAACTGTGCTCAAAGCTGTAGAATGCTATAGCAAGATGCTACTTGATAAAAGAAAAAAGGCAAGGCAGGCATCCCTGGGTGCATTTTGGAAGAAGCCTTCAAGTGGTCTGTATGCAAGGCTTACCTGACCTGGTTGTTTCATTTCAGACATGCACATTGTTAGTTTTGATTAAAATGTTTGCTCAAATATGTTGAACTGCTCTTCTTTTTTGTGGTGTAGGAACCTATCCGTTTTCTTTCCTCTGGTACCAAAGTTTCTGTTAAAGAAATAATGTCCAGGAACGCATGTACTTCGCTGAGGTATTACTTTATATAATATTTCAAATGCATGCATACACCTGATGAAGTGAGTTAATAATATACACACAAACTTCCTTCTGTTAGCCCATTAAAGTGTCCTGAGACTGTTGTTCCTAGGGGGCTTACTGATAGTTCAGTAGTGTAGTGGCTAACTCAGAAGTGCAGCATTCCTTCATGATAGTCACAGCCACACACTTTTTAAAATCTTTTTTGCTGCTGGGCTGAGAATGAGATCCTTGTTAATACCTTCTCCCACAGCAATAGTCCCTAGGAGCTAATAAGCATGAAAGGGGAGAGAGTCACTGAGAAGAGCCTTCTCAGCACGTTAGAAGACTCTTCTTAGTGGCTAACAGCCTCCCCTTTCATGCTGATTGGCTCGTAAGATGCGGGAGACATAAAGGCCGTGCTCCCAAAAAAGTAAGGGGTCTAAGACCCCCTGAGACCCCGGCTCTAAGACCGTATGCTTTGTAGTGGCCCAGTCACTCATTTGTGTCAGAGGAGGCTGTTCAAATTCCAATACCTTAGCGAGCCAGCTGAACCTAACGTGGAATTACATGGACCTAAGAAGCTCCGTGAGCCCCTCAGAGCCTCAAAGCTTGGAAGCCTCGCTCTTTTATCTCAGATGCACGGGAAAGAGGAAAAGGAATGGCACTCTGTTCATCCTCAGAAACGCTCTCCATACACTCCATCGCCCAGCTCTGGTTTTGTTGCCCTGAATCAAAGCGCTTCTGCCTTGCATTCGTTCATGGTCCGCTTGTGAGGACAGTCCCCTTTCCGGCGGTAAGATTCTCCCGCTTCCTTCTCTCGTCTATTTCTGCCGCCTGACCGCTGGCTGATCCCTGCGGAACAAGCGACGGCAGCAGCGCGACGGCGCTCACCCGCTAGGAGGCAGCGGCACAGCCTGCAGGCTCCCCACACCCCCTCGCTGCTGCTGGCAGGCTGCTCACGTGAGCTGGAGCGCAGCTGGTACCTGGAGAAGAGGCCGCCGCCTTGTCGCCGGCTCTCCTTCCTTCCCTTTAAATATTTGCAGAGAAGGGACAGCTACAGCCAAGGAAAACACTGAGGCGGGCGATCGGCAAGGTGAGTTTATTCCGGTGGTTCCCGCTTCTATCCTCCTCTGCTGCCGGTCTTTAGTAGCTAGAGTTGATCTGCTCTTCTTCTCCTCCAGCCCGTTACACTGGGGGAAGGATGCACAGACAGGGACGATGAAGGAGCTTGCAAATGTCTCCCGCCACAGCA
This sequence comes from Rhineura floridana, assembly GCF_030035675.1. Taxonomy (NCBI): domain Eukaryota; kingdom Metazoa; phylum Chordata; class Lepidosauria; order Squamata; family Rhineuridae; genus Rhineura; species Rhineura floridana. Next base: position 36,392,511 of record NC_084489.1, read on the forward strand.
GTAAGCAGGCGTCAAGGGCATGCCTGGAGGTGCGCTGCCTCTTGTGCGTCATCCCTAGCGGGTCATATTCCGCCTCAATCTGCACTGAGAGCTCTGGCCAAGAGTTAGCCTAGAAGGCTGTAGTACTTCTTCTCGAGGGTCGCCCTGTTGGCCCTTCCCCTCTTTTGCAGGTGGATCCACCTCCGGGGATCCTGGAAAACAGCAGGTGAGCTTCGATACACACACCCCGGAGAGATCTGGAGAGCGACGGAGCTCTAGGGCTAAATCAACTGTGCAACTCACTTTATCTCGGCGTGTGATGACTCATCTTGCTGAATGTGTGAATGTCCTCCCGTGGGAAGCAGCAAAGCGTTCTTAATAGTCCTGGCTTGCGGGGTTTGGTCCACGATGGCCACTTCACACGTGGAACCATCATCACTGGTTACATGCTCATCACTGGGTGAATGGATGACGATACTTCCTCCCCTATTCACCATTTACTTCTTGATGTACAGTTATTTATGTGTGGTAACTGGTAAATACCAGAAAGCTGGTGTGTGAGATTTCTGGAAAGTTATAGGCACTTGGATGCTATACAGGAGTACAGGACTTAGTATGTATAATAATTGGGGGGCATATATACATGTTGTTGATGGATGTGTACCTGTGTGTAGATGTAAATGCAGGCACGCTAGCTTTAATAACTATGTTGCTATTAGGTTTTTGAACAGTTTCTACTGCCATAGTCCCAATGGCTTCATGCACTTCATTCTCCATGTATCATCTATAACATTAGATCCGTTCTATTGCTTTTTACTGTAGTTTTCTGGCACTTCTTATTTCGTTTAGAAGGTTTAACTGTTAAACCTTTAACAGGTGATGTCTGTCTAGAGTCTAGAGTTTAGTATAATATGGCCGCCTGCTATATGTATATGGTCTAGCTGCCTTTGTGTTTTGTCTGACTCGTTCAAAACATTTCTGCAAAACTGTTTTTCATTGTGTCTCCTAGCTCCTTTCAAAATAAATAATGGAGTAGAGGCAGATTGCAAGTAGTAGATGTGAGAATTTACTGCAATCTGCTAATTTTATTTTCTAAAACTGTGAATATTAGATCATAATCTGAAAGAAAATGTATTCCTTGCCTGTTTGTTTTTGCACTTGTAAGAAATTCAGCTGCTAAAGCAGTCTCACTGTACTTTAATCCAACAATTCTTTAAGGCTAAACTATTGGATTCTAACTCGAAACCTTTGCTTTGTTGATTGTCTGATCTTATGCAAAAAGACTGAAGCATTATGCTCAAAGTTATGATTTCAAAATGACATGGTGGTTTTCAAGACTGGCATGTATCTTCTTTTTATCAAGATTGGTTTTCTGATGAGTTTCCTATCTACTTGTTTCGTAGTTTAAAACACACTTTGCCTCTGTGTACATGTACTGCCCTGTAAAGCAAGGCCTTGACATTTTACTGCTTTCCAGACTGACCCATGTTACTCAAACTGGATAGGCCCAGTGGGTTAACTGTAGAGTGTCCATTATTGTTTTCCTTCCAGTCATATTCCAAAAAAGTTCCTCTCTTCCAGGTTAAATTCCGGGGCTGTAGGTGGCAAATCAGCTGGAGATGGAAATAGGCACTCCTAGCCACTGAGGCCACTGGAGTCTCCAGTGGCAATGTTGGATCCAGGAGTGGCCACAAGTTACAAACCTGCTCCTATATGAGCAATGACTTCAAAAACTAATGTCTCCAAAACGTTTTTGCAACAGAGACTTATAAACATCTCGATATAGAATAATCACACTGGATATTCTTCTATTTCTGTAATTTTTCAGATAATTTCAGATAATAAATGTTTTTAGTATGATGGTGATAAAAGTGTGTGCATCCTATGGCATGTGTTCCATTATCATACAAACTCTCCATTAATGGCCCATTTATATACAGTCTGTTGAAAGCTACTGATATTTTAGTAGAGAGGCTTATGGGACCCCTAGAGAATTGAATCACATAATAGTAGGGAGGGGCCTATAAGGCCATTGAGTCTAACCCCTTGCTCAGTGCAGGAATCCAAATTAAAGCATACCTGACAGGTGACTGTCCTGCTGCCTTGAATGCCTCCTGTGATGGAGGACCCACAAGTTCCCTAGGTAATTGGTTCCATCGTCGTACCACTCTAACAGTTAGGAAGTTTTTCCTGATGTTCAGCCAAAATCTGCCTTCCTGTACCTTGAGCTCATTATTCTGTGTCATGCACTCTGGGACAATCGAGAAGAGATCCTGGCGCTCCTCGGTGTGGCAACCTTCCAAGTACTTGAAGAGTGCTGTCATATCTCCCCTCAGTCTTTTGTTCTCAAGGCTAAACACGCCCAGTTCTTTCAGTCTCTCCTCATGGGGCTTTGTTTCCAGCCCCCTGTTCATCCTTATTGAAGGGTCATGCATCTGGGAATGCATGGGAAAGCTTTACTTCACATGTTTTACTTCACATTTAAAAAAAAAAAAATTAAGAACTCCAAGTTCATCAACTGGACCCAGATGGAAAACAGTGGCTCAGGATTATGTGGACCTTTTGTTGAGCCAGTTGCATAATAAGGTTAGGGGATGAAATCAAACCGATCAGTTCTTAAAGTTAAGTAGTAGTCCTAAACAACCATCTGGAATGGGTTGGGGGAACCAGACTTAGCTGTTTCCCAGCGCTTCCAGCAGAGTGGTCCTGCCTCCTCTCTCCCCCTCTGCTACAGTCTGATGGAATTACCTGCTGCATCCCATGAACCATACATTGGGACAACCTACATATACAAGTAAAATCTGCATCTGAGTTGTTCTACACCAGGAATTCTAACATATTATTTTTAAAAGCCTTTTTTGTTGTTGCTACTGTTAAAACTCTTGGTAGTCTATATCAAATAATCTAGTGATCTAGCAACAGAACTCAGATTGTCTTTTGCCTATCCCTAATCTTTTGTGAAAAGTACTACTAAGTAGTGAGCTGGTACACTTGAAGCAAATGCCCATGTGTGTCCCACTATTGCAGAATATTGCATCCCCTTTGAACCTAGACCATTGGGAACCACATAGTTGTGCAGTTGCCCAGCATATTTCTTTTACTGTCCAGGTGTAGCATTTTAAAGATACAAAGGTGGGCTCACAAGCCTTCAATATCAGATATGCTTTGTAAATATGCTATATATTCTCTCCTGCTCCTGTTTAGGACATGTCACTTTATAGGTAACAATTAGTATCTTGAATTAGGCCCACAGGCAACAACATTGCATATAATAGAGCTCCTTGTCAAGGTAATTATTTTCTTTTGTGTGTGTCAAAAATAGGTCCTATGTGACATTTGGAATAGGCGGGAAACCATAGGCCCATGGTGTACTTTTTCACTAGAGATGGGAGCTATGGGCTTGTCTCATCTTGGCACAGTGTGTTTTACTTTGATTATACTTGCTAGCCGTCTTAGTTTCCCCTTGGGCTTTGGTGCAGATTGGTGTGATCAAATGCAAAACAAGACAGGACTCCCAGTGGGTAGGTTTAGACTCTGGGTGTAATGGTTTGGTGCCCCTCTTTATAGATTAATGTGCGGGCCACCAACCTGTCACCTGAAGACACCATGGCACGTGTGAAGGTCTTCAGCGGTACCTCAACAGGTAGCCCAGCATCTCAGCTTCCATGGTTTTCTTTAAAAGGTATTTATTTAGCGCTCCTAGAAAGAAAGTTATGGAGCAAAATGTGCAGGTACCTTTCTAAGCAACTTCTGTGAAATGAGCCATCCTGGCTGCTCCTGCCTGTCAGTGTTATTAGCCAATGAGTGAAGTCAGAGCTGTGATTGGTGAGTTGTTTGGACACCAGGAAATAGACATTCCTGGGGTCCTAAAGAGCTGCTGTTTTACGCTCCTTTTTAATGCACTTTTCCTGCTTCTGTCTTTTTCTCTAGTCCTTGGAATCTCCATAGTTTGCCCTTCCTTTTTCCCTAGCAACCAGGATCCATCTTTCTTGTGCTGGGTTCCCTGAAATCAGTATTACCTTGATATTGTTTCCTGCAAATACTACTACATAATAAGTGTAGGTGATGTTAAAGAATCCCTCTCCCCGCAAAAGGCAAATGTGAAAAATGCAGAGAGGCTTAGGAATGTATCCTGCTTTTCAGAGATTCATTAAGAATTCTCTATATGATTAACTTAGGGTAAATGGTAGACATGTCTATTCAGAAGCAAGTCACTTTGTGCTTAACAGGGCTTGCTTCCAGGTAAGTGGGTACAGGATGTCATCCTAGGCTTTGGCTTAGGGCTGGCATTGGAAGAAAAATGGTGTTCTTGGGGCTTTAAGAGCTGTATGGCAGGCAGAAATTCAGCAGGCCAAGCTTTTTCTAGTATGGAAATAAAATTATGGGAAAAGTTTCACCATGACTACTCTGTAATTTTGCGTTATGCCACCCCCTTCATGGCAGTCATTTTGTTTTATGCCATACCTCCATGGCAGTTAATTTTGTTACTGGTGGCCCCAACACTCAAAATTTACAATTTATAGTTTACAATGTGCCTGGGGAAGAGATCTTTCTATCAAGTGGGGAGACTAGAGGGGCCCCCAATTGCCGTAGTGATGGGCAGAGGGAGGTATGGTGTTATGAGAGGGACATGCCAGGTAAGGGGAACGCGGCCCAGACATGTAGTGGCTGTGCCTTGTTCCGGTCCCTCTCATATCCGCAGGGTTGTTGGTTGTCCTCTCAGCCAACCCTCAGATCTCCAGTTGCTGCTTCTTAATGCCAGATCGGTACAAAATAAAACCTCCCTCATCCATGATTTGATTATGGATGAGGCAGCCGATCTGGCATGCATAACCGAGACCTGGGTGAGTGAGCAGGGTGGAGTTAGTCTCTCCCAGCTCTGCCCACCGGGGTATTTGGTTCAGCATCATGGGAGATATGAGGGTCGGGGAGGTGGGGTTGCTATGGTCTATAAGAGTTCCATCTCACTCACCAAGCACCATGTCCATACAGTTACGGGTCTGGAGTGTTTGCACCTTGTGTTGGGCCAGAGGGACAGACTGGGAATTCTTTTGGTGTACCGCCCACCTTGCTGCCCAATGGCTTCCCTAACTGAGCTGACGGAAGTGGTCTCGGAGGTATTGTTGAGATCCCCCAGACTATTAGTACTGGGGGATGTCAACATCCATGCCGAGGCTTCTTTGTCTGGGGCGGCTCAGGACTTCATGGACGCCATGACAACCATGGGGCTGTCTCAACGTGTTAGTGGCCCAACACATACATCAGGGCATACTCTCGACCTTGTTTTTACTACTGGACATGGGGATAGTAATCTGGATGTGGGGAGTCTTACATCTCTCCCTTTGTCATGGTCAGATCACTGCTTGCTGAAGTTTAGACTTTCAGTGGCCTTTTCCCTCTGCAAGGGTGGGGGACCTATTAAAATGGTCCGCCCCCGGAGACTAATGAATCCTGATGCTTTTCAAAGGGCTCTGGGGGATTTTCCGGCTGATAGGACTGGCGCTCCTGTCGAAGCCCTGGCTAATCTGTGGAATGCAGAGATGACCCGGGCAGTGGACACGATCGCTCCTGCGCGCCCTCTCCTTTGTAGAGCTCATACAGCTCCTTGGTATACTCCGGAGCTAAGAGCGATGAAGCAAGATAGGAGACAGCTTGAGCGGAGATGGAGACGAACTCCCGACGAATGCAATTATGCGCTGGTTTGTGCTTCTACCAAGCGGTATGTAGGTGCAGTGAGGGCGGCGAAGAAACAACATTTCGCTACCACTATTAAGTCATCTCTCTCCCGCCCAGCGGAGCTTTTTAGAGTTGTCCGAGGGCTACTCCACCCTGGCCCACAGGACATGGTAGATACATCGGTAGCCCGCTGTAATGAGTTTGCTAAGCACTTCCAGCATAAGATCTTATGCATTCGTCGGGACCTAGATTCCCATTTTATGACAGTTAGTCCTAATGAGGTGTCTGGAACACAGTCTAGTCATGTTTTGTTGGATGAGTTTCAGTCGGTTCAGTTCGAGGACGTGGACAAGGTGCTTGGACAGGTACGTGCAACCACTTCGGTACTTGATCCTTGCCCCTCTTGGCTTATAAAAACTAGCAAGGATGGAACAGCTGGCTGGGCCAAGGAAGTGATAAATGCCTCTTTACGAGAGGGAGTGGTCCCTGGCTGTCTGAAAGAAGTGGCGGTGAGACCACTCCTGAAAAAACCTTCCTTGGACCCAGAGGACTTTAACTATAGACCAGTGGCAAATGTTCCATTCTTGGGCAAGGTCTTGGAACGAGTGGTTGCTGACCAGCTCCAGGTGCTATTGGATGAAACCGATTATCTAGATCCATTTCAGTCGTGTTTCAGACCTGGTTTTGGCACTGAGACAGCCTTGGTCGCCCTGTGTGATGACCTATATCGGGAGAGAGACAGAGGGAGTGTAACTCTGTTGATTCTCCTTGATCTCTCAGCGGCTTTTGATACCATCGACCATGGTATCCTTCTGGAGAGACTTGCGGAGTTGGGTGTTGGAGGCACTGCTTGGCAGTGGTTCCGCTCCTACTTGGCGGGCCGTCTCCAGAAGATAATACTTGGGGAACATTGCTCGACCCCTTGGGTTCTCCAATATGGGGTCCCGCAGGGTTCGGTCTTGTCTCCCATGCTTTTTAATATCTATATGAAGCCGTTGGGTGCAGTCATCAGGAGTTTTGGAGTGCGTTGTCATCAGTACGCTGATGACACGCAGCTCTACTTCTCCTTTTCATCTTCTTCAGGTGAGGCGGTCGATGTGCTGAACCATTGTCTGGACGCGACAATAGACTGGATGAGAACTAACAAACTGAGACTCAATCCTGATAAGACTGAGATGCTGCTGGTGGATGGTTTCTCTGGTCAGATGGTGGATACATACTCTGTCCTGGACGGGGTTACACTCCCCCTAAAGGATCAGGTTCGTAGTTTGGGAGTCGTTTTAGACTCTTCCCTATCACTCGAGGCCCATATAGCCTCGGTGGCACGGAATGCGTTCTACCAACTTCAGTTGGTAGCCCAGCTACGTCCCTATCTGCGTAAGGAGGACCTTACATCAGTGGTTCATGCTCTGGTAACCTCACGTTTGGACTACTGCAACGCGCTCTACGTAGGGCTACCTCTGAAGACGGTTCGGAAGCTACAGCTAGTGCAAAATACGGCGGCCAGACTGCTAACAAGAACTAAGCGGTCTGAGCATATAACACCTGTTCGGCTCACCTGCACTGGCTTCCAATATGCTACCAGGCCAGATTCAAAGTGTTGGTATTAACCTATAAAGCCTTATACGGCGCGGGACCACGATACCTGCAGGAACGCTTCTCCCGTTATGAACCGGCTCGTACACTACGGTCTACTACGAAGGCCTTCCTCCGGGTCCCGACCCATAGGGAGGCCCGGAGGGTAGTAACAAGATCTAGGGCCTTCTCAGTGGTGGCCCCCGAATTGTGGAATAGTCTCCCCGAGGAGGTACGCCTGGCACCGACACTATTATCTTTTCGGCGCCAGGTTAAAACCTTTCTCTTCTCTGAGGCATTTTAATCTAAGTTATTTATGTAAATGTTGTAATTGGTATTTTAGATGATGTACTTTTATATTTGTTATATTGATCTTGTAATTTTATTATTGTATATGTTTCTATGTTTGCCGCCCAGAGAGCTGTTTGCTAGTCGGGCGGGATATAAGCTGAATAAAATAAATAAAAATAAATAAAATTTGAATTTTCCCCGTTCCAAAAAGTTTGGCAACCCCTGGGTTAATGTACTTCACTTATTTCAAATGATATTTTGGGGTGGTCCTCTTTGATGTTAATATTGTATTACCTTAAAATGTAGTTGTTAGCCCTGCTGCTTTGGGGAGGGGGTGTTCTGCTCATTCTCCTGAGTGGGCCCCTCGACCTTCTGCCCTACGTCCTTCCCTAATGGCGGCTCTGAAGGGTCCTGAAACTTTTAATAGTTGTGTAAAAGAGGATTTCCACAAGTATACCATTACTTATCTGAATTACCAGAAGTTCAAGCTTTTTATGCAATTACTAAAGGTACAGGAGTCTTGTCTTTCTCTGCATTGGGTCATCCTATAGTGAAGTTGGAGCTGAAGGATGGTGAGTGTGGCAGAGATGCCTAAATGAGGGCCTGCATATTTTTGAAGATGGTTGGTATGTATTTCTGTGCACAGAGATCCCTTTGAATGCACTGTGTATTTACTGGAAAGTCTAAAATTCGTTTTAGAGCATGGGAGAGCGAAGGACCATAAATATATTAAGCATGCAGCCATTTTAAATATTCATATGTAATAAAGAAAATGGTAACCCATTTGTACTATTTATATTTGAATTTTGCCTCAAGGGGAATGTAAGAGGTAGTTGAGCTGTGGTTTATTGTTTCATCATACACGGTTTCTTTCCAGCAAAATGTTCCCACCTTACGTTCCTTTGATAGGAAAAATGGGTCTCCTTTGAAAAAATGGTTGCCTGCAGAGCTTATGCCATTTGGATTGCCACAATTCAAGACACATTAACAGAGGGTAGCAATCATAAAAAAAAGGCTTCTGCATATTCAAAGCCATTTATACGTCCATATGAGAATCAACTATTTGGGCTAGGGTTTTTAACCATTTATGCCTGGGTGTTTCCCAACACATGACAGACCGTGAGGAACATCTTGAGGTTGTTTCATGGAAACAAAGCTTCAGGGCACCAAGTTAGAAAGGCAAGGGAAAGAGCCATCCTCTCATTCAGCCTACTAAGCAATCACTCAAATTGCAAAGCAAGACTGGCTTTTTCCACACTTTGTTGGGCTTGGTTTGTGTGTGTGTGTGAGCTGTTTCCTAGTGACTGTATTTGCAGCAGAAGCTAATGGCTCTAGCCATCTGAAACAAAAGGCAATTGGTAGACAAAATCCCCCTTCTCCCCCCTCCCTGCCTCAGCCTCCTCTCTCATTGTTTCAGTGCATGGCATGACAAAGTATCTATTTCCAGTGCTGTGTGTGCTAGTTTCCCAAGCCCTGCATGTGTGCCTTTCAACATATAATGGAAAGCAGACTAAACTCAGTCGAGACTAAACTCAGTCATTATAGCTGAGAATTAGACACTTTTTAATATACATATTAACAACTTTAAAAGCAACAGGAGGTGTGGTAGATTTGCCACATTTCACAGCATGCCCATTTGTGCCTGTCACAAGCCTGTGAATGCAGCCTTGCATTAATGCAGAATAGGTGTTTAATAGAAAGAAAAAATAAACTTTGCTATCCACTTCCTATAGTAGCAGTCCTTAGTTTATGCTATTGTTAAGCACCCCACAAGTCCTGAAGATGGCCCAAGTATCTGTACAAATAAGCACTTAACAGTGACTTTTAATAAAATTTAAATTCTGTTTAGGGTTCCTCAGATTAAAAGGTTGCTTTAAAACAAAGAAATTTACATGTTAAACAAAAATATTTACTCTTTAGCTTACAGATTTATTTTAAGCAAATTCGCACAGTAATCAAAAAGACATTAGCTGAAAGAACAGCAAAAATAGCAGTACACAGTCAAATCCCTTGAGATGAATTTTCATTAAAAAAAACACTTGAAAGTGAGAAATTGCTTCAAAGTTGTCACTTTCAAGCAGTGATAAGGGAATTAGAGATTGCTTTCTGGCCATTGTCTTGTCTGATAAGATCTACATCAAAGCAACCTGCTACAATTTTGTCTTCAAATTAACTGTGCATGAATAATACACCATCTTGTTTAAAGTAGAGCTGAATTGTATCTCCTCATTCCATGAATGTATGCTTTTTGAGACAAGGGATGATAATCACTAGCAACATACCCATCAAGCTTTTAAAAAGTGAATGGTGCTTGTGCTATGTATTGTATACAATGAACAATTTATGGCTGGAGAAATAGAGCTGCTCTAGATGTTGTAGTCACTATAAGGACTAGCACCCCAGTGGTAAATGTCATACTCCCCATCCTCACTCTATGAGCTGAGGCCATTTTTATTTACATGGATCAGAATCTGGAAAACTTGCTGTATGGTGGTGCCAGCTCATAGGATGAATTCTATTAAATGACACAGCCAGCACATGGAAGTTGGCTGTGAGGTGTTTTTTTTCATGAGTCACTGAAATCTAAAAGTATATCAAATTGGCGATGTTGGAAGATAGTTTAAAAATGGAATCGTGTGTGAAGACAATGAAGAGGCTAACCCATGTTGTCAAAAGACTCAGTTCAGACATGATGCTCAACTAAGTGTTGCTTAAAGCCCCCAAAAGATGGTTTGAGCTTACAACCATACAGACAAATCATAAGTAAGAGCTTCATTTCTGCTTTCAGTTTCCTTCTGCTCAGCATTCTGGCTATAGTGCAGGAACCTCTGAAGGCTGAGATTGGTCACAGTTGTGCCTATGGGCTACCTTCTCCCACATGAACCTGCCTGAATATTAAGAGGCCCTTGTGCCCTTCCCCAGTTCTGCTGTCTGAAGCAATGCAAAGCATCCTCTGTTGTGACATCTAAAATTTTGAATAGTCTCCTTAGGGAGGCTTTCCTTGCACTTTTCAGCAACAGGTAAATTTTATTATTTATATTTATTTATGTTTTTATTTTATTTTATTATTTTTGATTGTTTTTTTTAACCTGGCTTTTATTTTCTTTGCTTTTGGCTTCTGTTTTTTTGTATTATATTGGTTATTGCTTCAAATTAATGGAAATTGCTCTGAGATGCTTTACCTTGAAGTGGGATAGATAAATAATCTAAATAAATAACTGGCTTCTCATTTCATACATTATGGCAAACTATGGTTTGCAGCCAAATGTGACCCATAGTTTCTTATTCTGGTTTGTTTGTTTTATTTACCATTAAAGGCATTTTATAAACATCATTTTAGGACAGAACCAATCCAAGGCAGCTTCCAGCAATCTGCAAGACATAACAAATTTAAAACAAAAAACACAACCATTAATAAATAACAGTATCCAGTGATAACATTAAAACATTCAGCCCAGTAAAACCCTAAAACCACAAGAATAGCTAAAGATAAAACAGCATCAAAATGCAGTATTCCAGTTAAAGTATTTTATCATGAGAATCTAGCAATAAACGGGTACGTTTTTAAGGCCTGCAGTGATGGAGCATGACTTACTGCTATAGATATGGAATTCACAGCTTATACCATCAGCTGCAGCTGCTTACAAATCATTACTTGACAAGATGTCTTAACTGAACCAAAGTATTGGCCCAAGGTATTGTGCCATAGGTTGCTAATAGCACAAGATGTGACAAGTATTCTCCAAATATTTTAAGATAATTCTCTGTCAAAAAAGTTGAGACAGTAAAAGAACTAACACATAATATTCTGGTATGGTATGGATTTCCATTTAGGGCTGCAAACATTAGCTAATGTAAGCCGTAGATTTAAGCCCATTAAAGCTTCAGTCAAATAATTAGGGGGCTAAGATTGCGTCAGAGAGCCAGTGTGGTGTAGTGGTTAAGGCGTTGGACTACAACCTGGGAGACCGGGGTTCTAATCCCCACACAGCCATGAAACGCACTGGGTGACCTTGGGCCAGTCACTGCCTCTTAGCCTCAGAGGGAGGCAATGGTAAACCCCCTCTGAATACCGCTTACCATCAAAACCCTATTCATAGGGTCGCCCATAAATCGGAATCGACTTGAAGGCAGTCCATTTTTACAAGATTGCATCAAGCACTGATTATTTTTCTGAGTAACTGTAACAGGCATTAAAGAGAGTGTTTGTGGTATTTAAAAATTCTTGCCAATCTCTTTCCTAAAATGCTTGAGTTAGGAAGTATATTTTACCTGAAGTACGATTGGCTCTGTTGCCAGGGTAGTGCAAGAGTATTGGACTGGATTTGGGAGACCAGGATTCAAATCCCCACTCAACAACAAAGCTCATTAGGTTACCATGGGCCAGTTACCATCTCTTAGCATAACCTACCTCACAGGGTTGTTGTAAGGATAAAATGGGGAAAGGAGAACCATGTACACCACCTTGATTTCCCTGGAGGAGAATTGGGGTATAAATATAATAAATAAAATAGTTTGTTAAGAGACTGTGAGTTTTCACTATTAAAGTAGATTCCAATATTTTCCCCACCAATTCTTCCATCATTCTCCTTTCACACTTATTACTGAGCTACAGTAGGTCTACACTGGATGGCTTTCTTTCATTAAAAAGGCATCGTTTAGCTGATGAGACAGCATTTCTGTTTTGTCATGCTAACCAGTTTGGCGAATGGCTGTTGCTCAGTAGAGTGAATCCTTTGTTTATAGGAGATCCCATGTTCAGCCCCTGGCGTATGTTACAACATGTGCTCTTGGGAACCTGAGTGTGTGAATTTGCCACCCTCATGTCCCATGAAACACACCTCCTTGAGAGGAGGGGATCTTTTGCTAGGGATAAAAACAAGCGCTTTGCCCTGAAATGTGCTTAAATGGTGTATATATTTAACCCAAGAAATGCAGGTCCAAACCAAAATAAAGCAAAGCTTGATTTTTATTGAGAGAAAGAGTAGGAAAGCATTACAGAATTACTTGGGTGCGTGGCAGCATTTATCATTAATATCCTAACCCATTCATAACTTTAAACTAAAGAAATCAAAGGACCCTATTACTATAAGAGGTGAAAGGTGGGAAAGATTACCTATCCTATGCCCAGAATGGGCGGTTGAATACAGCTGAAGCTATGCGGAAGAGCTCTGATCCAAAACCAGGGAGGAATCTCTTGGTCTCAAGGTTTTGTACCGAGACCCAGATTCTCCCCGGTTCTGTCCCTGCAGTCCTTGATGCGTTCCTTGAGAGCGTAGTACACGTGTGTCGGAGCTCTGATGTTCCTCAGCCCCCCTTCCTCTTTCTTCCTCTCTTCCCTTCTTTCTACCTTCAAGCCTCGGTTTTAAAATACTTTTTTTCCTCTCTCCCCCTCCTGCCAAGGAGGGTATGAAAGTCTGGTGATGTTGTGTATGTGTGTGTGTATCTCTAACTGACCCTGAAAACTAAGCTCCTAACAAACAAACAATGGGATTCACTGTGGTGAGGGAAATATGCCAAAGGAACAAGATAACAATTATGCAGAACATTTATGCTGTAGCTTTAGTTTGAGTTTGTATCTTAATTTCTACCCTTGTTACTCTTCGCACAAAACCTCGTGGGAAAGCATCACTAGCCATACCATTAGGTGTGGGGTGTGGGGTGGGAATTGTAGTTTAGCAGGCTCCATGGCCCTGCCTCGTAACACGTCTCTACTTAAAAGGATCAGGTAGCAAGTGATGGGAAAGGCCTTTATATGCCTAAGAGCCTGAAGAACTGCTTGTCAGACAGATACGGCAATACTGGGCTAGACATGGGCCTGCCCTTCCCTTAGGCAGGGTGAGGAGCCACTTCTGGCTGCCAATTTTGGGTCTCATGAAAATTGTTATTTCTTGTTCTGTTTTTACTGCTAGGGAAAGAGGTTACTGTGGAATTTTCTGCTTAAGGTGCCAAAATAACTTGATCAGCCTTGGGTACTATGTACCATGATGGAAGCACCATTTTACTACTTCACTTCAGGCAGCAAAATGTCTTGGTAAATGGAGAAATACTCTGGCCTGGTATAAGGCACGTTCTTATGATCTTATCATCTTTTTTCTTTTAGGATGGCGCTGGCACCTCCTAGTTATTGTTTTGTTGCATTTCCACCACATGCTAAAGATGACCTTGTAGTAGTTGGAAAAAATTCTGCACGGCCCAGGGATGAGGTACAGGAGGTTGTTTACTTTGCTGCTGCTACTCATGATCTGGGATGCAAAGTTGAGGTAAACAAAAGCTTTATTTATTACTTTGTTTCTGGGTTTGACAAAGGGCATTTTTGTCAGACGTAACATAGACTGTTATAGTCAACATTTTAAAATGTTGTGGTTCACTGTTGTCCTTAACTAGATGCACCTCCGGATCCATTGATTTGATATAGTTTGCACTGTAAGTCCTTTAACAGAGATTAGCACCGCTATATTATTCCCCACCTTCGGAAGCCACTCTGAGCCTTTTGGATTAGGGCAGGAGACGCACATCCACGCAAGGGGCCAGAGCAGGTCTCCTGCATTTCTGTAAACCAATTTATGGCTACGCTACAAATGTTCCTTCCCCTGTTATGTGCAAATGTAGAAGAAGAATCCCCAAATTCCTTGCAGACAGTTGCATGTGCGGCTTGATTTGATCTCTGATGGAGCGTTGGCTTGTCTTTTGGGAGAGTTTAAAGCTGCATGTTTTGATCACTAAATGTAAAATGTCCAGTCTTCTAGCAATCTTGGGCTACAGGTGCACCAAATTTCAGACTGCAGTCTGTTGTGGAAGTTCCATAATAATTGTGGTCCCCAGAAGAATTGATCAGTAAAGTCCAGGTTATTTTATATAATATTGAAGGGGATTTAAAGAATATCGCAAACCTATATATCTACACATCTGTTGCAGTACATTGCAGACAAAAGCTATTCCTCTGTTAAATTCTCTTTCTTGTTGTTAAATTGTTTTGTTTATGTTTGCCGCTCGGGGCTTCTTCAGGAGGAAGGGGAGGACATAGCTTCTAATTCATCAGGATAGGGTTAAATGGCACCACATGCCTCAGATGGAAATGTGGTGAATCTCTGGTGCTGTGAAGATGATTTATGTGTTTGTTCTACACATTGTGGAGATAACTTCTCCTTCAGGAGCTACATACACCCAAACAGGCAATAATAAATATTTTGTGGTCATTACTAAGAACATATTTTTTATAAAAATGTAAAGACCACATCCAATGTTAAAACATAACGATCTAAAAAGCTTTTTGTGCTTACTAGTTGACAATGCATTTACCCACAGTAACAGTACATTTCTTTGTCTTGACCTTGGATGAAATAAATAGTCTGAGAATTATCATTTTTTGCAACTACGGTACATAGCAATTAGAAATTCCTAACACACACACCCCTGTGCAAAATCACCATAGACTGACTTGTGGAGCTGTTTAATCTCTTCACTCTGCCAAATTCCAAAGCAAAGCAATAAAACATATATTAAAAAAAATCTTTTGCCAAAGCCAAGCACAACACTATTCTTAGGGCATGAACCTCTCATTCAAAATACAACATGTGAACTGCTTGATACTTATCCAGAGTGTGTTGAAGCCAAATATCACAGCTGTATAACTGATACCCATGCAGAGCCCACAGTTCCTGCTGCAACTTACAACCAATTACCTATGCTGTTAGTCAGCCATGGAATTCAGAGTATAAATAGGCTCTGAGAAAATGTCTAACTTCTGGAATATAAGGTTAAGTCAAGCTGTTATGGTTCCCAGATTTGGGAGATCTGATACAAAAGGGACAGAGATGTTCAATAGAGCAAACCAGGCTGCTTCAAGCTTGTACTCGATAGCTGTGGTGGGGAGAGAAGAGTGACTGGAGTAACAGGCAGGTTATGTAGGAGCACAAAGGCTGTATAGGCTAATGCAGCAGGATTGGTAATTTATGAGAGGAGAACAGAGTCTGATACCACACTTCTTGCATATCTCTAAACCTAATTGCCAATAGGGAGGGGATGATCTTTGTAGATACTGCACTCAGTAGTATAGCGGCAAATTCAGAAGTGCAGGGTCCCTTCATGTTAGTCATAGCCATGCCCCCTCCCCTTTTTTGCTGTGGGGTTGAGAATGAGATCCTTGTTAATGCCTTCTCCCACATTAGACATCCTTAGGAGACAATAAACATGAAAGGGGAGAGTGTTAGCTATTGAAAAGAATCTTCTCAGTGGCTGACTCACCCTCCTGTCATTCTGATTGGCTCCAGTCAGCAGCAGAGGTCAAGGAAGTATGTTAAAATATGTTAGTGACTAAGACACTCCCCTTTTATGCTGTTGGCTCACAGGATGCTGGAGACACAGGGACCCTACTCCCCAAAAAGTAAAGGGTCTAAGACCTCCCGACACCCTGGACTACACCCCTGACTGCACTTGGGAGAGAACACTGGCAAAGTACAGTGTTTTTTCACCTCAGGTCTAATTGGTGGAGATGGAGAGTGTGTTTGGCCCCTCCCAATTTTTGCATTGACCACACCCACTACTGGGATGCTTTTTTCAGGCTGAAAAAGATCCCTAATCCCTGCTCTAAAGCTGCTTATGTACTTCATGCTGGCATAGTACCTAACACTACAAATGCTGCATTGTTGATGTGTTTGGGAACCAGAACCAGAAAGTATTGGTGCCAGCTAAGATGAAATTTTTGAGCATTAAAAGTGTAGAAGGAAGACAGGGCAATGAAGCTTTATTTTTTAATTTTTTTTAAGAAACACTCGTATAATCTCAGAAAGAACATGTATTCATATTTATGGAATTAGTGCAGAAATACTAACTTTGGCTCAAAAATACCTTGCAGTTGTCAACCAGGAGACGCAAGTCCAAGACATTATTTTTGTTTTCATAATGAAAAGCACTGACTGTTCAGTTTCTACTGGACTTTGAATTCAGCCACTGCCAGTCTAACACTGAGTCAAACTGCAGTTTGTTATACAAAGACATTAGTGAGAAAAGCAGTATACTCTCTTTCTGATGAAAGATTGTCCCAGAATCAACAAAAAAGAGATCCCTATACACTTGCTTTTCTGCTCCCTTTATAAAAGCATTTTAAAGCATTTGAACATATATGCTTATTAGAGGAAAAAACTTGCTTATCCTTACCAGCTATGTCTTTAATAAAAAACATCTGATATAAAATCAATCTGATTTCTTGTAATTTTTTTTTTGCTGCAAATGCATTTATTGCTCTTCTGCCACTGCTGCTGCTTTTTGTTGAAATCTAACAGACATGTTTAGTCTTCTGTAAAAATATTTATATTTATTAAATTTATATCCACCCTACTTCCCCTGCCTTTATTTTATTTTCCCCTGGTATCTGGTAACCTTTGTGTAACCATGGTCAGCTTTGCACCTAGACCCAAGTAACATCTGAATCTGGAAAGGGATCGTCTGAGGTATACTATCTAAAACTTGCCTACTTACCTGTGGCAATCAAAAAATCTTTCTATGGTGACATATCAATATGATAATGCTGTACTTTTTGTGGTGAAATGCAATCTGGTTCAGTGAGGTCTTTTCCTCCTTCTGTATAGTGTACATACATTGAGATTGACCAGGTACCCAAGACTAACGCTGTTGCTCTGAGCAGACCTTCCTGGCAATGGGGGGCAGAAATGGGAGCAAATGAACATGGAGTCTTCATTACTAATGAAGCTATTATCACCAAAGAACCAGCTTCTGAATCCGAAGCTCTCCTAGGAATGGATCTTGTCAGGTGGGTGATTAATGACCACACTATGGATCAGCTGTATGGCATATTAAATGTTCTGAATCAGTTAACACTGGTACAAAATGTCAATAATTTAGAATTGATTATCCAACTATTTATGTACAGACCATGCAAGACATTTTAGTGTAAACTCTACTTCTGGTAACATTGTTGCTTGAAAACCAAGTACCACTGTTGCATTTCCCCCCAATTAATATGTGAACAGTCCATATTAGCATCATATGTGGTGTATCCTTTTGACTTAAGAGTCTGGGAATGGTGAGCATTGTACATAAACTTTGCTAATTCATTAAAATAGATAGCAGCTGAGTGTTCCTATGACCACCGCCTGCTACTGTATTTCTCTCATCACCTTATTCATCTTCCATATTTGAAGAAGCCGGGGTTGGGAAGAAATGTGAGCACTTGTGTCTGCTTAACTCACTCTGACTGGTTTCTAGAGCAGACATGAGTCTGCTTTTACTTTTGTGGCTTGTTCCAAGAATCCTCCTAGACCACAATTGACCTGCAAGCTGTCTGTTATGACAGGCTGTCATACTGGAGCCAGTTTAGGCTGGCTTAATTATTTGTTCCAACAGACATTTATATTATTGCCTGTCCTTCACCATGAGGTCTCAGAGTGGGCTACAACAGTTTTAAAAAGACAATATTAAAATTGGTTTAAACAAAATTGTAGTCTCTAAGGTCCCATCTGTATTAACAATCTAAAGCAGTATCATACCACTTTAAACTGTCACGGCTTCCCCACGAGAAACCTGGGAACTATAGTTTAAGGGTGCTGAGAGCTGATAGATTGCTGTTCCCCTCACAGAGCCACAGTTCTGAGTGACTTAACAATCAAGTCCTCTTCCCAGGGAACTCTGGGAATTGTAGCTTTGTGAGGGGAATAGGGGGTCTCCTAACAATTCTCAATCCTAAAACTACAGTTCCCAAGTTTCCATGGCTGTTTAAAGTGGTATAATACTGTTTTAAATGTATAGTGTAGGTGGGGCCTAAGCAGCGTATAGTGAGGTTGCAAAAGATAAAATTTTAGTAGTGTCGTATAATGGTTAGAGTGTTGGACTATGGTCTGGGAGACCAGAGTTCAAATCCCCACTTGGCCATGAAGTCTGCTGGGTGACCTTGGACCAGACACTGTCTCTCAGCCTAACCTACCTCACAGGGTTGTTGTGAGGATAAAATAAAATGGGGAGGGGAGAACCATGTATACCACCTTGAGCTCTTTAGAGAAATATGAATACAGAGGTGGGATATAAATGTAAGAAATAGAAACCACTTACTGAAAATGCCTGCTGAAGTAAAAAGGTCTTCACCAAGCACCAGACATTCCACAGGGAGTTTTAGTGAGGCAAGTTGCTCCTTAGCCACACCAGACTAAACTTGATCTTGGGTGCTCCAGGGCAAACATGTTGCAGGGCTCTTCCTTCAGTTTATTTACCTTGGGGTGAACTGCAGAGGTGATGCTAACCAGTCCCTTTTTTCTCAGGCTCTTACGGTTTAGTAATCCTCTATCTAAATATTCCTGGGGAAAAGCATATGGCAGCCATTCTGATGCATTTTGCCTCCTGGTTCTGTTATTTCACTGCTAGGGAGGGCTAACTCATCTTGGATGAAGTGTAGTGTTAGTAATTTTGTGCCTGTGAATGCAGGAAGTCTTGTTGGATGTTCTGTTTTCTGCCATGCTCTGCCAGTTCTCCTTAGCAGCTGGTGGACTGGTTGTACACAGGGTCCCCTATGGCACCAATTATGTCACGTTTTTCAAATCTCAAAAGATTTGCCTTGTGAATGCAATATTTGACGATCTTAAATTTCTTTTCAAGTGCCAAGTACTTTGCTTCTAATGACCTTTTATTTTAAAGTGATAATCAAACACTGGTTTGCTGAACTGTCAAGATGCAGAGAGTAAGAATCCAAGCTAGTGTGCTTTTAATAGGAACAGTTGCTTTATAAGTCTACACAGCCTGTGACTTTCCTTTTAGTCTTCATTTTAAAAACATCCTGCTGTGGCTTAGAATTCTTCCTAGTATGTTTCAAGGCTGGCAGGAGAGGGGATGGGGGATGGAGACTCTGAAATAATTAATTCATTGTCAGGCCTACTGCAGCTCCTGCATTCCAATGGAAAGCCATTTGCCACACACTTGAGTGCTGACAAATGAACTCTGGAAAATCATTTTATTCTAGGCCAGTTTGATTGACGTTGTTACTCTGGCCAGTCTTGTTTGTATAATTCAGTGACTTAAAGTCAGAGAATTATTGTGGCAAGGAAAAAAGAAACTTAGCTGCAATCCAGTTCACACTTATCTAGGAGTAAGTCCTATTGAACCCAGTGGAGCTTACTTCTGAATAGACATGTATTGAATTGCGTCCTAAGAAGGAAAGGGCAGAAAAGAAATGGCACTGAGATTTCACTTTCCATTATGGAAGCAAATGGGACTATAGACTGCAGTAGGGCTTGCTGGAGCTCTTCACTGTAGCCCACAACTTGTCAAGTGAGACTGCTAAGCAAGCTCACTGTGTCTATCTAGTTCTCTCTTTTTGGATGAACCCCCCAAGTGCAAATGGTTCTCGAGTGTGTAGGTCTTGTATAACTTCTCCTCAGGGGAGAGGAGAAGACAGAAACAGACTGGTGAGCCGCCACCATCCAGCACCCATAGTGGCTTCTCTCTTTTCCAACAGCCACCACTGAGGTGTCTGAAGGACCATCTTGTCCTAAGGGGCGTGAGAAGAAGGAGTCACAGTTTATTCTAAACAAACAGGTTGTCTTTTCCATTTTTTAAATCAATGTTTTAAAACTTACGTTAAGTAGTCTTATGTAAATTGCTTTGTGGGATCTGCACAACATATAAATGCCATAAATAAACAAACTGTCCTTTGGGAAGGCACAGTCTTATCCATTCAGAGTACATGGCAGACCAATTCTTCAAGGGAGCAATTCAAAGTACATTTAAGAAGCTAATTATATAAGTACATTAAGTTCCTCTTTCCCATTCTTCCATCAGTGCAGGTTTCTATGCTGGAATCATCCTCTTGTCTGTCAGTTTTTGTATTTTCAAATCCATTTTCGGCATTGACGAAATCCACTCTGCTAAACCTTTGTTCAAACTCAAAATTTAAAGACACAGTACCGGGAAAAAAAAAAGGTCCTTACAAGAAAAAATTATAAGGACCTAGGACTCCAACCGATCTCTGATTATACTTACTCTTCTAAAATGAAGCAATTAAAAATAAAAAATTACTACCAGCCAAATGAAATGACAAACCATCCGGAAGCCTCCCTGTCGAATGAGGTGACATCAAACAATAATATATCTAAATTAGATGCAAATGAATGGTCAATAAATAACCATTTTTTCCAATCACCTCACAACATAAAGGGACCATCTCCCACCTTGGCGCAAGAAATGGCTGAGATTTTAGGAGGAGAAGCCTTGATAGACCTATTATATCCAGACCATAATTCAGATCGATCTCATCTAAGCGATCCAGATTTAATTTCACTGTGTGAACCCTCAGTGAACTCTGCATTAGAATCACCTCATATAACAGACTATAACTCAATGCCATCTTTGGAGTCCTCGTTTTATTTGGGAGATAGCAGCAGAAGAGAACAAAGCAATGAAATTCATGACAAGGGAACAAAAGATGAGACGACTTCTAGCCAAAGACCATCCAGGAGGACTCAAGAGTGGTCTCAAATCCTGACGCAATCGCTAAACCAAGTATTTAAAGTTGTAGATGAGTCAAATTCATTATTAACAACGTTAACAAATCTTATTATAAATATGGACTCTCATCTTAAATCTGGATCAACTAATAAGATGCCAACTATCAATTGTAGTATTTCACAAGGCACGCAGACAACCCATCCCCTTATAAAGAAAAAAAGGAAGAAAAAAGGCATGGATAATAATTCAAACCAAACAAAAAAAAGTAAAAATATCAAAACTTCTAAGACTCATATCAAAAAACAGATGAACAATAAACTCTTTAGGCTCATAGACTCATCTACATCTGCTCTGCTTAAGAAGAAGACGAAAAGGAAAATGAAAATGAAAATGAAAAGAAAGAGATGTTCGATAAATGATACCTCGAAGGCGACTTCAACCCAGTATATCCCAATGACGGATCCTTCTTTGGTGCAGTTGAACGTAGCCGACAGTCAACAGGACCAACTCCTTAATTCGCAATCTATGGATGCTATTGCAAATCAAATAGCCTCACAGCAAATAGAAAACTCAAACCTCCTACCAAAGAGGTTACCAAATTCATGGGACTTGGTTTTAAACCCAAAAAAGTTAGCCATCATTAATTACCCCAAATTAAAAGGTGTGCTTACTCAAAAGGAAAGGAGTTTGCACTTATTGGAGATTTTATCTAAGATAGCGCCCGGAACTATATACTCTTGGGACATTGCTAATATTGAGTATCTATTCTTCAACTATACTAATGCTAGAGCGATAGTGACGTTTCACGATGAAGCGAAGACAAAAATCTTCTTCACATTAAAGGACCGGCTACTATCTCTGAATCTAAATGTTTCAAGAGTTTTTGAAAATTCAGCAGAGCCGGTGAAATTAGAGGCATATGTAAAAAACAAGCGGACTCTTGTCCCCCTTTTAATAGACAAACCGCAAAAGTGCCCAAATCCATCTGATCAACAAGACTGCCTTTTAACGGATGCCACTTCCTCAGCTAGAACTCAACAGGATTCAAATAAAATACAAGACACAAGAACCAAAAAGACTAATGAAGAAATTCAATTCTTGCCTGAAGAACGTATGCTTCTAGATACGTTTACCACACTTTCCATAGAGGCACAAGATGAAATTATAACCAATTTGCATATCTTAAGATCTACTCTAATTGATCTGAAATACAAAAAATAAAACATAGGTAAAACTGAGTTTAACCCAATTGCTGACGCAGAAGACCCGACTCTCATGATCTCTAATCAACCGATCAATGCGAATACTGACGAAAGCGCCTTAAAGAACCTGTATCTGCAATTCGAGTCAAACACCGCTCCAATATATACAGTCTCAAATGACAAAATGGTGTATAAAGATGAACACAAAGATGAACTGGAAAGGCCTTCAAGTTTTTTTCAACCCAACTCTTCTTTGTCAAAATCTACACATGACGTAAAAAAATGACAAAGATCAAGTTTCTCCATTTATACCCTAAAGTTTCTCTCATGGAACATCGCGGGATGGAGAATCAGAATGGCAGACCCTTCCTACGTCTCCTTTTTAAAACAACATCATATCCTATGTCTACAGGAAACTTGGTTAATGAACGATTTGGATCTAGACGGCTTTACGACATACCATATTAAGGCGACTCCCAGTAAAAGGGGTGGCCGCCCGAAGGGAGGTATCTGCACTTTGATCTCTACCGAGTTATATCTCACAATTACTCCAGTTGAGCCACTAGAGGATTTGGCTCTTACTGTGAGTTTAAAATTAAAGTCACACCATCTATTACTGATCAATATATATATACACCCAGCGAAAGACAAACAATCGGGTGGGAGTAATATTACTAAGCTAAAAAATTATCTATTAAATTTGACATCCCAATATCCGGAAGCAAACCTCATATTACTAGGAGACTTCAATGCCAGAATAGGTTCATCTGATGAGGCTTTATTTGCAAAATACCATTTGGTGCCCCCCTCTCTAGATGGTTTAAACACCATCCCCATCAGACAATCCAAAGACCAAGGCATAACATATGCAGGCCTTTGTCTCGCCAAATTGATCACAGAATTAAATTTAATTCTATTAAATGGTCGCACCAACGATGATAATGAAGGGGAATATACATTTCTATCAAGCAGAGGAGCCTCAGTTATAGACCTAGCAATTGTCTCTCAGGAACTATATCATCTAATTAATATCTTTAAATGTATTGATAGACCTGAAAGCGATCACTCCCCTATTATGATGACATTGATTCACGACTGCTTCCCAATTCAAATTTATTCCCAAACATTCTCTAGTGATTTATATGAGACCTCTAAAGGCAGAATAAAGTGGGTTCCAAAAATTGCGAGTGAGATAAAAGAAAAATTGACTGCCCCTGATTTACTTGCTCTAAAGGATGTAATACAAAACTCCACTCAACCTCTAACAGTCCTAAAATGTTTCCATCAAGTAATGACCTCTCTAAAAACATTAATATTATTAAATGTTAAATTTAAACCTAAATCAAATAATGTAATATCACATTCTAAAACATGGTTTGATAAAGACTGCGTCAATTAAAAAAAAAACTATTGATATTAAAGTACAAGGAGTATAAAGAGAACCACGATCTAGAGGCCCTACAAGTTTATTGTGAGGAACGAAAGCAATTTAAATATTTAATTAAAGAGAAAAAGAAATTAGGACTTCAGCAAACCTGGCAACGCCTCCTCTATGCCTCTCAACTAAAAAATTCAAATCTGTTTTGGAAAATGGTGACATGTAATTGGCCAAGATCTTGCCCCAATATGGGTTGCTATGTTCCTCCCAAGGAATGGGAGAACTATTTTACTAAAATCTATAAACAAGATAGTAATTGCAGTGAGATTGAGGTATCCCTAAGCGATATCCCTAAATGGGACCCGGTAAATGTAAACGAAATAGTAGAACTTATTAATAAACTAAAAGCTAACAAAGCCCCTGGTTCGGATAACATTCCAGCCAAACTATTCAAATCAAACTTAGATTGGTGGGCCCCCTTGCTTGCTGCTCTTTTTACGCACATTGATTATTCAATGGAAATACCTAGTGATTGGGGCACAGCAATAATTGTTCCAATTCATAAAAAAGGCTCGAGGCACGATCCGGCGAATTTTTGTCCTATTAGCCTTCTAAACATTGTTAGTAAATTATACTCGGCACATCTTTATGATAAGCTAATCTCATGGATGGAGCAAAATGAAATACTGGCCCCAGAACAAGCTGGATTTAGGACAGGCCGCTCAACTATAGACCACGCATTGATTCTCCAACACTTTGTCAATAAATACAGAAGTGAATCTAGGAGAGAGCTGTATACTGCCTTTATAGATCTAAAAACAGCATTTGATTCTATCTCTAGAGAGAGACTTTGGAACAAGCTTGCTAAATCTAACATCGATACACGCCTTCTGACTCTTATACGAGCGCTATATAAAAATACATCCCTTAGAGTCAGATGCAGTAATAATGGGCAGCTAACGAACCCAATCCCCACTTATAAAGGGGTCAAACAGGGATGTATCCTTGCTCCATTACTATTTAATATATATATCAACCCAATAGTTCAAAGATTATCGCAAATACCATCCCACCCGCCCAGTCTAATGGAGACTGCTAGACCTATTTTGTTATACGCGGACAATATTGTCCTGATCTCAAGAACCCAGGTTGGTCTTAGGCGACTACTGTCTTCAGTAGCCCTATTTTGTAAACAAGAAGCCCTTTCAATTAACTACGAAAAATCAAAGGCTCTGATCTTCACTAATAAAAGAATAAAACATACTTGGCGTATAAATGGCTATCAAATTGAACAAGTAAATGCATATAAATACCTTGGAATGACCTTCCAAGCCTCAGGTTCGTGGTCTTTACATGTGAAACAAGTAGTTTCTAATGCCAAAAGAACCATGAAGGCTTTATTATCTTTTTATTATAACAAAGGAGGCCAAATCCCCATCGCAGCCATAAAAATTTTCAAAGCAAAAATAATCCCACAGCTACTGTATGGCTCCCAGGTATTAACTAGTGAAAAACTTAGGTCTTTAGAAGTAGTTCAAAATATCTTTCTTAGATCCATACTCGCAGTACCCACATGTGTTCCCAGCTTCATGTTAAGACTAGAAGCTGGACTTCCTTCTATAGAGTCACATGTATGGATACTCAGGATTAATGCATGGCTTAAACTGATGTTCAACCCAATTGGTCTAGCACCTCAGATATTACATGACAAATTTCACTCCACATGGAATAAGATGATTACTAACAAGCTGAACCACCTAGGCTTCTCAATCCTGGAAATTTTGAAAATGGGTCATATAAAAGCCAAGAAGCACATCCTCCTACGAATTAATGATATAGATCTCCAACAGCACTGGATGCTTGTTAAAAAACACATCTATAATACCAACCCTCAACTTGCCATGCCATATTTAACAAATTTATCCCTACCGAAACATCGCGAGGCATTCACAATGGCAAGATTCAACTGCCTACCATCTGCAATACTAGAAGGCAGATTTAATAAAATACCTTACTCTGATAGAAAGTGCCCTTGTGATGAGGGGGTGGTAGAGACATTAACCCACGTACTTTTCTATTGCCCATACTATTGTGAATCTAGGCACCAGTTAATTACACCTTTAATCACTCACCTACCGGGAAGAAGCGAAGATTTCTACGCAAACTACTTACTTGGGGACAACTCACCATACATAACTGAAATGGTTGCCAAATTTTGTACCATTACTATAAACTTAAGGAAATCACAAACTTCAGAAAAATAATATTGTCCGACAAGTTTTTAATATTTTATCTTTTGTTCTTAGAGATACTTTTTGTATTTATTTGTGTCTTGGTCAATGACCGCAATAAAGATTGACTGACTGAAATCCATTTTGCTTTTCAAACATAAACATAGAAATGTCTGGAGAAAGGCAGTCACCAACTTAAATGGGAGTAAATCAGCTTTTATCCTTATACTCCAGCATGACTCGGTGTGTGGAATTAATTCCCTAATGATATCACAAAGCCAATATTAATCAAAACTATGAATGTTTGAAATGTAAGTCTTTAAGAATACTTAGCTCATTTACTAAGGGCCAAAGTTAATTTTAATCAGGTTATAGGAGATTGGGCATGGTTAGGTTATGGCCACTAAAAGCTCCAGCTCGCAAATATGGTCCACCACATACCACCCAAGAAGATCAGAGAGAAGTCTTGACCATGTCCTCCAGGTTTAAGGCTGCTCCCTGAGTGTGCCTTGCCAAACAATACCCTTAAAAACTTGGAGCTGGCACTCAGGTATTAACCTACATGTTGTGGAGTTTCCATACAGTCATTTCACAGGAAATGAAATGAAAAAAGGGAGGAGGAAGGAGTGGGCATGGAGAGGGAAACGATTGACACACCTACCTAAAAGCATTGGAGTACAGCATCAGCAAGCCCTAGAGATATGGAGTGAAGATGTTTTTTCCTTCCCTTTTCAGATTATCAGAGAATTGGGTTAGTATGGATTTACAGGGGGGAAACTGTGTGATAGCTTCTGTTGCCAGTAACGTTATGTGAGCCATGCAAATTAAAAGGGGATGCAAGTAGTACCAGACACACAGTAAAACCCTGTGTAAATGAGCCCTTACTATAGGAGAATGGGGGCAAAACTAGGATTAGTTGGTTCTGCCAATCATTGGTTTTGGCTCTGTGTACTGTTTGGGCTCCCTGCCTTCCACTCCGAGTCCCACTGGACATCAGCCACAGCTGAATTTTGCCCAGTGCTGTAGCCTATCTAAACAGGATCATTGCCTCAGTCTGGAATGGCTTTGTGGAAGCAGCTTGCCTTAAGACAGGAATGACTGGTTTATAGAAGCCCTGTATTAATTACTGTCCTCTGCTGCAAGCATGTGGTTCCTTTCTCTTCTCTAACATGTTACAACTCTAACATAGGAAGTTATGACTGGTCATTGACCGTAAACAATAAAGCAAGTAAACATAGGAAGTTGCCTAATCCCAGGTCAGACCTTGGGTGCATCTTGCCCAGTATAATTTAGTCTGACTGGCAGCAGCTTTTGAGTCTTGCCTAAAGCTCTTTCCCATAATCTTCTAATTCGTCCTCCTTAACTGGAAGCGCCAGCAATTGAATCTGGGAAAAGCATGTGATCTACCACTGAGCCATGACCACTTGCTCTCGGCTAATAACAATGTTGTTGTTTGTAGCAGCGCCTTTCAGGTATTTGGTCTTCCTACTTAACCTTTGTATTTTAATAGTATTACCTGCATTTCCATTTACTGTTTGACAAATCCTCTGTAGGAATGATACCTGCTAACATTCTTATTTGATATAGTAAATGTAATCCCCCACCCAAAAAAGCAGGGCAAAATGCAGAACATAGACAGGCAGGCTTAAGCCCCTTTGCAAATAGAATACATTGGCACTATTCACTGTGTGCTTGCTTTTTTAAAAATAAATGTATACAGAGAAAAGAAGTGAGCTGCTGGTTTATTTTGTACCAAGAAAGCCTGTTTTGGAGTTCCATGTTGTAACAACATGCTGGGATGAAAATTAAAGCTATTGCCCATTTCCAACTATTATAAAGGCGTTCTCAGTTGATGAGTGCAGTTGTGGGAATTACAAAGAGATCTTAACGGATGACCTCCAGGATGACCCTTTCAAAGCCTGAATTACTGGTGAGACCCCTGCAGCTGACTTTGATTAGCTTTGTAATAGAATCCCCTGAAGATATTTAGAAAAAGTCATAAGCTTCTTAAAGAATCTACTGCTTTTTAAAAGAATATTGGTAGATTTTCTAGCAGTGCTGAGATAAAATCAGTTTCACGTGGTATTGTTCTCCAAATGTCTTTTCCTCCCCAAGCAGTTTTTCCTTCATTTGGTTTGTCTCTGGATTTTAGGGTCCATTTTAGCAATTAGCTAGAGGGATATTTACATGTATTAACTGGTAGGCAGGCAGAAGGTTGAAGGACCTCCTCTCCATGTCAGTTCTTCCTAAGTATACCATTGCTTGCATCTGCATTGTGTTTCTTTTGTAATGTCTAGTTCAATTCATAATTGAGACAGATATCACAAGCACAACCCATCTGTGTCTGAAGTTCTTCTCCAAGTGCTTTTCTTATCAGAAGTACATTATGTAATTTGGTTATGGAACACCCTCCCTAAAGAGATTGAGTTACATTTTTTTTGTGCATGTGTGTCCCAGGTTAAGATCTTTCTTATTTTTTTCCCAGGCATTTAAAATTGTGCAGTGCTGTGGTCTGCAGTGTGTTTTTAGTTGTTGCCTTGTATTATTGTTAGTGCTGTACTTTTCTAAGTGTTCACAGGTAGAGTGAATGCTTACAGCTGTGGTGGGCCATAGTGGCAATGGTGGCAGCTGTGGTGAGAGGTGTGGTGGAAGTGAGAGGTGTGGTGGAAGTGAGAGGGGCAGCAGCGGTGAGAGGGTTGGCTGCAGCAGGGGCAGCAGTAGAGGCCGTGCTGGCTGAGAGGGCTGCGCCTTAGGCCTGGGCTGGAGAACCATGGGGGGGGGCAACAGTAGGCAAGGTTGGCAAGCGAATTGAGCAGGGGCAGAGTCCCTAGTATTGTATATTTTAGTGTTCATGAATTAAGGGTGGTAATGATATACAAATGTTTTAAAATTAAATAAATGAATATATTGTTCCTGTATGGGGGAATGTGGCTTTGGGAGCTCTTTTCATAATGTCATAGTAACCAATAAAACACTAAGTAGCACATTGAGCAGATGGCAGCCAATTCTTTCTTTCTAGGTTTCATTTTACCTTTTGGCAAACTAGTAAGCTTAGTTTTGCCATGTTGTTTAAACTGAACAGAGTCTTTGATTGCTACTGTAATCAGGTTACTTCTTTCTTTTGTTTGATCCCAGGCTTGGTCTAGAAAGGGGTGCAACAGCTAAAGAAGCCTTGGATGTAATTGTCTCTCTGTTGGAAGAACATGGCCAAGGTGGAAATTATTATGAAGATGGGAGCACATGCCACGCCTTTCAGACTGCATATCTGATAGTGGACAGAAAAGAAGCTTGGGTACTGGAGACTATTGGAAAATACTGGGCAGCAGAAAAAATTACAGGTCTGTTTTAATTGTTAATCCAGGCTGCCATTTTGGAGGAAGCAATGCAGTGTGTGTACATCTGCCATGGCGATGAGTTGTATGTGGATGAATCTCATATTTCTATTTACTTGTTATTTTTAAAGCTGTTTCTTCTTGCTTTTTCCAGAAATGTAGTAGCTCATCTAAAGCAGGTTTTTTAATTATTATTTGAATCCATGCATGCCATTGTTTTCAAATGTTGCATTTTTCAGTTCTCAACTTGAACTGAGAGCTGGTGAGGCTTCTTTCTTTGGAAGGGCACTTTTTCAGATGGATGTGATTTTACTTCAAAGTACACAACATTTGAAAGGTAGTTCAATTGTTATGATGTAGACTTGTATGTAAATTGAAATGAGTGCATGGTTCTAAACAGTTATTCCAAAACTGTTT
The DNA here is from genome assembly GCF_030035675.1 of Rhineura floridana. Lineage (NCBI taxonomy): Eukaryota > Metazoa > Chordata > Lepidosauria > Squamata > Rhineuridae > Rhineura > Rhineura floridana. Next base: position 36,422,044 of record NC_084489.1, read on the forward strand.
TCAATTTTGGTTCACTATGGCTTTGTGAATCTTTACTGCAGAAAAAGATGGTGAAATTAACATATAGGTTGCTGATATTGATCAAAAATATGGAGGCGGAGTTGAGATGTAATCTAACTGATTATATGCCTGATTCCTTGCACTATTTCATGAAAAGATATCAGGTTTCTCACTAATTCTATCAATAAATTATTCAAAACATAATTGTGTATTTTCTACCCTCAAAAACACTGTTAATTTTTTTATGTGATGAAATTAACACATTTGGCAGAATTTTGGCAAGTTTGAAACAATTGTTGGATACCGCTGCTCTAGATGGACTTAAGGTCAGTTATTCGGACTGCTCCAATACAGGCATGTAATTAATTATTCCTATAGGTTAGACTTGTGAGATTCTTGCACAGAGATGGTCCTTGCTTCTTTTTAAGAGCTCCTTTGCTGCTGTTCCACCAGATGTAGGTCAAAATGAGGATCCTACTAGTTAACAGAGATGGGATAACAGACATGGGCAAATAGGCCAGTGCAGTGGGAGAAAATGCAATGGCAGCCTACTTCCTTGGTGCCACAGAGCTTTTAAAGAGTCAGGCATCATCTCTAGGTGAAAACATGGAAGCCCTGATTGATATAATTAGTCTAACTCTGTGTAACCTTGAAATGGAAAGGTCAGGATGCATTGTAGCACCACTGCTGTGTCATGAAAGGCAGGTTGTTGGCTTGCAGAGCTAGTGAGTTTAGGGATGGAGAGGAGTTAGTCCTGCAGTAGTGCTGGGAGGAGCTGCTATGTTCCTTCTCCAGCCCCCTGCATTACTGTAATGGGTTGGATACAAGCTAAATTAGCTGAGCTTAAGTCACATTGATTTCAATGGGAGCTAAGTCATGTTTAACTGATCTCATTGATTTAATCTGGATCCAACCATATGTCTTTTGCAAGACAGAATACCTGCTATGATGATGCCTGATCCCCTCCCTGTATTATAGCATTCTTCATTTGCAAGTTATTTACAAATAGTCCTCAAAAGTATTCAACTCTGAAAATGATGATTCCAGTTCACCGTTGGCTTGCACAATTCTACAGAATTAGTTTTGTCATCTGCACCCCTAATTGATCTAACATTGCAAGATGCAAAATAGATTTAGCTTATTTTTAATTAATGAATGGCATTCATTTATTTATTGAATGACAATGGAATGTGTGCATTTTTCCTAGAGGGAGTAAAGTGCATTTGCAACCAGCTTTCCTTAACAAAGATTGATGCAGAACATCCTGAGCTTAGAAGTTACGCAGAAAGTCAAGGGTGGTGGACTGCAGATTCAGAGTTCAACTTTTCTGAAATGTTTTCTCAAGCTGATAGCCATTCAGATTGTTGTTTGAGAAAGGAGAGCCTAGAAAAGCAAGAAGGTGAGTAGAACATTTTCCCCAACACCCCATTCCATGAAAAGCTCAAATTTGTAATCTAGGTCCAAAACTATTATCATGTTAATGTGTCTGCTTCAATTTTTACAGGCAGTATCACTGTGCAAACAATGATTGACATCTTGCGTGATAAGGCTGGTGGTATATGCGTGGATTCAGAGTCTTTTCTTACTACAGCAAGCATGGTTTCCATATTACCTCAGAATCTTAGTTCCCCGTGCATCCATTATTTTACTGGCACACCAGATCCATCAAGGTATATTGGAAGAGAGCCTGACACCCTGTCAGTAATTTTTCCAAGTCTTTCCAAGAATTGCCTTCTACTTTTCTGTCAGGCTTCTCTGACAGGCTCAATCCACATTGTTCGCTGATGCAAACTGAATCAATGCAGGGGAAGCATTCAAAGGGCTTCTTGTTTTCCTGAACCCATTTCTGAAACTGCTGCCTGTAGCGTAGATGGGTAAAGGCAGAACCATAAGGTAGCCACTTTTATCTGACCTTTGGCAGCACCTGCTTCATTTTCAACGTTGCAGCCCTCTTAGCATGTTTCCTCCTGCCTTTGGCTGACTGGAAGTTAGGTTGACTCAGCAAGAAAGCCTGCAGTGGATCCTGCTGCATCAGGGTCACTTGTCGCTTTCCCATCTACCATTTTGAGTATGAGGGCTAGGGTTGCATTCTGCCTTAAGTGCATCAGCATTTATTCACACTCTGCTAATCTATACATAGTAAGCTGTGCGCAAAATAGTTCATTAAATTCTCTTCTCTGCTAGAATCCTTCCCTATTCCTCCCCTCCATCAAAAGTTTGCACTAATGCTTCCTTCTTAAGTTTACTTCTGCAGTATAGAGAGTGTTTCCTAGTAATATACAGCAGGGGTGAGGAAACTCCGGCCTGTGGGTCAAACCTGGCCCACCAGGCCTCCCCATTTGGACCACAAACCTGTTTTGAGGAAGCCATGCCCACCCGCCCTACACCTGATGTCATACACAATGTCAGGTGTTAGGCAGGGCTTCAAAGGAGCAATTTAGAGCTTAAAGTGGGCTTCCAGTTGTTCCTTTGCTGGAGCAAGGTACACTCCCAACCGCCCATCAGCTGATGGGTGGTAGAAGTATGCCTTGCCCAAGGAGAGGAAACCATTTCTCCCTCTCGGCGCTCTTTGAAGCATCCCTGTGCTTCTCCTTTCCACCTCTGACATCAAGGATGGAAAGGGGAACTGCATGGAGGGTTCCAAAACCTTGGGCTGGCAACAGCTTTTGTGCTGTGGTTATTATTTATTTATTTATTATTTGATTTATATCCTGCCCTTCATCCCAGCAGGAGCCCAGGCTGGCAAACAAAAGCACTAAAAACACTTTAAAACATCATAAAAACAGACTCTAAAATACATTAAAACAAAACAACTTTAAAAATGTTTTTTTTAAAAGCTTTGAAGACATCTTTTTAAAAAAGGGTTAAAAACATGTTTGTTTTTTAAAAGGAGATTTAAAACATATTAAAAAGCAATTCCAACACAGACGCAGACTGGGATAAGGTCTCAACTTAAAAGTCTTGTTGAAAGAGGAAGGTCTTCAATAGGCGCCGAAAAGATCACCGAGATGGTGCCTAATATTTAAGGGTAGGGAGTTCCACAGGGTAGGTGCCGCCACGCTAAAGGTCCATTTCCTATGTTGTGCAGAACGGATCTCCTGATAAGATGGCATCTGCAGGAGGCCCTCACCTGCAGAGTGCAGTGATCGACTGGGTATATAAGACTGTCATTCAGGTATCCTGGTCCCAAGCTGTATAGGGCTTTGTACACCAAACTAGAACCTTGAACTTGGCCTGGTAGCAAATCAGCAGCCAGTGCAATTCTTTCAGCAGCGGGGTGACATGTTGGTTATACCCTGCCCCAGTGAGCAGTCTCACTGGTGCATTTTGCGCCAGTTGCAGCTTCTGGACCAACCTCAAGGGCAGCCCCTCATAGAGCGCATTACAGTAATCCAGCCTGGAGGTTAGCAGTGCGTGGACAACAGTGGTCAGGCTATCCCGGTCCAGAAACATAAGCAGCTGTCTTACCAGTTGAAGCTGGTAAAAGGCACTTTTAGCCACTGAGGTTACCTGGCGACAAAGATGGTTCTAGGAGCACCCCCAGACTATGGACCTGCTCTTTCAAAGGGAGTACGACCCCATCCAAAGCAGGCAACTGACCAATTATCTGAACTCGGGAACCACCAACCCACAGCACCTCCGTCTTGCTAGGATTCAGACTCAGTTTATTGGCCCTCATCCAGCCTACCACCGAGTTCAGGCAGCGGTCCAGGGCTTGCACAACCTCTCCCAATTCAGATGTTACAGAGAAATAAAGCTGGGTATCATGAGCGTACTGCTGACACCTCACCCCAAATCTCCTTATGACTGCTCCCAAGGGTTTCATATAGATGTTAAACAGCATGGGGGACAAGATGGTACCCTGCAGCACCCAACAGCAGAACTGCCAGGGGGCCAAAAGACAATCACCCAATGCTATTCTCTGAAAACGACCCTGGAGATAGGATTGGAACCACTCTAAAACAGTGCCTCCAATACCCATCTTACCAAGTCGACCCGGAAGGATACCATGGTCAATGGTATCAAAAGCCGCTGAGAGATCAAGTAAGAGTAACAGGGTTGCACTCCCTTTGTCCTTCTCCTGATAAAGGTCATCCATCAGGGCATCCAAGTCTGATTCAGTCCCATAACCAGGCCTGAACCCAGACTGGAATGGGTCAAGATAATCTGTTTCATCCAAGAGTACTTGTAATTGCTGCACCAAAGTTGGGAACCCTGCACAAGGGATTTTGACAGGTGGGCAGGACAGGCCACCTGTCAGTCATGTGATATCATAATGACATCAGATGGGTTGCCCCATCCACCTATCAGTTGGCCCGCAGGTTGGGGTTCTCAACTTTTGGAACCAAAAAGGGTCCTCACCCCTGATCTAGAGTGAGTACTGTTTCAGGGGTGGATAAGACCTCTAATGGGATAGAGTAGAATGGAGACTCATCTATTGGATCATATCTTGAAAAGGTTGGTAAGCTTCCCTCAGAAAGCAAACGTGAATGTAGTGGATTTGGGGGTGTGAGTTAGATGCTTGCTTCACTTAAAGCTATTTAGTGCATTAATGTTAGCTGAGGCACATTTTGATTCAGAATTTCCTAAGCAGTGTTTTTGTCAATACAACTCTTTGGGTCATTCTTGTCACTTTCAGGGCAAGGGTTTACAGCTCTTCTACTGATTGCAGTTGATGATAACCCCAATAAACTCTCTAAAATATTTGGGGGAAATAGCAGCCATTTTGCAATTCCTGATGAAAACATCAGTAGTTCTTCATTAGCATTCCATACAGTAGGTCTTATCCTTTAATCATTCTCATTGTGGTGTTATTGCTTGTTTAGAGTACTGGCTTTGATAATGGAAAGAAGATTCAGAGTAGAAGGAAACCTTTTAATGTGATATCTTCCACAAACAAATGGAATGAAAAGGAAAAGAGATCAGCAGAAAGTAATAAAATTAACTTACTTTTTCACTAGTCAAGGAAAGCCATATTTTATACTTGGATAATTCTTAGCATAAAAAGCAAGGCTGGGGAGGAGATTTGCTGTTGTTACAATCTCCTGGCCTTACTGTTTTGCTGCAATCTGGGCATATTAAAAAAAAATCCAAAAAGCTAGCAAAGTTCACCTTCAGTGCAAATGTACATCTTCTATCTAAAAAGGCTTCAAAAAAGCACTTCAAAAGAAAATCTCAATGAATTCCAGATGCCGGTTCTTCCCTGTTCACTGAAAGTGTGTTATATTTTAGATTAGATTTATCTTAATAGATCCAGACTAAAAGGGACAGAGATTTTCTGTAATATCAGTTTTGAAAATGTGCACAGATATTTCTTAAAGATAGTAGCACTGTCTTGTAAATGTTGCTAAACACAGCATGCTCATTGCTGAGAACAGCTCTGTGCAGAAAGTTGTAGGATTAAAATCCTATTTGTTGCAATGTTATTCAAGGCATAAAGTGGCTTATTACAGGCTTGATCACCAACAAAGTAAACAGAAGTCCTATTAGAAGGAATCAATACAGTGAGTATCTTTAAAAGTATGAGCAGTCTGTCCCGTGGCTGACATCCTTGTGTTACTCTTAGTGCCTCTTCTTATGGCCCAGTTATTTTATGCAGCAGATCAAAACGTGTAGGATTTTTGTTTAGTTTTGTTTCCGTTTTTAAACAATCACAACAAACTGCTTAGTGATAATACAAAATGTAGACATTATTAATGATTGGCAATGCATCTGATCTCTTTCAGGTCCATATTTAAACCTTTTATCTTTGTTGACAATGTGAAATTAGTACCAAAAGTTCAGTCACCCATTTTTGGTAGTGATGATCCTGTGAAAAAAATCCCCCGATTCCAGGAGAAACCAGACCGCAGGCACCAGTTGTACAAGGCACATGAATGGGCCCGATCAGTCATAGAGAATGATCAGGTAAAGTTTATGGAACCCACACTCTGTAAATACATTAGTGAAAAAATAAAAATCGAGGGTTTGGGAAAATTGCACTTTATGTTGCATTCCCCACCCCATCCCTTGAAATAAATGCAAATACTTTTTTTGGTCCAGTAAAGTTTAAAAAGGGAGAGTATGTCATATAAATATCTGAGCGGGATATACAAAATGCTGCATCATGTTAAAATATCCTTGTCTGTGAAAAAATTAGCATCTGAAGAAAAAGATTTCTGACCTTTTGTTGTCCCTAATGCTTTCTGCATGCAGGAATCTTTGTACCACCAGGGCCACTGAGAGCAGGTTTGGGCTCCAGTGAAAAATATTTTTCAGCCCCCAACCCCCCCCCGCAAGGGTGAACCGGCTAAAAATCTTTACACTTTTTTTTTATCATTATTTTCTTTGAAATTCACTGATTTTACAATGGATGTCACAAACAATTGACCAATAATGATAGTACTGAGAAAGGCAAAAACATATGTAACATAGTCGGGCCCTGGGGCCCCTTCCGGACAGCCGGGCCCTGATAATTTGTACTGGTTTCCCCCCCTCTGTCTCATCGGCCCTGCCCACCACCACCACCACCAAAGGGCAGAACTGGTCTTGGAGATACTGCAGGGTTTTGTGTTTTTTTTAAAAAAAATAGAGACTGCTTAATTACTAGTGTTTCTAAGTTAAACAAATAGTATTCAAATCTGTCATGATTTTCAATCTGAGGTGAAGGGAAATAGTAAAGAAAAGCCAAAGATGAACTGAGATGAGGTTTCCACTCCAAAAGTAATGAGTGATGCAATCCCATACATATTCACCTGGGAGTGAATGGGCTGGACTGTGATTTAACTATTGTGCCATGCATGTGCAAGATACAGCAGAGAAAGCCCCTAGGTTCCCTGTGGATTTCCACATGGATGTTTATACAGGTTTTCAGATGATTCTGTTGGGTCAAGATTTAAGTCATTTTCATTGATGTTCCATGTCGGCCATTGTGTTTCTTAGGAGAAAGGTGAGAAGCTGAGAAGAACCATGTTAGACCTTGAAAAACAAGGCTTGGAAGCAATGGAGAGCATCATTACCAGCTCAGAAATTCTTGACTCTTCAGAAGTAGAGGACCTTTTCTATGACTGCGTGGACACAGAAATTAAGTTCTTCAAGTGAAGTGAGTCCTTTTCATATCCTCATACCAACAACTGTTTTTATAGAAATTGGTGTAAATGTTTGGTCCAATTGCTCTGTGTATCAATACTAAATCTGCGATTATTTCAAGGGCAATGTTGCTCTTTTAAGACATTAGAACCCAACCTTTTATGGGTTGTGATTCTTTTGCCAAGTCTCTGAATGGGTCTGGATATTTCTACATGTGTACATTTAACCTTTGCTCTTTCTCATTTCAGTGACTGTAGACTGTTAGCCTTTGCATAAGAAGACTATAAAGCTCTTCAGGCCTTGAAAGATAATTTCTCCATATTGCCAACTTTTGGAGGAAATGATCCTCTTTTCTTAGAGAGAAGTTCCTCAATAACACATCCTTTTCCCTTTTCTTTTTTATCATGTGCTGTCCTGTGTGTGTTATTGAAAGAGGGCCTTCACTGACAGGTTAAATTTACTGTGTGCATGCTGGCTAATGTAATGCCGAGTGTTTTCATTCATTTGGGCTACAGAACTTAAAATGACAAGTAGCCACAGCCCATATATTTCTTAATACTGCCTTTTCAAATCAAACAAGTCCCTGGGAGAACTTTCCATGAAGATCAACTCACAAAGGAAAAATATACCAGGTACATCTGTGTTCCAAAAGATAAGAGCTTTGCCACAAAGAAATGATGAGCTTAAAAATGGACCCTGCGTGTGGTATGAATTTCAAGCTTCTCACTTGTTCTAGTTCTGGTGATTTTAGGATTGGGTCTACTGAGCTGTGTGTATCCTCACATATGCATATCTTGGCATAGTTGTTGTCTTCCTTTGCATTTCCTGCCCACCATTCCATATTGCTTCATATCCAGCAGTGCAGATTACATTGAATCAGTTTCTTCCCAAAGTGTATTTTTGAATAGTGTGGTGATACAGTGACTGTAAATTGGCTTAAGCATTTAAAAAAGAGTGAGAAACAAGCTTACGATTGAAAGAAAAACCAAGAACAATAGTTTGGCTATGGGAACTGTTCCATAGCTACTCAGGAAAAGCAAACATCTTGTGAGGTGACCAGAATTTGTACTGATGTTTGCTTACACCAAGGATGTGTACCTCTGGCCTCCAGATGTTGTTGTACAATTCCTTATCATTCCTTTCTGCTGGTCATGCTGACTGGGCCTGAGGCTGATGGAAGCTGGAGATCTCCCTGATGGAGGGACGCCGGTTCTCAAATTCTGGTTTACTCTTTAGAAAATCCTCTTTAACTAGTACAGCAAAGTGAAAGCTGAACTCGTATAACATGTTGAAGAAATGCACTTAGAGCTGTAGTATTTCTGTTGAGTATCAAAAGAAAAATATGGACCAATTCTCATGCTACAGCCTCCAAGTGGAAGCTGCTGTAGAAACTTCATTTTAAAAGAGAACTCAATCACATGGATTTCCCTGCTTGCATAGAGAATCTTCCCAGATGAATCAGGGTAATCCACTGGGTGCTCTCAGCTATTAGGGCTTACTAGATAGATGTGCTGCCCTGTTCGTTCGCTTGTCAAAAAGGTAGGCAGTAACTTTCATGGTGCCTTTTTGCACTGTTTGGGACTTAATTACAAAATTGCGGTCTGGCTATAAATGATCTCATAATTATAATAATATTAATGTGCAAAGTGTGAAACTTTCATGAGAAAACTAGATTAATGGTTCATTTGCATTATGGAATTATGTTAAATGATGGAGGATACTCTTCCCTGATGTTTGTAGTGTTGATCTATTTTCCTTTGTATGGTTTATTTGTCAGTGTCATCTAAATACTCAGACATGGTTACAGTGAAGATCAATTTCAGCTTGTCATTAGTTGAAATGTATGTAGGTTTGCTCAGAATCATTGCTTCTCAAATTCTTAAAAAGAATGTGATCAACCACCCATGATCAAATGCTATGGTGCTAGTCATTTAGATTAAACCATTAAGGCTCTGATTCTGCACAGAAAATTTTCCACCATAAAATGAGCTATGTGTTCACAATCCTTAAACTTTTCTTAAGCTGGGAAAACTCAGATATATAGTCCACTATTGAATTGTGCACATATTGTAAACTTTCAGGCCTCACTGCTCAAACAACATGTCAGAAATGCACATGTGTGTACACACACACACAGTCTCTAAAGCACATATCTAAAATACGGAGTACATTCACATTTTGAAAGACGTATAATCAAAGGAACAGGCATCAAAAGACAGTTGAACCTTATAGGAATTTGTGAACATAAGCTGGGGAGGAAGGCAATAAAAAAATAAAAGTGCCTTGGTTTCTGTAGCTTCCTCTACACAAACCAAAGACTTTGGGTATGCTGAAAAATTTGGTCATGCTGCCTCCCCCAGGATATGTTGGCATGAACAGTATCCAATTGGATCTGAATCTGTAAATCTTTGTTTACATATTTCTTGTTGGAACGAATATGTATGAGTTTGTGATCATCTGGGATTTATGTATTGGACAATGCTGATTGACAAAACTAATAAAATGGTTTCTGCACAGAATGGACTCTTGAGTGGCCAAATACTTCTGTACACTTTCCTAACACATTTTGGCAGCTGTTTCCTCCTGCTTTTCCTTCCAGTTAAGAATAAAACCTAAGAATAAACAGTAATGCTGAATTAGATACCTTCCCTTGGTTATCAATCCACACTTAATTAACTCTGGACCTTAGCGTATTCTACTGTATCTAATAAGCTTATATACAGGGGGAAATGGAAATCTGTATCAGCAGCTATTGTAAAATACTAGTTAGTACCTTGTAACCAACATGTGTTGGAAGAGAATTTAATATCTGCAGATCTAAATGAATGCACTTTTAAACAATCCTCAAACTTAACAGGCTCCAACAAAGAAGGAAAAGGATGAAGTCATATTTCACATGGCATTTTAAGCTGAAGTCACACTGTAATTAGTATGGAGAGCAAAACCTTTTAAACGTTTCTTATGCATGTTCTTGCTTTTTAAAATATCAGATCCAAGGAAAGAACGTCCTGCTATTTTCCTAGGAGCATAGAGATTCTCATTTTGCATTTCTTCCTTGCTGCGAGAGCAAAATGGCCAGGTGCCAGAGGTTCAATAGTCAAGAAGGATATGTGGATGTTTGCTGTCTTATTTCAGAAGGATGCGTGAACAGTCACTATACCCAGGAAGCTGCTCATTCACTGCTGCAGATGCCTGCTTTCCTCCTTGCTACAACATTAAGCACACCAAGAACTCCTACTTTTGTGTTAAAGCTAGCTGAAGCAGATGGTGCATTGTTCTTTCCCACCTGAGAGAAAAGAGCCAAAACATCATTTATGTAGAAAGGCTAGGATACAGATATGGCCTGTTGCTTAAAGAAGGGAGAGAGAAGAGAGGCCATTATCCCACTCTTAAGGCCCCTCTAGATGTCACCTTAGCAGATAGATGTAAAAAGAGCAGCAGGTATTTTTTTCTTTACATGGGTCTGCTACACGATATCTAGCTTGGCCCTAAGAGTGGGATAATGGCATCTCTTATTTTTTTCTCTTTTTAATGGAAAGAAGCAAGAAGACACTCGTATGTTTGAAACAGGAACGTAAGAGAGATAGTGAACCCTGTTTTTCTATTTAGAGTGCCTCCTTGCTGCTTTTTCTCTAACCCTGCCCCAGCTTTCTAAAGTTGCTTTTCGTTTTGAAGCATAAGATGTTGGAAAACTGCTAGTCATTTAACATCTAGTTTTGGCCTTAAGATTTGCTGCGAAGTAGGGTGTGTGTCAGTAGTAACATCATAAAATATACTAGGCAAGGACATCTAGGGGTACAATTGTGTAGCGATATTAAGCCCTAGAAGCTCATTAGTCAATATACATTCTATTATCCCTTGCCTCATTTCAGTAGTTGATTTCACTTGCAGATTTGCCTCCACTTCCTAATCAAAAGGATAGCTGTGACAGAGCCTCTAGAAGTGAAGTTGGTCTAGTGTAAAAGGCAGCAACATAGGGAAATTTAGGATAAGGCATTCTGTTCTAATAAGCAAGAATTTGTGTGTCTTCCATCAAAAAACATAGGCCCATTATCTTCTGTGGTGATGGTGAAGCTTAGTGCTGTCTATCTTTGTACTTAAATATACAAACCTATGGTGTATGATACCATTTGAAATCCATACAACTGCATTAGCTAGAAAGCCATTTCAGTGTAACCACAGAGAGACTAAAAAGGGTTTTATAAAAAGTTACAATGCACAGACTTCTTAAGTGGGAAGAAAAACATGCACACATTTAAATACAGTACAACAAACCCAAGTTTGGAAGCACGATTTACTTGATAGGGTGGATGGTACAACTTCAGCCACTGTCGTCTATGCAAACTGACTTGCATTGTGCAATGTGAAACAATCATGCTCAAATAAAGTATGCCATACATATTTGGACTACTACATCAGTTGTATATACTGAGCATTCCACAGAATTTAAAACAAAACTCAGCCCAGCTTTAAAGCAATTGAAATGGAGTTACATAATAATATGTTTCAACTGCTTATTAGTCCATGCACAGCCATTCAATCCCAACATCATCCACCATTTAAGTACCACATATGGTCTTATATGTAGCACTTTGTTTGTCTGCGTATATCATATGATCATCAAAACAAGTTCCTACATGTTACAAGACTATGTTGATACTTTTAGCAACGCGTCTGTTACATAGATCTCATCTCACTTGTGTTCTTAATGGGGGATTATTGGTATTATCTGAAAAAAATGAAAGACAGTTAGCTATAAAACTAACATAGCATAAAACCACTGCCAAGGAATCGCAATAAATTTAAGCCATGTTTCTGACATGTAAGGAGCGAGCTGGAGACAAATTCACAACCCACTTGTCAGCATGTCTGCACATAAGCTCTTAATGCCTTTGAATCCAATGAGGCAAGTATTCTGGTCTTGTGCTAACAGATACAACAAGAATCATGAGTTTGGTAGGTGGGCCAAATATAATGCCATTGTAAAAGGATAATTGGCTGTGGGATGGGCTGAATGAAGTGTTACACAAAAACTCCAGAGCCATTTCTGTCACATCCGCTCTGTGCCAAAGTCTGTGCTTCATGCTGTTGCTTGCAGCTCATGCTTGTAATAGATACCAATGCAACGTTGCTCCTTCTGCTAAATGCTTCTGTGCTGTCAGTGCAGAGCCAATTTAGATCATAATGGTGTCAACTGTCATAATTTTACCTGATGTGGTATCTGAATTTGTTCAATTCATAGTGGGGTGTGCTATATTGCAAATCAAGGGTTATTTCCCACAAAAGTTGTACTCCAGGGTTTCAGGCAAACCTTTTTCCCAGCCCTATTTGAAGACACCAGGAATTTAATTTGGGACCTTTGGCATGCAAAGCATATGCTCTGTTACTGAGCTAAGGCCCTTCTCCTAAGCTGCAGATGTGCAGAATCTCATTTAACAATGTTAAATAAGATTTTGCACATCTGCAGTCAGGATTCAAACCAGGTAACTAAAGCCAATTGCTTCCTAGTGCATAGAAAGAAGTCCTTTAACAATAACTGTTTACTTGCAACGAAACTCTCACTGATTACTATGAGCTACATGATCTGACTAAGCAGGCTTCTGTCTAGTGACTATCTTGTCTATTTTAGACCATTGTCTAAACTCAATTTATTCAATTCTAAAAGAGCACCTTCCTCAGTATCAACCATCTTGGACCCTATGGTCGACCAGTGAGGCCTTGCTGATGTTGCTGCCACTGAAAGGCTGCCTGGTTGGTGCTGATCCATGACAGGGCTTTTTCAGTGGTGGCTCCCCATTTGTAGAATGCCCTCTCCAGTGAGATGTGTCTATCTCCCTCACTATTAACTTTCAGGAGGAATTTGAAAACATTCCTGTTTACCCAGGCATTTGATGGCTGAAGGGAACTGTTCCTGGCAAATCGATGATCACTGATGAAAGAATATTTTTAAGTTGTTTTACAATATTTTAACTGTGTTTTATAATGTTTTTAACTTTTTTGTGCATGTTTTGGTTTTTCTTGTTAAATTGTTTTGCTTATGTTTGCTGCCCTGGGCTCTTTCAGGAGGAAGGGCAGGATATAAATTCAAATAATAATAACAACAATGTTTCAAAGTTCTAAGAGATCATCATCACTCAACCACTTCTAGTTTCCTGCTTAAGCAAAAGGAAAAAAAGAAGATAACTCTCCTGAAGTGATCAGACTATAGTAGAACTTTCTCACTTACCTCTAGCTTCCTGGCTAGGATAAATTTTCAGGCATGGCTTAAATTCATCAGGAGGAGGGAATTCTTCCACGGAATGGAAAGTAAATTTAGATTCAAAATCATCTGGAGAGTTAAATTAAAAACAACACCATTTTGAGTTACAACAAAGACATCATCAAGGGTTTGTCTCTCCAATCCTAGATACATTTAAAGAACTGCGGGAAAACAGCAAAGGAAAGGTCTAGGGGGTTCAAAACTCTGTCGCACAAGCTTGGTCCTTCACTTTTTAAGACCCATTGCAACCACAGATCAACCTAAGATACTATTCAAGTTAGAGTTTTGGTAATGGTTCTTTCTATGTCATGACATTCTGATAGCATCTATAAAACCAGTTCTGATTATTTATATGTCATGTTTGGCTTTCTTTGTTACACGTTCCTTGTAGTATTTGACTTTAAAAAACAACAGCCAGGAATGTTCATCATTAGCCATTAATTCATCTGGTGAACTACTGCATGCCACTTTCTCAGCAACAGTAGTGATCAGTATAATCAAATGGTTCACCTCACAGGGCTGTACAAAGCATTGAGATAATGCACGTAAAGTGCTTTCAGCCTTTCTATAGTTCTTAAACAATATTATTGTGCCTCAGTTTTTAAAAAAAGTTTTCTCCTAAGTATTCAAACAACCATCCATGTTTAGCCTTAGAACAATTATTATCATTATTATCATTATTACTACTACTACTACCACCACCACCTTCACCAGAAGATCCCAGAGCGAGTCACAGCAACATTAAATACACTATTTAAAGCAGTTTAAAACAAATTACATTCACAGCTAGAGAGGGTCCTAATAATATATATCCAAGTTTTTAAAGCCAGGGTGAAAAATTTTTTACTATAGGAAGTTACATTTGTACCTAAAGTCTACAGCAAAGAAGCGCAATGTTATATATGAATACATATATATATATATTTGCATATTTGCTTTCTTCTGTTTCTTATTGTCCCATTTCTTCTACTGCCATGCCTAAGTATATTAGAACACCTCCTTTTATAAAGAAGCCTACTTGGGTGAGCGTCCCATCACTTTGTGAGAAGGCAAGCTTCTTCATTTTCTGCATGCTTTGTCATTTGTATGCAGAGCAAAGAGGGGTACATTTAGCAACATTACCCATTATGTGAACTGTGCCATTCTTAATTGCCGGGTAGAGGTCATGGGCAACCAGCCATGGAGACACTTGGGCATATTGGCATTTGCTTGAGAGTTCAGTAGTTGGAGACCTTGCAGGAGGTACTGGTGGTGGCATTAGCTTTGCTAAGAGAAAGAAAGATTAGAAAAAGGCTCAGAAGATAGGCAAACAAAACATCAAAAATACAAGTTTTTTGTTCTTATTACGCTGACACATCCTCCTCCTTCCAAGGAGAATAGGGCGGAGTATATCCCCTGTGAGGTGTAGATTAGGCTAAAAGTGATCAAAGATCATCATCCAGCGACCTTTATGGCTGGATTTTTGTAGGCAGTTCGGATTAACATGCACATTTTTGCAAGCCGTTTCTTGTCATATAACACATTTTTTGCTATCATATATTCATTTTTATGCACACTTTCCCCAAACATACTCATTTTCGTAAAACATCGGTTGGTTGGCGAACTGCATTGCAAAAATCGAGTAATTGCGAATTTCGAAGTGCCGTTCTCACATTGTTTTAGAAAGTGCGGATTTGATAGATTCAACTTGAAATGCGAACTGAATCGAAATTCTTAGCTGTGCCTCCGGTAGGGATAGGCAATGAGTGCCACTCTTACCTGCACCTCTGCCTTGTCTCCTCTTGTGTGTTACAGCAGCTTGCTGGCTCATAGGAGGGGCAGGGGGAAGAGGCAGTGACTGAATGCTGGGCTTCTGCAACTGGGACTGCAAGAAAGGTGACTTGGGGGGCAGGGGAGGGGGAGCATCGCCACTGCTGTTCAAGGCACTATTAGAGGTTGGGGATGGTGGCAGTGGCAAAGATATCCTGTGTGGGGAAAAGGTAGACATAGAAGGCATTGGAGGTGGTGGCGGAGGCACAGGAGGGGAATTAATTCTTAGATCAAGCTGGGAAGCAGATGGGCTAGAACACTCACTGGTTCTGCCTGGAAGCCCAACAGGGGGACCTAAAGGCAAGGGCGGAGGTGGTGGTGGCAGCGGTGGCAGCGGCGGCAAGTGCAAAGGGGATGTTGGAGTTTTAGGAGGCTTCTCGTTCTCAGGAGGAGGAGGAGGAGCAGTGTTTGGGGAGGTGATGTTCTCAGGATTGTCAACCAGAGGAGGAGGAAGAGGTGGAGGAGGGGGAAAGATAAGTGAAGGTTTGCTAGAGGAAGGTGATGGTGGTGGTGGAGGAGCAGGGATGTTGGGATGAGATGGAACTGCTCGCTGGCCCTTGGATGCTTCTGATGGATCTGCTGGCTTCGGGGTTTCAGGTGCCATTTGAAGGTTGCCACCAGCTTTCCCGTTATTGTTCAGTTGGGTTGGAGCCTTTGGAGGAGGAGATATTTTTGCAGCACTTGGCTGCCCGGTCCTACCAGCTGAAGAAACAAAGCAAAACCTTTAGGAAGCAGCAAATAAATGCACTGTAAAAAATGGCACAGGTGACTCATGCTGTGGGTAACCGAAAATGGATGAAGATTTTCCTGCTCTTCATCAACCTTGAAGAGACCTTGTTCCCCCTGTCATAAATTCCCACTGCCTGCCTGCCATTCCAATCCTACAGATTAGCTTCAGACAATGCAGTATCAGCAATGACTCGGTCATTTCCCCGGAGGCAACACCAAGACAGTTGAAACAACAACATTCTGCTTCATTGAGACCAATAGAAATTCACAGCTCCTACACAACAGGGATGAGCACTGGAGATGGGATAGAAACCCTGGAGCAGCTGCTACATTCATAGTAGGGCCAGATCCAAGTCCTGCTGTCCTTCCAGCCAGCCCAATAGTTGATTAGTCTGCATGTCTGATGCATGTTTTCCTGATAAACCTCTCTCCTTTGCTATATTTTGGTAGTTTTGATTTCTCTCATCTGACTGAGAAGATACTTAAATAGTGATAACCAGGAGACATTTATCACTAGCAATGGTAGCATCTCTCTTCTGATTGTTGCATTGTGTTGCAATGTGTTGTACATGAGGCTGTATTTTAAAGACTGTTCAGAAACTATAGTGAGTGTGAAATAGAGCATCATGGTTGTGCTGCCTCCGCAGGGTTAGAATTGTATATAGAGATACTCCTGTTGTGTTAAATAAGGCATTTATTTGGTTAAGAGTTATGGAATTCTAGAGGGCTGTTTCTATGCTCCCTTAGCCTCATAGTAACTTCCTGTCAGGTGACATCACCCCTCTCTTTAATTGGTTAGTTATTTTTCCCTCCAAAAACCTGCCTCAGTTTGTTTCTGTCATCAGTGAAGCTAGCAGCAGGCCTAGTAGCACCAGAGGACAACACTCCTTTTTTACCTATTTCTCTCACAGAAGCTCTCTCTGAGAAGCTCTCTCTCTCTGAGAAGCTCTCTCTCTCGCAGAAGCTATCTGTCTCGCAGAAGATACTTCTTTACCAGAATTGCCTCTTGAAGAAGCTTCTTCCTCAGAAGGTAACTCTCCTCCATTTAATCTACCTCATCAACAATCCTACAATATAATTTACCTGCTACCAATCTTCTTCTTCATCATCACCCTCCTCAGTTCATCATCCCCAGAGACTATATGCTTTCTTTTAAGTTTTTGTATACCTTTGTGTTTCCTGGTTTAATAAATAGTTCTGATTAAAAGAGAGAGATTGAGTTGACTGTCTGGCAAAGTGGGTTTCAGAACCACGGGCTCAGAACAATGGTTGTTAACTGGGACTGGGCAAACAAATATTACGCCAGTTTTGAGAAAAGCCAAGCTACACTAGCAGTCAGTCCATTTCCAAGCACAATTCAAAGAATGTGAAACCGTGCCCCCCTCCGCCACTGTCTGAAATGCGATGGCTGATGACCAGAGACCAGGCCTGTTCTGTTGTGGCATTCCACCTTTTGGAATGTCCTTTCAATAGAGGCTCACCTGTCACCATTTATATTTTCTTATTAACTCCAGGCACAGGCCTGTAGGTTGAGCATCTGCTTTACATGCAGAAATTCCCAGGTTCAATCCTCAGCATTTCCAGGTAGGGCTGGGAGGGACCCCTTCCTGAAACTCCAGAGAACCACTGCCAGTCAGTGTTGACAATACTAAGGTAGATGGATGAATGGTCTGACTCAGTAAGGCAGTTTCTTATCGTTCCTAAAAGTCTTTGTATTTATCCAACTCTTTTAGTTCTGTGCTGTTTTTGCTTTTTATGCATAGCTGATTTGTTGTTTTATATGGTTTTTGTTGTATTTATTTTTAAACCCCTATCTGAAAGTTGCTCTTGAGAGTCATGGCTGAAGAGTGGTTAACAATGTCGGGGTTTTTTTGAAAAGAAAGAAACAATAATATTTTGATGATGTTATTATCCAAATGGCTGCTAGGAAAACTGATTGTAAAGGGAGAGTCAAAAGAGATTGTCCTACAGTGTTCCATTAAACTAGTTTTGTTTTTTTTAAAAAATACTTCATCTTTGAAATAGAAGTTAGTGGCACTAACTTTCCAGCTTAAGAAAAAAACCTGGTATTCTTATCCAGGCTCCAGTTACAAGATGATGATGCTCTTAAATGGAACAATATTTCTTACCTGTCAGATCTCTTTGGCCTACTGGTCTCAGAACAGGAAAACCATCAGCAAAGAGGTTTCCCAATGCCTGAGGGATATCACCTCTGCCCGTTCCTGAGCTTCCTCCATCTCTGCTGGCCCTTCTTTTACTGTCTATGACCAAATAATAGTAATAGTAGTAATGACAATGACAACAAGATAATAATAATTAAAGATGTGTTTTTCAATGAGGGTTTCTGATTTACCGGGACTTAATTTTTGCACTCTATCTTTGCAGCATATAAGAATAAGAAAGTGACTTGCTGCAACAGCCAAAAATGCATTCTAAAACACAGCGCCCTCTGGTGTGTAAATAAAGGCAGGCACCAAAGAACTTTCTCATGTGACAGGATAAAACCATCTAGGATTTTGCCATTTTAAAGATAGTGATAGCTGACTGTTACTAGCCCAGTTTGGACTAGAACAGCAATATTGTTTGATTTTCTCGGGGTAGCTTCCATCCGTTTTGTAACCATGGTAGTCTGTTTTAGGCAGCACATTTTTCTAGTCACAAAACATTACTTTTTTGAGCGCTAGGAAGACATGATATCCTCAAAAACCATACCTTAAGGGAAGATATCTGGATTCTATACCATAAATGAACCATGCATGCATTGTCCTTTAAAAATGTCATCTGGGTTGGAATTGTTTTTAAGATGTTTTTAAATATTTTTTTTAAAGATTTTTTTTAAGAAAGAGTTATGTTTTAAAGATGTTTTTGATGCTTTTAGTGTTCTGTTTGCTGTTCTGGGCTCCTTCTGTGAAGAAGGGTGGGATATACATTTAATTAATTAGTAAAATTTGCTTTATTTTAAAGAAAATTAAGAGATCACATGATACATAAAAGAAATTAATGTAGCATCAATTATATTAAAAACACCTGGGTAAAAAAGAACAAACAAAAAAATGAGCTAGCTTAGGCAGATCCTCTCCAAAGATGGGATGCCAGGTAGTTCCCCTCAAATCAACATTGTTCTTAGCATCCTTTCGGTTAAATTTGCTGGGATATGTGAAACTTGCCTTCTTACAGAGAAAATGGTGACTGTATGCAATCTGTGTTCCTTGTGACGTGGATCAGTGAATAGCTGGGAAGTCTTTAGAAACGTCATTAAAGGAAAGGCTTAGTGGTGGGGAAGCCAATCATAAAAAGGGTAAAGGATGAATGTTATTGTATCTACAGAAGGAGAACATGGGTCCAACAACACAATTTCAAACATTAAAACTGAGGGAGTCTACGAAAACCCACAACATTTTTCCTCACCAGGGCTGGTCAGAGAAAACAAAAGGTTACTCTCACACACACACTGTGTGGGAGACAGGAATACACAAAGAAAAGCATTCAGAAGGCAGGATGCTTTTTGGGTCCTAGAGGTGGGAGGGGGTAAAATTGGTCAGTTTAAGTTCCTCAAGAAATCTGGCCCAATATACACAGCTTTTATCACATGAATAAAAGTGGCTTTTCATATGGTGCTTTTCCAGAATTTTGTAACAAAGCAAAGAAAAAGAAAAGGTCCCTGCCCACAAGTGGCTTCAAAGCTAAAAAGCAGCTATGTGGCCACTGCTGTGAGAATTTCCAAAAGCTGAAGCCTTACCTTCAATCTGTGGTGCACTTTGGTCATTGATCTGTGTTACTCTTCTCAATCGAGTCCCTCTTTGGATCTCGTGTAGCAAAGCGCTCCGACTTTTTGAATCCTCCCTTCTCTGCTTGGGTGGCTCTGTATTTGCCTGTCACAAGGAAGGCAGACAGTGAAGCTCACAGTTCAACAGAGGCTGAAAAATGAAGCACAAGGTAGTGGACTGCCCCAACAACCTCCATCTGCCCATACCAGCCACCACCGGCCTGCCCTCTTACTTACAACCAGTCAAGGCTTGGCTTTGCCTATCATTGGCTCGGGCTCCACCTGCCGTTGGTCTCCTGCCTTGTGTCCCACCAGCCCCAATAGGAACCAGCCACTACTGAGTGGAGGCAAGAAAATCATTGATCACCACCTGTGACATTTATACCAGCTATTCGATACAACACGCTACCTGACATTGTGCCTTCCAGGTGTTGTTGGACTACATCTCCCATCAGCTCCAGCCAGCATGGTCAATGGTCAGGAGCAGACTGATGGGAGTTAAGAGGCCAGCAATATCTGGAGGGCACCATTTCGGCTACCCCTGTGATAGTCAACAGAGTCCAGAGAATGATCTAAATGTGTCTGAGATCATTCTCTTTCTGAAGTGAAGTAGAGGTTTATGGATGGGAGACCACATGGGAACTTCATGTATGTGTATGATGTTCTGAGGGTCTTGCAAGAAAGATGTTCCTTTTATTGTGCATTTATGAGGATTGGTGCTCATGATGCTATCAGAGTGATTGATTTCAGTTCCATTTGCACTTGCAAAGGGTTTGGGGCAGATGTACTGCTTAATTTCCAATCAGCACACACCCCATAACTTCCTGCTGAAATCCTATATTTTTTATTTACAAATATTCCGGGGGAGGGTGTGTCCAACTTTTGTTGTGCTGCAGTGCAAGAGCACCCCTCCAGATAGCAGCAATGCAACAACACTGGGGAGGCATCGTACAACATCTAATAAAGCAGAATGATGTGTGGACAGTCCAGTATAAATCCACCACTAATGCATTATGTTGCAGAATACACCCCTGCCCCCCCAAAAAAAAACAGTCTGGAGAGACCCGCAAATACAAATCTTACAAATAATACAGTAACGTGATCATAGTAAAGATTCTAACTCAGAACCACCAAAAGAGCAGGATACCTTGCGTTTCTTGACATGGTAAGGTCCATATTTGAAAAGAGTCCCATAGGTCGGAATTGACTTGAAGGCAGTACACACACACACAATTATCCCCTCAGCAACAGCTTTCAAGGGGTAATGGCCAGCCAAAGCTATTTTGCCTGTTGTTCACAATTTCAGTTGTAGCTGTCAGCCACCTCCCCTCCCTTTTGTACATCATACAAACCCTGCTTGATTTACCATCCATTTATTTTCTGTTTCATCGGACAATCAGACAAGTTTTCAGCACAATAATCGCAAGCTGTGATACTGGTACAATAACATTACTAGATCCTGCAGTGAGCTTACTGCTGCTCACTGTACATGCCAATAGGTTCTTACTCTTGCGACAACTAAGGACTGCTGAAACCAAACTGGAGCAATTGGAAGAGGTGGGAATTGAAATCAATGGGATTTACTTTCACATCATGCACTTAAAATCAGGGCAAAAGATAGGTGCGGCCCATGACTGCTGAAATATAAGGGCTGTCGGCATACTTTATATATGTTGAATGAGATTTTCTTGCTCTTTTGTACCCACCCACCCTCGAATGGGTATGGGAAATTCTGTTCATGTTGTTACAATATAGAAGTACTTTTGATGAGTTCGTTCCACATTTCTTTGACCGTACATTTATTGGTTCAAGGGAAAGACCTTAAGGAGGAAGTGTCTCAACATACTAGGCAGTAGTATAGTCTGCAACTCTTAGCCGTCTAACAGGGAGGTTGCCCCTGGCCTGAAATAACCTCAAGATCCATCCCGTTCTCACAGTGGCCAACCAGATGCCTATGGGAAGCCCACAAGCCAGATTGAGTGCAACTTGTGATTCCCAGCAACTGGTATTGAGAGGCAATCCGCCTCTGACAGTGGAGATAGAACATAGCCAGTGTAGATAGTAGCCATTGATAGCCTTATCTTCTTTTAAAGCCATCCAAATTGGTGGCTATCGCTATATCTTGTGAAAGCAAATTCCATAGCTTAACTATGCACGGAAATATTTTGTCTGCCCCTGAATCTTCAAACATTCTGCTTAATTGGATGTCGCAGTCTTTTTTCTGAGTTAAAAAGCCCCAAATAATGTAATCTTTGTTTATAAGGTTGTTGCTCCAATCCCCCGATATTTTGCTTGCCCTTTTCTGAAGCCTTCCCAGCTCTGTAATATCCTTTTTGAGGTGTGATTGTGTGGCGGTGATGACAGACCCCATAAAGAACTTTTAAATGTGAAGCATAAACAATTGAAGTAGTAGTTATAGCAGTGCCACTAACATTTCACTCACTTTATAATATATCATTTGATGCCACTGACTAAAAATCTGAAATGCTCTAGATATTATTTATCTAACACACACCTAATATAACACTAGTAACATCCCACCCCCTAAATGATAAGCTGAGAACCTCCAGTCTAAAGCATTTATATTAGCATTTAAAACTGCCAGTTACTAATTTTCCTTTTCTTTCAAGTGTATATTAGGTCCTGTAGATGGCACACTTGGGCACTATCATGTTAGAGAAACATTCCTGAGGGATGACATAAAATCTCATTTATAGCTTACATTTGTTTGGGAAAAAAAAGGCTTTGGTAAATATATTGTCTTAGAAATTAGCCTCCATAACTGAATCCTCAAGCACCTTGAGAAATTTCACACACACAAACACACACAGAGAGTTATTTACCATTGCTTTCCAAGCCTGGACGATGTATATAATTAGCAACGCTACAGCACAAGCTACTGTGGAATTTACAACCAATTATCTTTCGCCTCCAAAAAGAACAAACAATACATACTGTGAAAAACTGAAGAAACATAACTGGAACAAAATCTGTCTTGCTTTTTGTCTTCCAATGCTGCCCACAATTTATTTCACCAACTCCTACAAACGGTTTTGCCAGAGCTCTGCCAGCTGGGTTAGAAGAAGACCTGAGCAGGCTCTTTGGTTTAAATTTAGAACCAACAGCTGTGGTTTTGTTTCTGGGTTCATATATCTACAGGTTTTGTTTCTGGGTTCATTTATACATGCTACATATTGGCTATTCTCCCCCACTTCTCAAATAAGTGGATAATTTGGGGGGTGGGGGACAGAGAATAGTAAATTATGAATATATACAATACTTATGTTCAAGGAACTAGTTCTCACTATAAATCTTATCACAAGACCTCTTCTATTAAAAAGAATTTAGGATCTGGTGGTGTTTTTCTCTAACTATAAAGAAAATAATTAACTATACAATTGGTTATTTTAAAAAATGTCATGTGGCTACAGAGGTATCAGTTTTAAACAGAGATGCTAGATTCTAGTGATGCGTTTTCTATTTCAGTGGATCAGGAACACAGGATGCCACCTTATATTGAGTCATGCCATTGGTCCATCTAGCTCAGTATTGTCTACACAGACTGGCAGGGGCTTTCCAGGATTTCCGACAGGGGTCTCTCTTAACCCTTCCTGGAGATGCTGAGGATTGAACCTGGGACCTTCTGCATGCAAGGCAGATGCTCTGCTGCTGAGCTACAGTCCTTTCCCTATTTCAAGGAAGAAATAGGTTACTTTTTGGCATCCAGCTTTCGCCTGGTACTCCTGACGCCAATAACCCTTGATTGTTGGGGCAATGGTTGGAAATGCCCGAGAATGATGAAAGCTTGTGAAAGTTTGGTTGGCTTAATAAAGATATTGCCCTAATATCTTTGGTGGGGTTTTTTTTCTTATGGGCCAACACAACTTTCTTTGCTTTTTTGGGAATGGTAAAGCAATTATACAGCCACTAGAGTGGCTGTATACTATAGCCAGTAGGGATTTTTCGTGTTCTACCATGTTAAATGAAAATACCCCTCACACCCCTTTCTGGTGCTTTGTATAGTCCCAATTCAAAACAAAAACTTACAAGTGTTATACTGTTGGATTCAGAATCGCTTGCTCTACAACTCTAAAAGTTTTCTTGGTGATACACAACCCCCCCACAGAGAACCCACAGGTTAAAGTGAAAAACAGGAGAGAGAGAAACAAGAAGCCGTTTGGACTTTTTTCTTGAGAAATTCTCATAATCTGTTGAAATTCATTAAAAATCAGAGATGACTGCAAGGTATCTCTAATCAAATCCCTGAGCTTGCCCCAAACACAGACCTTCATCTTCAGTAGGTTTAAAGTAAAAAAAATGGCATGGTTTGTTTTTAATTAATAGATTAAAAAATGCATTACCGTGGGTTATAACGTCATGCAGGCGCAGTAGAAAGCAGGAGTTCTTTCATTTCACTCCCCTCCCCCTCCCCTTCCAGTTACTTGGAGGAAGCAGGGGAAGTCTGCTCCTGACTCACACTGGCCTTCTGCTGAGCTTGCTCTTCCCTCATGCTCTGTGTGAGGAAGCACGAGAGAGAGAGAGAGAGAGAGAGAGAGAGAGAAAAGTCCTGTGGAGGGAGAAAGCCAGAGGGCAAGGATGACGGAGAAGGCAGCAGCAGAATGGAGGTGAGTGACGGTGATGTGTGTGTGTGTTCCCACCCCCGCTGTCTCCTGCAGCCTGCTCTTTCCGCTGACTCAATCACCCTGCCACCCCCACCCCCTATCCTTAAATGGGTTTATAAATTACAAAAGCTCACATACTTTTTGTTTGCAGTGTGTGTGGCTGTTTGACCTGTGCTCATAACATTGTTGTAGTTATTTTGAGATTGTATGAGACTCTTTGTTTGTAACACTTTAATCCTGAATTTAGCTCTTGGTTCTTAAATCTCTCTCTCTCTTACTCTCTCTCTCTCTCTCTCACACACACACACACACACACGCACACTCAATCATTAGTATATGCATAGTGCAGCAGTGGGGAGGGGTGGATATATGCATAGGTTACAGCAGCCAGGTTACAGCAGCCCTGCAAAGTAGCCTAGTGTGGCTGTACAGATATTGGAGGGGGGCTGAAAGGGAGTTGTGTATGACAACCCTGAAGTGTAGTCCAGTGTTGTTCAGTCTCTTGGTTTTGTGTTTTTTCTTTTTCTTTTTTGAAAAGAACTTTTAAATTGACTGTAGCAGCAGCATTTATTTCTTTAATTTATTAAATTTATATCCCACCATTCCTCCCAGAAGGAGCCCAGGGCGGCAATGGGTGGAGGGATCATTGCTTTCCCACTCATGGGAGAAAAATAGAGGCTTCTTGTGTTTGGGTTGATGCTGGTGGTATAAATCCTTAAATGGGTTTATAAATGGCAAACGCTCAAATACTTTTTGTTTAAAGTGTGTGTGGCTGTTTGACCTGTGCTCATAACATTGCTGTAGTTATTTTGAGATTTGATGCGACTCTTTGTTTTTAACACTTTAATCTTGAAATTAGCTCTTGGTTGTTTAACCTTAAATCTCTTTCACTCGCTCACTCACTCACTCACTATCTGAAATTAGTCCTGTGTTGAAGCCCCCATCTGAAATTAGTGCTGTGTTGGCTACTGCCTCCCACTTTTGTGAAAGCCTTTGCTGTATAGGGAAGAGGCATTTTCATCTTCATTTTTTGCAGAGAACAGAAGGTCTTCATCAAACATTTGCAGGGGCATCAAACATTTGCAGTTAGTGTAATACCATATTACACTAATGAGGTGGCCAAGTGGTTTTTTGTTTGTGACCAGTAGTGCAGTAGCAAATTAAAAAGTGGAGGGTCTCTTCATGATAGTCACAGCCATGCTTCTCCTCCTTTTTTTTGCTGCTGGGTTGAGAATAAGATCCTTTTTAATGCCTTCTCCTATAACAATAGACGTCCCTAGCTCAGTACTGACTGACAAGGTTTCAGATAAGGATCTCTCCCAGCCCTAATTGGAGATGCTGGGTATTGAATGTGGGGACTTTTGCATGCAAAGCATGTTCTCTGCCACTAAGCCATGACTGTCTTGTAAAAGTAAAGGCATTCTTGATGGTAATATAATATTTAAAATACACTGCTGAGCTATTTCTGTTACTGCTGGTGCTAACTTGCACAGGATCCCATCTCTTACCTCCCGGATTAAAAAGCAGGGAAATTCACTAATAGTAAAAAAAACCTTGCGGTTTAAGAATGTACCTATAGCCCACAGCTATTTCTATCAAACTTTAAAAAGCAGAGAAATTGGCTAGCTATAGTGAATGCACCAGGGGAGCAGGAGACCTGACCTCCTCTCTGAGATATTGGACTGCCCTACAAATTGGTCAAAATGCAAACACCATTTGGGTTGGTCTTTCACAGTCCAATCCACTTCCTGTGTAGCTTGGAAGAATTTGGTAACATGTGCCTCTGAGCATATGGAAGACATGTGCTGTGCTGATCTCATTTTAGCAGGGAGGAAGCAACATTATTAAGGCAGTTGATATAGTTCAGATGGTCACTTTGAATATGTCTGATTTCCTTTGCAATTTTAGTGACGTTTCCTATAGAAAATCATTTTCTTTTGTTTCTGTTTCTGTGAATATGTGAAGTACAGCAACACTTTGCAAAATTTACACTAAAAAAAACTCCAAACATAATCATCATCATCATCGTCATCTTTATTGCAGGGCCACAGGCCAACACAAGGTATACAGTCCATAGCAAAATACAAGTTAAAACAAGATAAAACATTAGCAAGTAGCAAATTATTAAAACGATATAAAATCAATGTGTTCGTCTTAGGGCCATGTGTCTAGTTCCTAAATAAACTTTAGTTACTGAGATGGCAAAATTAAATTTAAATACTGTCGGCATCAATAGAGCCTTTTAGAAATTTCATTTCGGGTTGAGCTCTACAGGTAAACCGGCTCTTAGTTTTCTAGCTGCAGATGCGAATATAGCTACGTGGTGTGTCACCTCATAGTTCTGATCAGACATTAGGAATAATACTTTGTCGGCAATTGTGGTCGACTCGTAAAGGTCTGGCCACCTCAATGTAAGATTCATTCTGAGATTATGATAAATTGGGCAATCCAGTAAGATATGTGGAAGGTCCTCCACCCCTTTGTACCCACAGATGCAGTATCTTTGTTCCTTAGGAACCTTAGCAATTCTCCCTTCCCGTTCCGCATTAGGCAAGGAGAAAAATCTAAGTGAGGTAAAAGCGAATCGAAGGTTACTGGGCATATATGAGTTAAGGTATATGTGATCGAATTTGAATCTCCAATACCATGGGGCGGACCTGCTATTAAGTAGATATAGACGATCTAGATATTGGCTGTGATGGATGACAGCTTCCCGAAGTTTCATGTCTGAACCAATGGTATTGAATTGATGGGTAGTAAGATGGTACCTATGTAATAGGTTTTCTAGTCTAGCTCCCCAGGTTTTCTGAGTAGAAGGGTGGGTTAAACATAAGTTTAACAGGTCCTTATTTTGTAAGTGTACAGTGGATCTCATGAACCTCAGGAGAGCTAGATGGATGTGGGCGGTCAGCGGGGGGAGGCCTGCTTCCGCTCGGAGCATTGCAGATGAGGTTCCTGGGGGTAAGTTCAGTAAGCACCTGACAAAGTCCGTTTGAATTGTCTACAAAGATGAAATTGCTTCATTATCACACCCCCATATCAAAGCGCCATAAAGGACCTGAGGAATTACTTTAGCCTCAAAAATTTTTAGGGCGCGGGTGATCAAATTGCCCCCGGTTGAGCGATGAAATTTTAAGATGGCTCCCACTGTTTTTATCGCTGTTTGTTTGGTATATTGCAAATGGGTTTTCCAGGAAAGGGTATCTGAAAAAATCACTCCCAGGTACTTAAATACCCGGCACTGTTCTAATTGGTGATTATCCATTGACCAGCGATGATTCACGTATCTACTCCCAAAAACTAGAACTTTAGTTTTTTTATAGTTTATTTTTAGCCCCTCAATTACACAGAGCTCATGAAGATGTCTCATTAATTTTTTCAAGCCTACTGGGGCTAACGAAAGAAGGGCCATGTCGTCTGCGTAAAATAGTGTGGATATCTTTCTATTTCCAATAGAGGGAGGAAAAAATTGTGGATCAGACAGGTCTGATATTATGGCTGTTAAAAATAAGTTAAATAATGGGGTGCAAGAGGACACCCCTGTTTAACGCCCCTCACCACTGATATCGGGCTTGTCATTGCACCGCAATTATTTAATCTAACCTGGGCGAAAGTGTCTGTATATAGGGCCCTTATTAAATACAGTAATCGATGATCTATATTCATGTTATATAGTTTTGTCCAAAGTTTGCCCCTGTCTACTGAGTCAAACGCTGCGACCAGGTCAACAAATGCCACATAGAGATGTTTTGTAGGGCCAATTATGGCCTGATTTGCCATAAAGTAAAGAGTTAGGCTGTGGTCGATCGGGGAAGACCCTTTCTTGAAGCCAATTTGTTCAGCTGGTATAATATTATTTGAATTTGCCCATTGTTCCAATTTTAGAAGAAGGAATTTACTGTACAGTTTTAACGCCACATTTAATAAACTAATGGGGCGGTAATTAGAAGGATCAGAAAGGTCACTCGTTTTGTGAATTGGAACAATGATGTTTCGTCTCCATCCATCTGGTATAATGCCTGATTCGTTGACTCTTGAAAACAGACATGCCAGAAGGGGGGCCCATCAGTCAGGGAAGTTTTTAAATATTTCGGGAGGGAGATAGTCTTCCCCGGGTGATTTTCCATTTTTCAATGAATCTATTAATGATCTGATTTCATCAGATGATACTGGAGGCCACTGTGGGAGATTTTTAATGTCCAAATTCAAACAAACGGGATGGGAGAATGGTGCAGAGGAGTAGAGGCTGCTAAAATGGCGTGCCAAACAGAAGATGGGATTTGTTGAAATTTTGTATGTTTAATTGAGCCCATTCCCTTATTGACCAAGTTCCAAAATGTACGGTCTTGTTTTAGGAATATTGCGTTGGCTAACTTCTGCCATTGGGATATTGCAAAATCAAGTTTCTTTTGTCTCAGGAGGTGCCTATATACTATTTTTGACGATTTAAAAGCTGAGGAAAAAGATTGAATATTTGGATATTTATTGGATAACCGCAAACGTGACCTGAGTTTCCTTTTCGCTACTCTACACTCAGAATCAAACCACGTGAAGGGGTGACGAGGTCTATTAGGGTTCGAGGGTTTTTTTTACATAATTGAACTAAGCATAGAAAGAATGTTATGAAAAGCCAGAATTGGGTCCAAAGTGCCCTCTAATATCTTCTGGCGGATTGATTGGTATGAGCTATTTTCCAATTGAATTGCTAAGTTCTCCCTCAGGTGGTCTGACCAGTGGACTCTTTCCGATTGCCCAAGATTGCTCTGCGTGGAAAGTGTATTGATAGTAGAGTTTGGAAAGTTAATGGTTAGTTGAAGGGAGAAATGATCGCTTTCTACTCTGCACAAGACCTTGAAATCAGAGATAATTGATAACAGGGATTGTGATACAATCAAAACATAATAATGGCACTTACTTCTGCAGAATAGTCTCCAGTGGACCTCAAGAGTGTGTCAATTTGCACAAGATAAACAGTGGGAGGTGAAATATATTCTAGCAAAATGCTAGGTGTGCTCTATGTTTTTAATTGACCGCGCCCACCTTGCCTTAAATGAAGTGGTTTAAACATAGCAGGCTGAAAACATGCATCCTCTTTTTCCCAACAGCTAGAGTCATTGCTGAAGGAGCAACATATTGGAATCAGTCTGATTTTAC
Organism: Rhineura floridana; assembly: GCF_030035675.1. Taxonomy (NCBI): domain Eukaryota; kingdom Metazoa; phylum Chordata; class Lepidosauria; order Squamata; family Rhineuridae; genus Rhineura; species Rhineura floridana. The sequence goes on from NC_084489.1 coordinate 36,451,451, forward strand.
ATCAAGCTACAGTTTCAGATTCCACTGTTAATGCACCCAAAATAGAAACAGAACATAACCTCCAATTTGAAACACAAAATGCTCTCTTCACCATCATATGACACTGAACAATAAAAAGGCTTTGAAATTAATAAAAATAAATTTGACACAGATTTCTGGGATGAATAATGAGGAAAATAAAATTTTCTAGTTTCGATTCTCTGTAGAAACATTAGTAAAACAGGAAAGAAGCAAAGTAAGAAGAACACCAGCAAACATACAAAAATATAATTCTCTATCTTTGCAGATGGCAGGTGTTGCCACCACTCACCATATGCTCAGAGGCACATGTTACCAAATTCTTCCAAGCTACACAGGAAGTGGATTGGACTGTGAAAGACCAACCCAAATGGTGTTTGCATTTTGACCAATTTGTAGGGCAGTACAATATCTCAGAGAGGAGGTCAGGTCTCCTGCTCCCCTGGTGCATTCACTATAGCTGGCCAATTTCCCTGCTTTTTAAAGTTTGATAGAAATAGCTGTGGGCTATAGGTACATTCTTAAACCGCAAAGTTTTTTGCCTATTAGTGAATATATATTGGGTTGTATCCAGTACTGATCAAATTCAGAGCAAACCCATTGAAATTAATGGACAAGACTAACTTAGGTCCATTAATTCCAATGGGTCTACTCTGAGTATGACTAATATTGGATACAACGCTTTTTTAAAAAAACAATGGATTAGCCCTTCGAAACGCTTCCATTCACTGCCAATTACATTTTCTTCAAAAGCTGCAGAATATGCAAGCACAGAGACGAGAAAGGTGTTAAAATAAAAGATTGAACAAATCCATGCAGGGATGAGACTGCGCTGGGACCATCAAGGGGCAAGCTTTTCCACCTGCTTTGCCCCCCACCCTTGCTCTTAGTGACATTTTTCTGGGGACTGCCCTTTACCAGGAAGATTAATGCTTTTGGTTTGCTGCTCCTATTTTTTTTTTTTTTTAGAGATGTTAGGATTTAGTTAGTTTGATATTTTTTTTGTAAATTGTATTGTTTTTATTTGTATTTTGTATTTGTATTTTTATTTGTGTGTAAGCCGCCTTGGGGGCCTATTTAGCCAAAAGGAGGTCTAGAAATAAAACATAATATAACATAAAAGCAAAGGACATTCCAAAGAAAACCATTTTGATCTTTTGCAAAGATGACAAAAATAGGAAGATTGTTCATTTTGCTGAATCCTTGCCCTGGTAGATCACAAAATAGTTCATTCCCATGGCCCTGGCTTATGAAACAATAATATGTTCAGTTGGTTCCTATTTACTTTGGCAGCCACTGAAAGATTTTGTTACTTCTCACATAAGAAATGTCAGGTTAGATAAGGAGTGGGTTTCTCCCCTCTCTTTTCTTTTTTAAATGAGATGGTAGAATGAGTCATGTATTTAATAGGCTGACTGTTCAGTAGAAAGGGTTATTATATTGTTTACCACACGGCTTTCCGCAATACGTTTGCTCCCCAATTTGTTTTTGTAAATGCACGGTTCAAGTGGAGAGTGATGAAATCTCATGGAGAAGGGAAATTGCCTGGGGTAATGGGGAAGAGGGGCATTGTTGGTTCACTGGGGAGATGCTTCACACATGGGCAACCCAACACGTTCTAGCTGTCCTTTGGGCGTTAGTGTTCCCATCACAATCAGCACAGGCATGGAGTGCAACCATCTGTAACAAAGGAGCCTTTGTCTGCACATACGTAGGGGTTAAGGCTTCCAGATGACCCAGAAGTCTGCATAGGTCTGGTTTCAGATTGCAAGGATGTCTTCATCCATACAGTGGCCTGCATGAAGGCCAGTAGAGACTGGGCGCCAATGTCAGCGGGGCAGTGAGTCCACTCCAGATTTTAATCTGAACTTTCAGGGAGCTGTCCAAGGTGCTTAGCACTAAAACCCAGAGTGGATTCACTGCCCCACTGACATTGGAGCCACCAGTCTCCACTGGTGAAGTCTCCCTTGCTTCCCAGTCCAGTACAGCTCCCAGCACAGCATGGAAAGGTAAAGGAATGTTGCCAAACTGCTTAGGTATTCCCTTGCCTTCCAGAACTCTACTGGGATCCCTGGGAAAGAAGTAGCTGGCTTCCACTGTCTTGCTTCTTCCATGGCTGAGAGCAGCTCCAGAAGTGAGCTCAAGATAGCTATTGGGAAGTGGGGGTTTTTTGGGAGGGAGATTCACACCCCACTCTTCCCCAAATTCAAGATGATTTCACATCAGTGATTTCAGCTCTGTTCTAATAGTCACACAGAAAAGTTGGAGAGTCATATTTAGCTCACCTACAAACATCTCCCCATAAGGTTAGAGGTGCATTGCAAGAAGTTTTTGGTGGTTAATATGTAGGGCTAGGATCTGGAAAAACAGGGTTAAATCCTCCCATGCCCCCAGCCATGAAGTTCACTGGACTGTCTGTCAGCAGTAGCAGCAGCAGCAGCAGCAGCGTTTCCAGCCTAATCCATGAATTTCTTTCCAAGGAATTTTGTTTAAAAAACCAACAGCTTAATAGTAAAAGGCTCCCAACTTACTGAAAAAGACATTGGATGGTTTACTGAAGCTTTTCCCAACCACATCAGCCCCAACCAGCATGGCAAAATGGTCAGGGATGTTGGGAATGGTAACCCAAAATATCTGGAAAGCATCCGGGTATGAAGGCAGATCTACAGATTCTGATAAGTGACCCTCCACCTGTGCCAAAATAGTGCATGGTAAGAATTAATATTTTCTCTGCACATGGCAAAGCAGCAGATTTCATTGTTAATCATTATTTAGTATAGAAGTTACTAACTACAGTCTTAGTAAATGTAGCCATGCAGGTTAATTCTGCAAGAAATTTTTAAAGGTCATGTAGGCAGATGGTGTAAGCAGATCAGCCATGTACACAGTTAAATTTACTTCTCCATCCTTGCAGTTCCCACTTCTTTGGGTACATTTTAGCCACTCTCCGATCTTAACCTGAGAAAATAAAATTGCTAATGCTAATTTTCATCACAACATTGTGAGCCGCATTGCAAATTATTGTACGAAACCTTACACGTATACACATATTTTATAGCAAGCTGTATGAAACTAACACTGCACAATCCACAGTGGAGGAGGGCATCCAACAAGACAAACTGACAAGCAGAATTTTAATATATACAGAAGCAATACCGCTCTGAAGCCGGTTGGTCATATCACAGTTTCAAGCTTTCTTTCCAAGCCCAAAGTGTCATTCTGCTTCCATACACAAGGCCAGCCCAAGACATTTTGCTGCCTGAGGCAAACAACAAAACTTTCAACATCACTTACAGTCAGAGCTGGCAAGACTGGCAGTTGAATCTTACTTCCACACTGGTGATGGGACAGCATCTTCCACTGAACCCAGCAACCCGGCACACAGAGCACTCTCCTTTGAACATCTTGCCAATGCTCCCCACCTTGCTGCATCTGCCATCCAGTAGCAGTCGGTGGGGCAGCACGGGTGGGGCTCCATTGCTCTCCTGACTTCCCAACACTGCAGGTTGCTGCCTCTGACTAAGAGGGAGATGGATAGGTGTGAGGTGCAAGGAGGCAAGAGCGGCAGAGCAGCCCCTATGCATCACTCCTCCCTCTCAGTCAGTGGCAGTGACTCCCAGTGTTGGGAAGCCAGGAGATCAGGGCAGTCCCACCTGCATCACGCTACCAGCTGCTACTGTTGCCACCTGAAGTGGCTGCCTCACTTTGCCTAAAGGTAGGGCTGGTCCTGTCCATGCAAAACCTTTCTCCTTAAGAGCAGGATTTGTGCAGTTTGCTCTTCCCGACAACTTCACTCCTTGCTAAACTACAGGAGTTTGAAAACTCTTGCATTAAACAAGACTTTTAGACATCAGGTTCTGGCACGTTTCCTCTTGCACAACCTGTGCTCCATTTCCTCTGCAAGCCCAGTGGACTGAGCACTGAGCTCTGAGGGTGCTATCTAGGCTTACTGACTAGGCTACCTGAACATTTGGTCAGATGATCCAAGGACGAACATCTGTTCACCAAGCCCTAGCCTCAGAGATTGCTCCTCAGATGGAGCAATTTGTTCCTAGCTTTGATTTTCTGCTTTGGATCTTGACCTCTATCTGGTTTGGATTATGTATTCTTTCTGGCCCTCTTTACCATATATTTTGCTACTCAAATGTTGCCTACTTAGACCACACCCACTTCTGGCAGATTCCACTCTCAGAATCCAATTACCTAGAGAAGAGATGGGAACCTGCAGCTTCAAGATGTTGCTGGAGTCCAGCACCCATCAGGCCCAGCCAGCATGGCCAGTGGTCAAGAATGATGAGAGTTGTAGCCTAGCAACATTGGAAGAGCCACAGGTTCCCCAACCCTGGTCTAGAGCTCAACTCTTGCCAAGACCTCAGCTTTTAGGAAAGGTCAGACTCTAGATAATTGGGTTCCGGGTACCTGGGAGAACTGGCTATCAGGTCAGGTCAGCCACTCCCATGTGATCTAAAACAGGCAGGACTTGCATACCAACTAAAGTAGAGGAGTTTTCAATTTTGACTGTTTTAATTGTGTATTGTATTGTGCTGTAAACTGCCCTGGGGCCTTTTATCGAATGACAGAATATTAATTAATTTGAAATAATTAATCAATTAACATTAAATAATGCAGTAATAGTAGGTAAAGAGTGTTAGACGTTCACACATTTCCTGACCTTGCATGAGTCTGTAGACAAAATAAACTGAGATCGCTCTTCAAGCTTGTTTGCATTTTCCACTTAGGATCCTACAGCTCAAGCTTAGCAGTGCTTGGAAGATTACTTATAAAAAGTAATAAATTACAGTTACAATTACAATTGCTCTGAAAGTAACCGATCACCTTACTTTTTCTCAAAAGTAATCACTACAATTACATTTCAGTTTCTTTTTTTAAAAGAACACCTACAAGGTGCTGGCCTTGGCTGCTGCACATCTAAGTAGCCTAAAACAACATTAAAAATAAACACACACAAGAAGGATCATTCTATCGTATGTGGTGGTTGTGTAAACAGGCAAAATTATTTTGGGCACAGATAGGTAGGATGATACAAAAAATTCTAAAGATAAATATACAGTCAAAACCAGAATTTTTTTTATTGGGTTTTATGGATAAACAAATAGAAAAGAAATATGGAAGAATAATATTATATATGATTACAGCAGCAACATTATTATATGCACAAAAGTGGAAAATGGAATCAACACCAACAACGGAAGAATGGCTATTGAAATTAATGGACTTAGTAGAGATGGATAAATTGACATGTTTACTTAGAGAAAAATCGACAGATACATTTCTTAAGGAATGGAAGCCTCTCTTAGACTTTTTGTTGAAAGATAAAAATGAAATGATGATAATGGGATTTGACGATTAATTAAGATAGACTATGGAGAAAAGTGTTTTTGTATGTATTAAGGGACAGGTTTGATATATATTATATATTTATAGCTGATCTGTGACAAGTCGGAAGTCAATTTTTTTTATTTTTATTGTGTTATGTTTTTGATTTTGTTTTGTTTGTTTTATGAAAATTTGAATAAAAAAAATTATTGTAAAAAAAAATAAACACACACATACAGAGGTAGTAGAATAATTCTTTTTATCCATAAGAGAGCAATGGTGGTCTCTACGCTAGTAAGGGAGGTGGGGAGGGAGGCAGAGGCCACTACTCAGATCTTTTGCACGGCAAACCAAGTGCAACCCCCTCCCCCACTCAGTCAGCAAGCATAATCTCTCTCACTTAACCACCTCCTGGACCCTGCCCTGCCACCAACTAAGGGACACTCACCCAAGCAAACATTTTCCCCTGAGATGCAAAAAAGTTAAAATACTGCAAATGTAGCACAGTAGCCAAAGAGGGTGGTGGAGGTCACTTTGTGTGCCGAGTGCAAACACAGTATTCACACACACACGTTGTCATCTTTCACCTCCAGTTCTTTGTCTCCATTCTGCTGCTGCCTCCTTCTCCTCCTTTATCCATGCTCTTGCCCTCCAGCTCCTTTTTCCTTCCACTCCATTCTTCACCACCACCATCCATTTTTTAAACAATTGTTTCTCCACTCCACCCCATCTCACTCTCCACCTCCTCCCTTGTGCCTCCAACCCTCCCACAGAGCATGAGGGAAGAGTGATGCTGCACAGAAGCCCAGTTTGAGGCACATGATTTTCATCCACAAATCAGAGGAGCAGAAGACTTTCCCTGCTTCCCCCCGCCCCCAAGTAATGCTGGAAACATTACAATTACTCCACAAAAGTAATAAAATTACTCCTAGTTCTATTACAATCAAAATGTAAAGGAATTACCCACTCGTTCCTCAAAAAAGTAATGAATTTCAAGTAATTAGTTACTTGTAATGAATTACTTCCAAGCTCTGAGGTTTAGCCACGTCTACGCAGAAGTAAACTCTACTGAATTCTAAGAGACTTACTCCCAGGCAAGTTGAGTTTATCCGTTAATGTTTTTCTTCTTAAAAGAAGATTCTGTTCAATAGTACAGAAATGTGAGCTGGTATTACTCTAGAAAGCATTTAATTATTTTGGTCTTGTCAAAACAAAGCAGCATCTTCCAATGTATGGAGCAGTGCAGTCATAGGATGCTCATAAATATCCCTACACATATTTCAGCCATGACCTCCATCTGCCTACAGGATGCCTTCAAGAAGGTTGTTTCTCATTGCAATAGAATCAGAAAGAATAATAGAACATCTACTTTAAACAGGCAAGAACACACTGTAATTTTCCAGACTAGTTACAGTGTATTAAAATTCAATGGTACAATTAAGTGAAAAATAAGAATTGAATATTTTTTTTAAAAATGCACAAAGCATTTTATATAATGTCCTTTGCTATAGCATTTTTAATTTTAGGGTAATACACTTTTCTTTTTTATCCTCACTCCTACATTAGATATGCTAGACTTTATGTTAAAGGCCCACAATCATAGTTAAATGCAGGGAGATGCTTTTATTTGAAGGTGACAAAAGCACTACAATAGTCTTATTGACTTCACTAAGGTGAATCAATATACGGCCGTTTCAATGAAATCTGAGACGTATCCAAAGAAAAACATTCTTACCTTAGTAGAAAAAGGCTGAATAAATTTGGTTCAAAAATAAATTCAGAATGAATAGAATAATTTATGCAAATTAAGCAAGTTGGCTTCTGTTTGCTTATTTAGCACAATTTATTCAAGTTCTGCTAATCATAGGAAGCAGGAAGGAACTGATGCCCTAATGTCCAACTAAAAAAAATGATGCTCAGCTTTTATGATTACAGGGCTGTTACTCAATTAGAGAAACCTTAACTGATTAATCTCATGAGTTTTATTTAGTTCATTAACTCTTCAATCAATAGTCTGATCCTATGCATATTTACTTAGAAGCAGGTCCCACTGTATTCACTTACTCGCAAGGAAGTGTGCATAAGACTTCAGGTTAAGTGGCTATATAGGCTAACTGATTTGCCACTGCAGCAGGTAGACACATAGCTAAAGGAGTTGAAGGGTAGGTTAGTTTCAAACACTAGATATTTTGCAGCAACTCTGCTTAGAATCCAGGGGGGGCAGAGTCACTTATCTTGCTTGAAAAAAATCTGTTTGGAGATCTTTTCAAGCATCTAGAGGTACAGTAGAAGCAATTCACAACACGCTTATTGACAAGCAAATACAGAGTTATTGCGGTGGGAGGACTGATCTAGGACCTCTGATTTAGGAGGCAGCATGGAATGCGCTAGTCCAGGGGTTCCCAAACTGTGGTCTCTGGACCACCAGTAGTCCACAAGCTTCATTCAGGTGGACCATGGTGTGTCTGTGGATTTGTGGTTGAAGATGGGAGATGGCACATCTATTGCATTAAAAATCCATATTAATTTAAATTGTATTTTTATTCCTTGTTTTGGAACACAAATTGTAATATAGAATATAAGAAATAAAAAAGCAAAAATACTATTAAAAATCAAGCACCCCCCATGACAATTGCTACAACTGGCAGAAAAATCATTAAGTGATTTGCTAAGACCCTCCGCTATTTTCAAGTGGTCTGTGGGGAAAATGTTTGGGAAGCACTGATCTGCTCAATCAATCAACTAAATGTTGCAGCTGTGGGGTATGCTTTAAGTTGTATTCCTGCACTGAGCCAGGGGTTGGACTCGTTGGCCTTATAGGCCCCTTCCAACTCTACGATTCTATGACTATCTAAAAATGCCACCAAGCAGCACTGCCGCTTGCTTTCAAGACCAGTTCTGCAACCTTAAGAACCAACTTCTATATTTATTTATTGTACTTATGCCCCACCTTTATTTCAAGGAGCTAAATGCAGTAATCATGATTCTGCCTCCTCCCATTTTATCCTCACATCAACCCTACGAGGTAGGTTAGGTCAAGAGAGTGTGACTGGCCATAAGGTCACCCAGCAAGCTTAATGGCTGAGTGGGGATGTGAACCTGGGTCTTCCCAGTCCTAGGCTGACACTACCCCACACTGGCCCTGTCTCTGAGATTCTGCAGACTAATTTCCATGTAAATATACATGGCACACAAACACATATTAAAACCTGTTGTCCTGTTAAGTCCTATTCAATAGGATATCTAGCTGCTATTTCTCCTCAGTCTGCCTCCAGAAATTTGTAGGCCAGAGGTGCCTAACCTATGGCCCTTAAGATAATGATGTTCCACCACTCCTATTAACGATGTCCAACCACATGAAAAGGGCACCTGGAACCATCTCCCTGTTGTAGGTTCTTGCTACAGTCAACAGTTGCTCTAGAATAGGTACCTGTAGAAAACGTAACTGTATAAAAGAAACACTACTATTTATGCTTAGCTGAATCCACACACCCAGGCCTTCCTATCAGTGGTACTGTGGCTTAAGAACAGGAGTCCAGCACTCACACAAGAGCATGTGACATTTTGTTTCCATATTCATCATATCACTCTTATTAAAAGGCTTAACATGGGTCTCTAACTTGAAGCTGTAGAAATGGCTTTGTCAAAAAAGGTTCTTGACTAAGAATGACCTGAAATATTTAAAGAGACCCTTCCTAGCAAATAGCATCCCCTAGACAGAAAAAAACCTGTTCCTCAGAGGAAAAAAAAAGATCATGGCACAGATTTTTGCAAGTAAAATCACAGCAGACAATTTACAGACTTCTTGGATGATGAGTGTTGCTATAATTATGGGACAAGAAACACAGACAATGTGAAGACTAATTCAATTTACATTCTTTAAACTTCATTTCAGCTCTCACAGGAAACCTAGCAGCTGCAGCAACAGCTGGGTATTTTTAGCAGTTGCGTGATAGGGACACTGAGGCCTAGAAATTATCAGTGCAAGTAAATAAATAAATAATTCACCCTCTAATGTTAGGATACGAGGAAATGCAATGACAGAGCACATGCTTTGCATGCAGAAGCAGATTCAATCCCTGGCATCTCCTGATGGGACCAAGAAAGACTCTAGTCTGAAGCTCTGGAGCACCGCTACCAGTCAGTATGTATAAGCAACAGTCAGCTAAAGTGGTCTGACTTGGCATTGGGCAACTGCATTGGGCAGTATTAGTTTCCTACATAATAAAAGCAATGGTACCTATGTAAGCCCTGCCTAATTGCTTTAAAAATAGGATTGGAGGGGGAGAGAAAGATTTACAACCCAAGCAGAATCCTTTGCTATGTTCACTCAAAAGTCCCATTAATTTACAGCACAATCTTAACCATGTCTACTCAAAAGTAAGTCCTTCCGAATTCAATGGGGTTTTCTCCGGGTATGTGGGATTAGCATTGCAGCTTTACTCCCAGAAAAGCAAGTATCGGATTAATGCTACATATTGGGAAGGTTTTCAAAACATTGCCCTCTTCAACAGCCCAGAAAATTTAAACTTGTTTGACTCCTGCACACAAGAAGGGAAAAAAAGACTTCTGGTACTGCTGAAAGCTATATACTTATTCAATTTTTGAGATTTTCAGATAAACAGGAAAAAACAACAGTTTTCTACCTTTGCAATGGGGGCTAGGTACTGCCTGGAGGCCCAGAAATCCCTTGCCAATCACAACCCACTTATTGGCTACAAATCTGAAAGGGTGGGGATTAGAAAGATCATTTCACAGAAGTTGTGGGGTGGGGCTGACGTTGTGGTGTATATCTGGTGAACCAGGCCACCTAGAAACTTAATTTTTTTTTTTTAATGAAAGCTGAGAGTCCGGAGATTAAGCTGACTCACCCAGAGAGGACCCCAAAACTCCCAAGTCTCCAGGTGAAAACCAGACACCTGGCTACCCTAATAACCATGTTTTGACATTATGTCACCAGACTTGTAATTCCAGTTTTGGTAACTGGGCTCCTACTATAAATCTAATAAAAAAATAACAACAATGTTTGGCAATGGAGAAAACCCAACATGACTACAGTTATTAGATCACTTACTACCATAATGTAACATGGGAATGTGTTATACCAGCAGTGGTAAGGAAATAGCATCTTCTATACCACAATTTATTCTTATTTTAGGGTTGTTTCAAATATTACATTTTTTTAATGGGTCCATGTTAATTATGTACACAAATATGAACTGTGGGGTCGAAGTGAAAAATTTCTAGAGCCCATTCTAGTTTTTAATGTGTCTTTTGCCCCTATCCAGTTTGTAGCATTCACCACTGCAGATATGCATTCAGAAAAAGTGCATATTATTTAGTATCTAATACATCTTGAAGCTTAGAATGATTTTCGATCAAACCTACAACATATAAACTGTCAAACATGCACAATCTATTTTGAAGACACACACATGGACCAGTATACATGCACTATTGACAGTACATACAATTCTAGAATACAAATCAAATGCCCCATAGCGGATGGCAAGGTGGGGTACCAATGCTCACCTGACCTCCAGTCAGTCACATTGTCACTGCTTACCAGGAGGTAGAGAGAAAGGGTGAGACGGTGGGGAGGTTAGTGCAGTACAAAATCACCAGAAGGAAGAGTGGATTTGTTCTATTAGTGCATTTGTTCAGCAGCACTGACTTAGTTGCCACCTTGCCAGTCCCCCTCTACTTCCTGGTAAGCAGCAGTGATGGAACCAACTGGAAGTCAGGTAAGAAGTGATGCCCCACCACGCCATCCATTACTGCAAATGCCAACACCATTGCACAGCAAGTAGATGGAAAAAAAATTTTGCAACATAAATATTAACTTAAAGTATGCATAAACATTAAAGACTGAATAAATGTTCTAATTAAAAAACTGTACTCAAACAGCAGCTGCTGATATAGCAATTTAAACCTAGGACTTTGTAGCTAACTTTAGGTCCAAAACAATGTTTAAATTGTGTTTCACTAGAATGTTATGCTCTTCATAATAAAACAAAACGAAAAGACAAGCCTTACCAAAGAACTTGAAGATGGTAGTGGTGGTGGTGGCCCTGCAGAAGATGATGAAAGAGAAGGAGGAGGAAGTGGTGATGAACATCCAGTTGAAGGTGGAGGAAGAGGAGGTGGAGGAGGGGCAGGTGGTGGTACACCTCCAGAAAAAGATGGTGGAAGAGGAGGTGGTGGTGGTGGTGGTGGTGGTGCACCTCCAGAAAAAGATGGTGGAAGAGGAGGTGGTGGTGGTGGTGCACCTCCAGAAAAAGATGGTGGAAGAGGAGGTGGTGGTGGTGGCAGTGGCACAGGCATCTGTCAAGTTTCTATTTTCAGTCTGTTCTCAAAGATCACACACAAAGTGATCTGGGGGGGAGAAAGAAAATTGAATTTACATACTATATGCACTGAAGAGGCCTCCAAGTTCAGTCATTCATAAAACCATAGATCTGGATGGAATTCCATAGGTCATTTGCTCCCTCCCCACATATAATAGAAGTAGAGTTGCCAGAAAGATGAATGTAATAATAATATTCCTATTATCAGCTCAAACATAGAACATGTGCACATTGGGGACACAACTAAACTAAAACCCTTTCCCATTACATCTAGTTTTCCATGTGCAAACACTAAAAAAATCTAGCAACCTCGAAGAACATTCACTGATCTGAGCCCTCACAGACAATCTTATATGATATACCCCAGGCACAGATGTATCACCTCAGTAAGAATTAGACCTTATTTCTTCCCTTTCCTCTCTCAGACTCTTACTCCTCAATAGGTGGTCAATGGACCATATCAGGCCTACTGAACCTCTCCCTCTTCCGTTCTTCTACCTTCACTATTGCCAAATTAAAATACCATTATTTGTTCCTCATGGCAACTGATGACGTTCCAGGTTCTTTTTGGTACTAATGTTACACTTGTATTATCCTTACAGCTCTTGCACAGTTTTTATTCTAGCAATTATTTCCATCAAACACTCTTCCTCAAGTAATACACTACAGGTTCTGAAAACGCAGTTACATCATGGGCAGTCCAGTTTACAATCATCCAGTGGTGACCTTCTCCTTAAATGCCAGCTTTTCTTAATGGGACCTGTTCCATAAATATTCAATTTAGGTTTGTTAATCTATCTTGCTATTATTTCTAAATGTAGAATTTGCCCTTGAAAGTACAGTTGAGAAATAAATATAACATTTATGTAGTGCTCTGCTAACAGCCACCTTCCTCTCAGATGGATTTCCCTTTCTGTCAGGGATGGGAAACCTATGGTTGTTGGACTCCAACTCCCATGAGCCCCAGCTAGCATGGCTAATGGTCAGAGATGATGGGAACTGTAGTCAAGCAACAACTGGAGGGCTCCCCCACCCTGCTTTATATGAAGGCTTTTTCCAATTGTCAGCTCAAACGAGGATTACTGGAATCCCACCTAGACACTATCTGTATGGCGTACAAGCAAGACTAGCCATATTATTAGGCAGAGTGAGGCAACGGCCTCAGGAGGTAGATGGTGGCATATGTGACAACAGCCTCCCAACATTTTCTTCTGAACCCCCTGCATGTTTCCTGCAGCCTGAATAATAAAGTCTCTAATGCTGCATTCACGGTGAGAAGCTAATAGATCTGAATAAATATGCGATGTATCCTCTCAGCACTTTGTTTGGGCCCCCTCAGACCGCCCACACCCTCCTACAGTACAAAAAGCAATTATTAAGTCCAATTAAGTAACCTGGAAGAACAGACTCAATGAACATTTTTACAGTAAAAAAAATAAAAGCTTTGGTTTAACACTGGTACCATGGTAATACAAGAAATTATCTTTAAAAAACATTCTTAATTTCTAGCTCTTCACCTCAGCAGAGCTTCCTGTAGTTCACTTATTCCATATTGATGTATTGACCAAAGAATCCCAGCCAATCTTCTTGAGAAACCCAAGGATTCTCTGAAGCATGGTGTGAAAACTATTGCTCATCCATTTCCTTAGGTCTACAACAGTGTCACAGTTTACCCGAAACCTGCATCCTTGCTGGAATAACGTTATCAGAGTGCTTATAACATCAGTACTGTTAGCTCATCTGCCTTTTCCCCCCTCACTCCCTTTCATCATGTATGGAAATGTCACAAATGATTCTACCCATAGCCACAGCTTGTTATCCTCCCCCAAGACATCTTGAGCATACGCTCACCCTTCATCCTTGCTCTGTGAGTCACAGGAACCACCAGCAGCTGTAGGTTTTCTAGTGATATTTAGCCCTGAACAATTTGATCCCACTATGTACACCCTTAAGACCTTGCAAAAAATGTTTTCCCAGTCTTGCTGTTTCCAAGGTTTCTACTAATGTCATATTGGCATCACAACAATCTTGCATGGATGCACTAGATCTATCTTTCACATAAGGTATATTTTAAAAACTTGCCTTGTACCTCAACAACTCCTCTCCCATCCCTACCACAATATGTTACATTTTTATTTTGAGTTTTGCACAAACTGGCTAATTTGCCAATCTCTGTTTGCTAGGATCTTCAGTGCAACATACTAGTTACAGGTGCACCAAATCTCTGAATAATATCAGGATATGAAACTCAAGAATGTTATTTAAGGAACAGTTATTTATTTAAGAGTTGCAGCTGTTGGGAAAAAGAAAGCAATATGCACTGTCAATGTTTTAAAGACAAAAAATAAAACTAAAATACATTGCATCAAAGCAGTAAGACTAAAAAAAATATCTTTGTGAGTTTCTTCCATCTATACATTTCATCTACCCAAACCTAATTCCTACCAAGCTTGAAGTGGGCATACTGAAAGGTGAAATAAGGTCTGGGAGTCAAAGACAGGCTCAATAACTAGGGGAGGCTGTGTGTTAGCTACTGAAAAGAGGCTTCTCAGTGGCTGACTCACCTCCTTTCCCTCTGATTGGCTCCAAACAGCACAAAAGGACAAGGGCTCTTCTCAGTGGCTAACACGCTCCCCTTTCATGTTGATTGGTCTGTACATAGAGACCTGGCTGGGACCCTGCTCCCCAAAAAGGAAGAGATCTATAACTCCCCCATGACTCCGGACTACACCCCTGCAATACAGCATTGGGATTTTATTTATCTAACGCATTACACTCAGCAAGATTATGGTAAAGGGGTTTTCTAGCCAGCATTTCCTGCAAGCTGGCAATATACTGTGCACAACAGCAGCACCTGACCTGGGTAAGTTTTATGTGCCCAGTAAAATTATGGAATTCACCACCAATGGTATAGTGATTACCAACACAGATGGCTTTACAAAGGGGTTGGACAAGTCCTTGGAGGATAAGCCTACCAGTTGTGATGGCTATATTGCCTTCAGTATCAGAGGCAGGATGTGGATCACAAGTGGGAGAGTGCTACTGCACTCATCCTGCTCATGGGCTTTCCATCGACATTTGGTTCACCACTGTGAGAACAGAAAGCTGGAATAGATAGCCCTTTGGTCTGATTCAGCATGGTTCTTCTTATGAGCTATGCCTATAAGCAAATGCTGTACCAATGAACCCTGTCTGGAAAGTCTAAAGGAAGCCATTATGGGGCAAGGGGTTCTTACTGATAGGTTTACCTTTTTTGCTCTTAAAAATCTGCTCCAAGAAGCAAGAAGGTGGATTCACAACTTGGCACAAGAACACCACATTAGCTCAGTGTGTTTCCCCTCCTATGTGAAGGGGAAAGCACCTTTGTGACTGACACAGTTGGTGGCCAATCAGTGCTGGACAGATCCAGTCCTGTTGCAAAGTGGAAAAATAGGCTTCCCCTGAACTCAAAGCAGGTGGTGTATTTTGGCTAAAATGCTAGGAATGTCTCAGGCTCACTCTGTCCAATATCTTAGACTATGCAACTGCTACATAAAACACACCAAGGCCTTTCACCCAGTGCTAGTGAAAGAAACTAACTTCCTTTATGTATGGGATATACAGTGCCTCAGGCAAAAATATTTTATAACACTGATAACTAGATCTTCTACATGAATTGAAAGGCAAAAATCAAACAATGGCAAAGCAATTAATTCCAGTAAGAGGATGCTAGTTGTGGAGTGACATAGATAACAGTACTGTTCTAGGATTCTAAAGTCATCAGTAAGAAGCATACAGTAAACTTCATGTCACCAGATTTTTTTTAAAGTTACCTTTAAAAATCAACTTTATACATTTACCTAGAAGCGCTTTAATAGCACATACTCAGTTTGTTGAAATCCAGCTGGAAACCAGAAAGAATTCTAATCAAAGTTACGTAGAAAACCCACATTGGACACCTGTTCAAGCCATCATTCATATCTGGAGAGGAAGATAAGATATACTGGGTCTACCACTTGCTGCTGTCAGCTGGCCCTAAATAACAGCTGAAGCTATTGGTGTACACGCACCACAAAAGAGTGTGTTTTAAGACAGTCAGAACGATATATCAATAAACCAGAGCCAGGCTTTGTATAAGTTATGTAGCAATAGGGTTTTTTCATAACATAAAGAACAACTCTTACGAATCAAGCGAATAAACAATGAAGCTATCTATTATTACATTTATATCCCTTCCTTCCTCCCAAAAGATGGTCAATGTTTATAAAAACTTCAGATCACTTTCTAAAAGAGTTCTTCCCCCTCTCCTCTTATACAGGAGGGGATCTCTCTTTTATGACAACTTTTGTTTTTCTTCAATGCGATTGTTTTAGGCACATACACATTTATCCTGATTAGCATCTGAGGTAGTGTTCTCCAAGATGCCAGCTGAGATGGAGGCCAGCTATACAGGTAGAGCAGAGAGATCTCAGGTGTTGGGAGGAGAGGGTTTAGAATTACTAGGCACAAAGGAGTGTTGGGGGGCAACCTGTACAAAAGAGATGTGTTCTACTTGAACTGAAAATGGAACCAGACTGTGGGTGTTAGTATCAAAAAGGTTGCATAGGTTACATAGCAACTTTTAAACTGACCTCTAGAGGAAAGCTGGCAACAGCTGGGGAACATCCAGTTTCGGAACACTTCAACAGTGCTTTGTTTCCAGACATGTAATATGGTGGTCTTTGTCATGTTACAAAATGTGGGCTTCATCCCCAAGTGAGAGTTTCAAATTTGCTGTGCGATGTAAATAATGTATTGGTTTCACTATCGGCATGTCAGTACCAACACAGGAAAGTGATCCAGTTTTATGTTCTTCTGATCTTTGCCTTTTTATGTTTTTAACCTTTCCTTTTATTAGGTATATCACTTTGAGAAGATTTTCCTTCTTCTTGATTTAATAGTATAAGACATGTACGACCCCACAGAGAGAAATTTACTACCCAACACAGCACAGTGAGTCGTGTTTTGTGAAGAGATGCCTTAAGTCCTCATTAGGTGGAATGCAGAGGGGAGATTTAATTGGTTTTCAAGTGTTTTCAGTACTGAACTAGTCTGCTATGCTTGTCATTGTACAGGCAGGCTTGATTTGCACCAATCTCCTACCAAAAGCACCTGGCTTATGCAGACAACATTGCCTCCAACAGGAACATTTTTTCTGTGTGCATTCTCTCATACCAACCCAGAAGATACAGTGAAGATGCTATTGTGTCAAACGGTTTCCATGAGCAAGGCTATAGATTAAAGATATCTGATCTTTGACTAAGCCCCTAGATTATAGTAAAGCCTTGACCATCATCAGCCTTTTCCTAAGAATGATTTAAACAAACAAACAATTTCATCCCCTGTAAGTATGCATAGGACTATGGTCTTTAATGCCTGAATCAATATGATGATAGATTACAAAAATGCAAACACTAAAGATACACAGGGAAGGGGAATAACAAATGGAATGTCACATTTTGAAACTATGTTAATTCAGATCAACCATATAAATCAATGTAATGCTTTTTAGTTCTATTTCCTTCTACAATTTCTTTTTATAAACAGGAATATAGCTTTTGCCCACTGAAGAAAAGCAAGATATCGTTCCTCATGGAATCAACATTTAAGAGGAGAGACAGAGAGCTATTCTATTGTAATAGGGTTGGGGTTGGACTGAGTTTTAGGGTCCTCTCTCAGTGAATGATTTTATAGTGGTAAAATTTTATAGTGGTACGGTGATTTCTGTAAAAAAGGGAACTGGTAAAGTGGTCAGACTGGAAAAATGGAGGAAGGACCATAGGGCAGTAGTAGAACATCTGCCTTGTGCAGAAGGTTCTGGGTTCAATTCCCAGTAGGGCTGGGAGAGACCCCCTGTATGAAACCCTGGAGAGCCACTGCCACTCAGTGTAGACAATACTGAACTAGATGGACCAATGGTCTGATTCAGTATAAGGCAGCTGCATAAGTGCCTATGTTTCTTTGTTAAGTCAACAGCCTGGCTGGTTCTGCTAACTATCTGTTTTGTGATGTAAGCTAGGCCAAAGAGTTGTCACCAATGATCTGGCTGGGGCTGATGGGAGCTCAACTCCAAAATATCGGCTAGGGTGTGTGTCCCAGGTTGAGGAAGACTCTTAAAGGATATAAGCCTGTTTAAAATGCATGTCAAATAACACCTCCTAATTCACTGGGGAAGGTCACTTTGTATCTAACCAATCAAGGTTACTGCGATCAGCTGATCTCTCAGGGTATTTCTGCCGAAGTATTTGCCTTAGAAAGTCAGAAAAGCATAAGAGATACCATGTTGCAGTCCAAAATATTGTGAGGGCACCAGGCTGGGCAAACCTGGACTGGGCAGACCTTTGTTCTCTTCCAGAAGACCACTTCTTATACTAAATTTTAGTATTTTAATTTTTTTTTTAAAAAGTGTTTTTAAATTTGTATATTTTGTTTTTAATGTTTTTAATTGTTGTAAACCGCCCAGAGAGCTTCGGCTATGGGGCAGTATACAAATGTAATAAATAAATAAATAAATAATCCCATACTTTCCCCAGTGCAGTTAGGGGCAACTATAGGATTCCCACAACCCAGTGGGAAGTCAGAAAAAGAATTTCAGCAGTGCAACTGGAATGCCTGAAAAAAGGTGTCAGGGGAAAGAACACAGGCAAAGTTATCTGAGGCCCCATACTGATCAGCTGGCTGTGGGAGAAAACCTATAGGCTGTGCAAACCCAAGACCAATCAGCCCCATGGAGCGTTCTCCAGTTGTTTAAATAAGGAATGATACATTTTTGTAGGTCTCTCTCACTCTAAAGGCTCTTGGACTGAACCTTCAGATCAGCTAAACGATATGTACAGGCAGCACTGAACCTAATGGGTGCAGATCATTCAGCCATAGAGTTAGTATCAATCAATCAAAGCTGTCCATTAGGAGGGATGATGTCTATATATACCCTTTTAGCAGATTGCACTAAGATAGGAGGAGTGGGTATAGCCATCTTGTCTCCTCAGAATCAACCTCGTGTGTCAATAAAGTTATTTAGCTTCTTAACTCAGTTCATATTTTATTGCAAAACAGCATGAAGGTAATGCAGCAGTAGAAGCATATGTATACATTAGAATCCTTGACTATAACATTCCATTTTACCATTTCAGCCAGAAAAGTATTAATTATAATTGGTAGGAAGGAAGATAAAAATACTGTTAAGTATCAAGAGAGAAGATGTTCTTACAGTACATCTGGACACACGTAGTTTCATGGAAAGCCTCACCACATACCAAGATATAAATATCTTCTTCCCCTCAACTCAAATTCAGGAGTGGTCTCTCCCCACCTCCATTTGCTGGAGGAGCTGGATGTGCAAGATGGCCAGTGTGGTGTAGTGGTTAGAGTGTTGGACTAGGACCAAGCAGACCAGAGTTCTAATCCCCACTCAGCTATGAAGCTCACTGGGTTACCTTGGGCCCATCATCATCTCTCAGTCTAAGCTACCTCAGAAGTTTGTCATGCTGAGGGGATAACATGGGAGGGAGAGAACCATGTACGCTACCTCAAACTAGATGGACATAAATGTAATAAAATAAATTTACATAATGTTAATTGGCGGGCTGTTGTGCAAGGCGCCAAAACACCCACCTCACTTCTCACAGAAGGATCACACAAAGCACTGATTTGCTTTGCATCTGATGCAAAGCATCACTGATAGGCTGGCATCTGTTCAACAACTTTTTAATCTATTTTAGTGTTCTCCCCCCCACACACACATCTTTTCTTTTAAGGATGAAACAAGCATTTGAGCAAATAACAAATCAGGAAAACAAAACAAAAAACAAAGCAGCCTGTGCACCTGAAGTGTGTGTGGTGTGTGAAAGAACAGAACAGGTAATGATTTGATTTGGAGCCTGGGACAGGTTACCTTTAAAGCACTGTGAGGTAAACTACACAGCCCAGAATTCTTTGAGGGAGGAAATGTGTGCTTTAGAAGTCTGGTGTGTCCAACTCCTCAGCCAAAGTATGCATCTTCTTCTGTTTCTATGTACATCTCAACCCACCCTCACCTACCGGTAGTATTAGCACTGGACTACGCAAGTGTTAGAGAAGCTTTGCCTGGTGGACTGTTTAACTAAGCCTTTTGAATAAAATTACTGGTTATCAACATAAAAATGCCAAAATTAGAAAATGGCAGATGGATTTCCATTTAACATACTTTTAAGTACTTATCCTAGGGAATTCTTCCTGAAGGCACCACCCAACCTCCTGTCTCCCAAGCCTTCCCCACATTCAGCCCACTTAGGAGTGGAGAGAGATAGGAGAAAGACGACTGGGGAACCACTAGCAACCCACCCAAAACAACCCAAGTATTCTTCTTACTTGCCTGGAGATAAATCAAGGGAGAGTAGGGGAGGAACAATGTGAACACAGGAGCATAGAAAGCTGCCTTACTTCAGTGCTGGACCATTGGTCCATCTAGGTCAGCATTGTTTACACTGACTGGCAGCAGCTCTTCAAGGTTACAGATGGGGGGCATTTCTCAGTTCTACCTAGACATGCTGGGGATTGAACTTGGGACTTTCTACATGCAAAGCAGGTGATCAATCACTAAGCTATGGCTTTTCCTCCAATGCCACTGGTTCCACTGAAGTAATCACATGGGTTGTCTTCTCAGCATTAAAATCAGACTGTCTTGATCTTATAGGGACCAGGCATGCCTGAGCTCATTCACAGTAAGTGAAGGCTCTGACCTTGAACTGCTGGTCAAAACAAGGCAGTGCTTCCCTATTCCATCCACACAGGAAGAGCCAATGGCAGTCATATTTTAAAAGCCAAGCATGTATTTGACACAGACATACAGAAATAAAATGGCAATGCTAATAATATCTATAAGGGTATATATTTGATAGCACATATTAGCACAGTGGGGAGGAGAGCCTGGCTGGCAGTCCAGAGTCTGTGAGTTCAAATCCCCGCTCATGTCTCCTGGGTATAAAGGGACAGCTAAAGATCACCCCCACAGTGAGTGGCTCAGGGGTTACGTGCCCTGCCACCCGTGCAGCCATGGGCAAGCTGCATAGTCCCAAGGAACCCAGTTGTGCACAAGGCTTGTGCAGCTGTGGCAAGCTGAGCAGGCCCTAGCCAGCTGGGGAGGACTAGCCTCAGAGGGAGGCAATGGTAAACCCCCTCTGAATACAGCTTACCACGAAAACCCTATTCATGGGGTAGCCATAAGTCAGGATTGACTTGAAGGCAGTCCATTTCCATTTTCATTATATTATGTATAATTCTATAGTTGTGCAGGAAAAAAAACTAACTTCTCACATATAATAATAATAATAATAATAAAATTTTATTTTTGAGTCGCCTATCTTGCCGAATAAACGGCCACTCTAGGTGACGTACAATATCATGATAAAATACAATATAACCAAAAATATAGTAATTAAAATTAAACAGCATTAAACAACATTAGAAACTGACCCATCCCCAGAGACCCCATAGGCCTGCCTGAATAGCCAGGTCTTTAAGGCCCGGTGGAAACCTGTCAGGGAGGGGGTGTGGCAAAGATCGAAAGGAAGGGAGTTCCAGAGGGTGGGGGCCACAATCGAAAATGCCCTCTCTCTGGTCCGCACCAGCCTAGCTGTTTTAACTGATGGGACCGAGAGAAGGTCTTGTGCGGCTGATCTTGTCATGCGGCATAATTGGTGATTCTGGAGGCGCTCCTTCAGATAAACTGGGCCGGAACCGTATAGGGTTTTAAAGGTCAATACCAACACCTTGAATTGGGCCCGGTAAACAACTGGTAACCAGTGTAGATCCACTAACACCGGGGTGATATGATCACTGCGACGGCTGTTCTTAATCAAGCGCGCCGCCGCATTCTGTACCAGCTGTAATTTCCGGACCGTTTTCAAGGGTAACCCCACATAGAGCGCATTACAGTAGTCTAAGCGAGAGGAGACCAGGGCATGTATCACCCGTGGGAGCAGATGTACAGGAAGGCAGGGTTGTAGCCATACAGCTGCCATATTTTAAAAGTAGTACATGTTATGTGTAATAATTAGGCCTGTAACTTTTTATTGATTAATCAGGGAAGCATTTCCTAGGACAATACTTGTTAAAGTAATTAAAAAAAAATTAAGTACTTATAAAAACTGCAAATGGCTGGGACTACATTAGGAGAGGCTCTCCTTCCTTTCATACAAATGAACTACTGGTATAAATTGTAGTTGCTGCTGTACAGGGAGCAATTTTAATGCGAATCATGGCTAAACAAAGGCTAAACCTCTCCTCCTTGCATACTGTGGTTCTGATGAAAATCGGGTCGGGTGGGGCCGTGCTCAGTATTAACTTACAATGACAACACGGACAAACTGCATGCTACACATTTAATGTAACATACAGTTTAATCCAACATATCATTAGGCATACAAAATGGTACTTGCTGAGACATGCATCATCTAAAAAACAAAGTATGCTTATTTTTGCAAAACGACTGTTTTAATCATATGCAAATATATTTGGATGGGCAGAGTGGGAAAGAGTGGGGCAGTGGTGGCTGGTTGCTCCATGTCAGTGGAAGCCACTCTGGGTTTTAGTTTGAACTTTCAAGGAGCTGTCAAGATGCTCAACACCTTGGACAGCTCCTTGGAAGCTGAGACTAAAACCCAGAGCACATTCCACTGCCCCACTGACATGGAGCCAGCAGCTGCCACTAGGGTAGAGTGGCAGAGCCACTGCAATATCCCACCCTACGTGCCACCCTAACTACCACCACCCCTCAGCCATCAACATTGGGAGTAGGTGCATTAGGATTGCACTCTTAATTAATTAAAACTAATTTGATTAATTCACTAAGATTTATTGTGTTGCATGACAGCCCTAATACTACTATACCCATACATAATCATTAATTAATGAATTGATTAACTAATGAAATGAATATCCCTGTGAAAGGACAGACATAAAACTCAAAAAATGATATGAGCATTTTTCAATGCTTCAGTGGATAAAGAGACACTGGTACCAATTCAATGTAAATATCTAAGCACTTAAATGCCAGCAGAAGAATAACCAGCAGCCACAGGTCTGATTTTTTTAAAAAATTATTTCAGTGATCAGGACTATTGGCCTATTAAATCAAGCGTTGTACAGGCCTAGAAAAATGACAGAAAATCCCAAGCACAGCCAGGTTGTGCCAGCCAGGGGGAAGGAGGGTGGTGGTGGTGGTGGTGGTACTGTTTTCAGTTCTGGTGCACCAGTTCCAGGCTGGTATAGCTAAGCAGTTCAATGATTGGGCTCTTTGGAGGATCCATAGGGCTTTGGACATAGTGGATCCAAAGTTGGTAGTGCCCCATTCCTGAAACACCCTCAATTGGGGGCTATTTGCTACCATCAACAGGAGAACTCCTAGCAATAGGTTTCCACCTGCCTGGGCACAGTTGAGGCCTCTGCTGCATTGAAGTCCCCCTACCAGCAGCAAACCTCTCTCCCAACAGAGAGGCACCTACGTACCACCCTAACTACCACCACCTCTCAGCCATCAACATTGGGAGTAGGTGCATTAGGATTGCACTCTTAATTAATTAAAACTAATTTGATTAATTCACTAAGATTTATTGTGTTGCATTACAGCCCTAATACTACTATACCCATACATAATCATTAATGAATGAATTGATTAACTAATGAAATGAATATCCCTGTTCAAGGGCAGACATAAAACTCAAAAAATGATATGAGCATTTTTCTATGCTTCAATGGAAAAAGAGACACTGGTACCAATTCATTGTAAATATCTAAGCACTTAAATGCCAGCAGAAGAATAACCAGCAGCCACAGGTCTGATTTTTTTTAAAATTATTTCGGTGATCAGGACTATTGGCCTATTAAAACAAGTGTTCTACAGGCCTAGAAAAGTGACAGAAAATTGAAACCCCCCCCCCAAAAAAGTTACAGCTGTCTACTGCATCCCAGTTGTGGAGATGTTTTGTCCATCATTTAAGCCTTACATTTGACGGCATAAGGCTGCAGCTGGAGTCAACCAGACCCAGGCTGAAACAGGTGCTCTTGCTAATGACAGAGGAGATGCATTCCACCTGTTTTCCATCCCGAGTTTGGCTCTGCCATTGTTAGGTATCCCTCCTCTTAGAGATCTAGTATTTTAATCCCTATTTTTCCAGCAAAGGACACCTTTCTAAATTCCTACACAGCTTTGAAATATCTTATAATATAAAGTGGTCTATAAGCATTTTTTATTTATGATTATTTCTTTATAAGTCAAACAGAATTTATTTGCAAGAAAGCCTGCTTAGCACAAGCAGGAGACAGAGAGAGAATGTGCTACATAATTATAGCTACTATAAACAGGTAATAATTAAACTTGCTGGTTAAAGGAAGCATGCTCCTTATATAGATCCACCTCCAGAAGCGATCTTCCCCCAAACCTCAAGGAAAACCCTCCAGGCTCCCAAGAGTTTAACTGAGCACGGTATTTTCATCCACAACTTCCACTTCCAAGTATTGTTACAGACAAAACAAACAGCGCTCCTCTTAGGCGGTCTTTCATAAATAATACAACCGAACGCTCTATTTCAAGGCCTTGTAATGCACCCACTTTGACAACTACTGACCAAGCGTCTACTTTCCTTTCCAGTGCTGTAAAGCAAGGGCGGCTGGGCCTGAGGCTCACAGGGACTGCCTTTAAAAACAAAAGGTACAAAAATACGAGAGTCCTGGGAGCCAGGTGCGAGAGACACACACGTAGAATGAAAGAATTCTTCGGACTGGCCTTTTGGGGGTGGGGTTATTCCCTCAAATGTTGAAATCACATTGTTTTGAACACCAGAACTGAAGCGAGTTCACTGTCCTTCCTTCCACACACTCCATTTCTGGTTAGCCGCCCCAAGCATTGTTAATTTCAGTAGTTTGGGCGCGCGGGGAGTGGGAGTCATTTTGCCACTGCTGTTGGGGAAATCAGCGATCCTTGCCGATCTGAAAATCCCCCAGTGGATCCAGATGGATCTTCTTCACACACACACACCAGGGCCCCTGATCCAAAGCGCCTGCCCTCTGATCCACAGCAGCCAGGCATCTCAAAAGGGGGTATTTGGGTGACATGTCAGTTTCCTGAAGCGCCCGTCGGGTTTTCCGCACTGAGTTCTTCAACGTGGGCTCTCGCAGAGCCATCCCCTCTCTTGCAGGCGCTGAGCAGCGCAAGCCCCAGGCATGTTTACTCGGAAGTAAGTGTCGCTTTGTTCAATGGGCCTTCCTCCCAGGCAAAGTCCGTTTCGGACCACTGTCGAGGAAGCCCACAAACCTTCTCCTCGAGATTGGGGGCCACATCTTCGCCCGATCCCAGGGAGCGCTAGGAGTCTGTCTAAGATCGGACGGATAGATAGATAGAAACAGAGAGCCCGCTTCGCTGAAGCGCCCACCTGGATGGAAACAGGCAAGGACGCACTACGCTCCTCCAGGATTTCTCCCCTCTCCCCTGACACAAAACGAGGCGATTACGCAGCCTTCCTTCCCTCTCCCCACTGACCTGGATCGAGAAAAGAAGCAGCCGTCTTCCTAGAACTGGAATCAAGCAACTGCCGAAGCGGTTGGTACGAAGCACCCGAGGAGGGTTGCCTCGATCCGGCGGTAGCGTGGGAAGGGGGCGGGGCCTCGACCCAGCCTTGCCCACAAGTGCTCGCAGCGCCTGGCGAAATCTGTCGGGCCCCCGCCGGCTCTCGCGTGGAGATTTGCGGGCAGGGGGAGTGGAATTCCGGGGGAGTGGAATTCCGGGGGAGGGCTCGACCGTCCTGAAAAAGCAGGTGAACTCACCAGGCTAGATCACGAGCAGGTGAGCCTTAGAGTTCTGAAAAGATCCTGTTAGGGTTTGGAATTTTCGTGTGTGTTTGTTTGCATCCCGCCCTTCCTCCTAAAAGGGGCCCATATATGAATGTGTATTTTTCTAGAAGCCAGTTTTATTATTTGATTTATATCCCTCCCTTCTTCCCAATAGGAGCCAAGGGAGGTAAACAAAAGCACTAAAAACACTTTAAAACATCATAAAAACAGACTTTAATGTATATTAAAAGAAAACATCTTTAAAAACATTTTTAAAAAAGCTTTAAAAAAAGCAAATCCAACCCAGACTGGGATGTCTCAACTTAAAAGGCTTGTTGCAAGAAGAAGGTTTGACGCAACAGAACAGGGCTCAGCCCCAGAACCTTGTTCAATACCCAGTGTCCTACCATGAAAATTGAGGCTGCTTCTGAGCACATGCAGAGTGTTGTCACAACTGCCAAGGGACTGGAGTCAAAGGGGAAGGGCTTCCAGGTGAACTCCTGATTTGGCGTGAGTAGCAGTTGAATGATTTTGTTCCACTTCTGAGACCTGCTATGTCTTTGCAGCTAGGTGGTTGGACAATGGAGCATGTTTTCAGTTGATGGCTTCTTCTCCATTTCAGGCAACTGAAACAGGGGTGGGTAGACTTTAGGCTTGTTGGATCTACCTTTTTTTTTTTTAACAAAAGCCCCAAGATTACCAATCGGCCAAGTGCAAAATACATTCAGACAGAATGAAAGAACTAGGGCTGTGGACACACTAGTTGCTTCAAAAGCAGCAAGAATGATTTTTTTGGCTGTGTTTTGAAGCAACTCTGCCCTCAGCTGGACACACCTCCCTTCCCCACAGCTGACTTCAGATCTTTCAGGACCGCCAACAGCAAAGTGTTGGGCCAATCACTGTCTCTGTCTGAACCTGCAGCAAAGCATTTCCATTGACCACACCTGGAGGAGCAATGGGCTGATCTACCAATCAGTTGTGAAATCTGTCTGAAGTTGATTTTTTAAAAATATGCACTCTAGCTGATCCAACCATGTTTTAAAGTAAAAAGGGACAGTTTGACTAGTGTCATGTGCCCCTGTTTTCAGAAAACAGAGGTGGAGACACATTGGAACCTGTACAACAATAAGTGTGTCTCTCTGGCTCTGAACTCCACTGAACTTGCAGTCCCTTCACACAAGAGTCTACTCCTGGTTAGCCTTCTCCATTTCAGCAGCCTAGTTCAGGTGGGGAAAAGTCATTGTGGTGCAAGAGTGTATTCATCCAGGGTCTTGGGGAGTCCTAGACCCCTTACATTTTTGGGAGCAGGGTCCCTATGTCTCCAGCATCCTATGAGCCAATCAGCATGAAAGCATGTTGCCACTGAGAAGAGTCTTCTAACTTGTTTCATTGTCCTTTCCTGCTGATTGCTGCCAATCAGAGTGAAAGGAGGTGAATAAGCCACTGAGAAGACTAACACTCGCTATTCATGCTTATTGGCTCCTAGGCACATCTGTTGTTGTGGGAGAAGGCATTAACCAGGATCTCATTCTGAACCCAGCAGCAAAAAAAAGGGGGGAGGGATGTGGCTGTGACTATCATGAAGGGATCCTGCACTTCTTAATTTGCCACTGCATTGCTGCTGTGGTGTTGCTATTGTTACAAAGTTGGGAGTCAGAAATCCTTGGTGAGCTATTACAAATCACCCAGAAATCTACCAATAGATCTTGATCTGCCTTGGATGCCTTTAAAAAAAGGATTGGACTATCAGTGACTACTAGCCATGATGGCCATGTTCTTCCTACACTATTGGTGGCAGTATGTCTCTGAACATCAGCGTTGCTGGAAACTGCAGGAGGGGAGAGTACTCTTGCACTCAGGTTCTGCTTGCAGACTTCCCATGGGCATTTGGTTGCCCACTGAGAGTACAGGGTGGACTAGATGGGCCTCTGGCCTGATCCAGCAAGACTCTTCTTATGTTGTTATGCCTTCTGCCCACCTTGCCTGGAGATGGGGGAGACATTCAATTCAGTTTGCATTTAAAGGTGAACCTTCCTAATTCACACTTTCCAAAACAATGCGCAAACTGAAACGCAGCCAACCTTTGAAATTCGCACTTCTCAGAATTTTGCAGTGCAGTTCTCCAGCCAAGTAATGGGTACAAAAATGCATACAACAGGCTAAAGTGTCCCCCAAAATATTTTCATATATTAGTGAAAATATACAACATGCATTACATTAGGGAAGAGTGTATATTAGGCAAAAATACATACAAAATATGAATATTAGGATAAATTAATACTAAAATAGTGATAATTTTTCATGACTTCTTTTTAAATTGCAGACTGATGTGGGAATATGGCTAACTGAACTTAAGACTGGGGAAAAATAAGAAACTGAGAGGAACCAAAATTGACAGATTCACCTATCCCTTCCTCATACGACATATAATCATACACCCTCAATTAGCATCTTGATTGTGAGGCTGATTCCACACAGAAATTCACTTCTAGAAACTGCTCTTTTTTCATTGGATTGGGACATCGTGGGTAGTTTTGCCATTGCCAGTGTCCTCTCCCTTCTAGACGCTTCAGTGCACCTGCTTGAATATGATTTTGTGTTATGTCATTTCTCAGGAAATGCAGACCAGCTGGTTCCTTGGATCCCATATTTGTCAGCTGCAGAATAAACTGACTTCAGCTATGTCCAAGCAAAGGAAACATCATTTTGTGGAGGATTTGGAATGGTTACATGTGCTCCCCAAAATCCTACCCTGTGGCCCTGAACTAAGATTTCTGTCTCCTATGAAAATAGCTTTCCAAAATACATGCCTTGTTTTATCCAGTAATATTCTTTGTTCTTCACAGATCCGAAGATGCTGTTGAATTCATTCAAAACGTGATGGCAGGGGGAATTTATATAAGAAATGTTTTTACTAAGCAAAGTAACTCTCTCCCTTCTTTTTTTAGCCATGTTTACTCAATTATTCTATCATCCTTCATTAAATTTCTCCCTGACACTTGAGCAGGTTAATATCTGAACCCACTGAAGTTAAATAAAGGTTTAACATACCTGGAACTGGACTGGCACAAAAAATGCCTTATCCGTCTTTCGTTGCTCTCCTGAGCTGATAGGTTTGAAAATTTCCCTGTAGTCTAGTGTTGTGGTGGGGATGAATGTGGTCTGCCCCAGTTCATGCATGAGGGAAAGAGAGTGATGTCTGTGGTTTTGTTTTCTTACCGACCCATAAGGTCCCAGGACAGGTTACAATATAATATACAATTATAAATAATACAAGTATAAAAACAGATGCAACTGTTACAATTATAAAACAAGTTAAACTGTTCCAAGTGGAACAATAAAAAAGTGAAAGAGGTGGGTCCCACAAAACAAAATACCTTAGCTGCAAAGGCCAGAATAATGAGGTACATCTTCAGGTTGGTGCATCTGAAGGTTGGTAGGGATCGAAATGGCCTTTCAGATATTTGGGGTCTAAGTAATTTAGAGCTTTAAATACTAATGCGAGCAATTGGGCCCGGAAACAATCTGGCAATCAATGCAGCTGTTTTAAAACAGGGACTATGTAAATTCTATGTTGGAATATGTGGTTCAACTCCAACTTGTGGGTTGAGGCTGCATGGGGTTAAAAAGGGTAGCTAGAGATGAGACCTCCTGATTGCTAGGCTAATACCTATCCTTTGATCTCCTGCTGTCTCTCCCTTCCTGCTAGACTGATATGCATAGGATGTTGACCACATCTCCTTCCTCCTTCCTTCTTCTCTCTCTTGTCTCTCTCTTTCCTCCAAGCATGAGGGCAAACACTAGGCTTAGTGTTTGCATCTCCAATGTAGCTAGTTAGCTAGATGTAGAACTCTTTCCTATCAAGTATGTATTTCCAGAATAAAGTAGTTATTTCTTATTTTAAAGCTTAAAGTCTCTGTCTGATTATTTTGCAGGGAAGGTATAATCTTTTAGCAAAGATTCAAACAAACATAAGGGCTTGCTCAGTCTCTCCATTCCCAGTTTTGCCACTCTCCGACATTCTAAATTAAACCCTAGCCGGTTACCTGTCTCCTGCATTTTCTGAATCATTTTCAAGGGCAGCCCCATGCAGAGCATATTGCAATAGTTTCGTCTGGAGGTTACCAGAGCATGGAAAATAAAGGCCAAGTAAACTCTGCCCAAGAGGGGCCATAGATGGTGAACTGGAAATAGGCTGGCTTAGCCACTGAGGTTACTTCAGCTTCCAGTAGTGATGAGGGAGAAATTCAGTTGTTTGCATTTCAAGCCAAATCTGTCAAAATCACACTTTCCAAAACAATATAAGAACCAAAACACAACCATCCTTTGACATTTGTGTTTATCCAAATTTTGCAGTGCAGTACAGTTCTCCAACCAACCAATGTTAGGGGGAAGTGTGCATAAAAATGAATACATGAGTGAAGATAACATACAAAAACACATTATAGTAGGAGACGTTGCATGCAAAATGAGTATGTCAGTCAACACTGCATACAAAAATGTGTTTATTAAGAAAGATTTGCACTATAATGCTGAAGAAATTTCATGAGACTTTTTTTAAAATCTCAAATTGCTGCAAAAATGTGGAGAACCGAATTTAAGAATGGAAAAAGTAGAACCAGAGAACCAGAAAATGGATAGATCTGTCCATCCCTTGCCTCCAGTGACAGTGTTAAATCCAGGAGTACCCCAAGATACAGACCTGCTCCTTCCAGGGGAGCGCAATCCACTCCAAAACAGGCTGTCACCCCACCTCCCAGACTCAAGCATGCAGAACATATCATACCTCTGTCTTTTTAAGATCCAGCTTAAATTATTGGCCTACATCCAATAAATGTGTGAGCTTTATATATGGTCTATGTGGGTGGTGAGTGTAGACAGGTAAGGGTGAATGTTCATGGCTCTAATCCCAGTCCAGGTTTGCCACCCCTAAACCAGAGGTAGGGAACCTTTTTTTTCCAGCCTGAGGGCCATATTTCCTCCTGGGCAACTTTTTGTGGGCCATATGCCGTTGGTGAGCAGAGTCAGAGGCAAAAGTAGGGAGAGCATTAAATATAAAATTTGCATTACCTTTGTGCAGTAGGTTTTCTTCACACTCGCACATCCCTCTCCATCCTCCATCCAGGCAAGGAGAAGCATTTTCAGAGTTCAAAGACACATTCTAGCCAGGCCAAAACCATCAAGGAAGATGCAAGGCTGGCCTAAGAAGCTGTGTGGCCTAGGGAGAGGCCTCCAGGCCCAAGGTTCCCCAACCCAGTTCTCAATTTAAACTTGTTCCTCTGCTGTTCTGGGCACATTTCCTTCTTCTCATAGATGGCAAAACAGCTACACTTGCTACTCAGAACGATTTGCCAAATACTTCAAAGAATGTTGTGTAGCTATTGTTGCTTCCTGTGTGCCCTTCATAGAGGCATTAATATTAACTCTGACCAGCAGTAACATCTGGGCGTAAACTACTTTTATTCTCGTTTGCTTTAATCATGCCCTGAATTCCTATGAGTGATGCCGAGGAATATCTTTGTAGAATGAAACAAAACAGAATATACTACCTTTTGATTATTCAGAGCTTGTGTTGCACATTTAATGCTATTTAAGAGTTAAGAATAAGTATAGGGCCTCTCCCTTCTTTCATTTATTAAGGATCTTTGTGCAAGCTGTATTCTTTTCTTTCCTACAATAATTTGCTGCTTACGGCTGCTCTGTAACCTGAATAACCTTTAAAGAGAAGTCACAATAAGCTTTTCAAGACTCTTGTCGCAGTGCAGTAGGGAATACTTTTCCCCCTTCCCCCTCAGTCCTTTTCATAGACTTGTCAGTTACCGACTAAAGTAGTTATAATTGCCCCGTATTCTACCACTTTTCACAGTAAGGGAATATCATGCAATCACACCATATTATTTAGCAGTCGGCATAAATGCAAGTCAAGAGACACAGTTGCATTACAGTACACAAGTGTATAATTTATGCAAGCATCCTTTACTGCAGGCTCTTTGTTCACAAAGACTTTTTTTTTTGCCATGAGGAAAGCAGGGACAAACAGTGATGCCGTTAATGAACATTATTTTTAATTCCATTTTAGTACCTTGCCACCCTGATCTTGAACATGTTTACAAATCGTTGAGCTTTCTTCCAAGACATTATGTCCTAAAAAGGAGAAAAGGCCTAACAGTAGATGATTATTCTGGCCCATTTGGTACCAACAGTGAGGGGAACAAAATGGGAAAATCCTGGTTTTCTGGAGCTATACAAAGCTTCAAGGAGAATGGCATGAAAAGATATTGGTATTTTACCCAGGCATTTAAATCACTTCTGTGGTGCAATGGATGGAAGGCTTTCTCCAGCATTGCTTTCCCTCGGCTCTCCCCCGCTTTTTCCTTGGGCTTTGCTTCAGAACAACACACTTGAGGTGATTGCACTATCTTGGCAGAGAATTGTGGAGCCTGCATTGTTCAGATGAAGAAGTGCTTTGTGATTAAAGGTAGCTGCGCTGAATAACCAGCGCATTATTTTCTGGTCCCAGTACAGTATTTTATATCCAGGGGTGCAATCCCTGGTCACCCCCTGGATCTCCCCCGACATCTCTCTTGAGATGGTTCTGCATTTAAAAGGAGGGCTGTGTGTGTAAGATTACATCTTCTCAACCTGGGCAGGAGACATAAAATGGTGTTGGAATATATGCACATGATCCCAGATCTACTCTTCCAGTTAAAAGGGGGAAAGCATGTGTTTTGCATGTAGAAGGCCCTAGGTGCAATCCTTGCATCTCCAGGTAGGGCTGGGAGAGACCCCTGCCTGAAATCCTCAGAGAGCCACTGCCAGTCAGTGTAGACAATACTAAGCTAGATGGATGAATGTTCTGATTCGGTAAGGCAGCTTCCTATTGTTCCTAAAGATCTCTGGTTGTGGCATTGGGAAGACCTTGGCGAGGTGCTGCTAGTCTGAATAGCTTGTACTGGGATAGATGGGCTAATTTATTTGCTACCCTTAGATTCCATCTTTCCTGCAACGAGCTCAAGGCAGCACACTTGTTCTGCTTTCCTGTTTTATCCTTGCAACAACCCTATGATATAGGGTAGGCTGAGGGATACTGGGTGATCATGGCTTCATGGCTGAGTGGGGATTTCAACCCAGAACACTCTCACCACCGTGTAACATTGGTTCTTACGGGTGTAGCTAGAGGCAGTTACAGATGCCCATATTATTGTTTTTACTTTAAATAGAGGCATTACCCTTTATACAACAAAAGGTTGCTTAGTCCCAAGTAAATGTTCATGTTCATCAAGTTTATTGTAGGGCCATAGGCCAACACAAGATACAATACCAAACATTTAAAATATATTAACAATTTAAAACAGTATTAAAAATATATGAATATATAAATCATATAGAATTTAAAAAGAAACATTAAATTGTACCAGATCTAGTGAGCTCTCACGTGGTAACAATCCAATAAAAGTTAAATATAGGCAGCTATCTTGTTTGTAATTCTGAGACAAATTTGGCTCTTAATTTTTGGACTGCTAGTGCAAAAAGAGATACGTTATGAGCAATCTCTGAATTTAAGTCGGAGAGTAAGAGGAATATTTTGTCTACTTCCGTGCTCGTCCCGCCGATATCTAACCACTTCCATAGCAATTTTGCTCTAACTAACATAATTGCTGACTTATCGGATCCCCAATATTTTCCTCCCTCCATCGGTCACAGGAAGATCTCTGCATTATTCTATGCAGACGATATGGTCCTCCTCTCTTTAATACCTATTGGTCTGAGAAAACAGATGAGAAGACTACATGCTCTATGCAAACATGAGAGGCTTAATATAAATTATCAGAAGACAAAAGTTTTAGTCTTCGGGAAAAGACCTGTGAGCCATAGATGGTCGATGGGAAACCACCAACTAGAGCAGTGCCACACTTTTAAATATTTGGGGGTGATTTTTTCGGACACCCTCTGCTGGAAACCTCACTGGCTATCGATTAAGCAATTAGCAATAAGAACCAAGTAAATGCGTTTAGAATCAGTACAGCAGAAGCATGCCCCATTTATTCCTGTAGTTGTGATGGTGCTGTTATTTAAATGAGTTACCCATGCGAAACTTTGAAGCTCATCTTGAAGCACATATTTCTTCTTTTAAATCAGAGCTGGTTTGGGGTTTTTCTTGCTTTAACACTTCAGGAATGTAGAAACCGTTGTAAAGTATGGAATGGCAGTGGGCAGAACAAAAGAAATGGTATGTGCTTTCTGAGTGCTGTGTAAAGGAGCTCTCCCCCCACCCCTCATAGGATCATTAAGTCCAGGATCTAACACTGACTCGGGATTTCCAATGGCCTGTATTGGTACAGGGCAGCTTCATGTCGAGTGTAGGTTCAGAATCCCTTTGGGAAAAGACAGCTCAGTGACAGAGCACGTGCCTTGCATGCAATTCCCTGGTACCTCCAAGTAGGGCTGGGAATGTCCCCAGTCTGAGACCCTGGAGGGCTGCTACCAGTCAGTGTAGAAAATATTGGGCAATGCCTAGCTGATGGCTATGTGGCCTGCTAATAATGTAATTACTTAAAATAGCCTTATCGATTCCTTATTTTATCCATGCAGTATGTGAACCATATGGATAAGTTAATGAGGTGCTACTGAACTTCTTTGCAGATACCGTTCTGGGAACTGTTACATTCTTATTTCCACTAGAGGGAGTACTTGCAATACAAAGCATCATGATTTCTAGATCAAACCTATTTCTATTACAGCATAGCTTCTTGTCCTCTAGCTATTTAAAGATAAAAGGCCATCCAATGGCTTGCTGTCACCCAAAGTACAGGCAGTGTTCAAAAACAATGGGTATCCCTTAGAATTAAAAAAAAACCCTGGCAGCTGAACCTAAACTAAGTCAAGAGAAGCAATGATGGCATTGGATCTGTTGGGAAGGATTTATTAAGCCTGGAGACATCTCTCTACAGAGTTACATTACCAGGGTACTATGGCAGCTAATCCTCTACCACCAGCACGCTGTCTTGCTGAGAACTGGATCTTAGCTGCCTTGCCCTGCCTGTATTAAGGCAAAGGCAACTTCCATCTGAATAAGCAACTCTAGGGTGACCAGGTGCAAAGGAGAATAGGGCTATGTATTTAAGAATTATGTAGAAGTGGGCATTTCAGCAGGGTGCAGCATCTGCCAGAATGATCTCTTCTACAGCTCTTCCCCCTTTTTACTTCTGATTTCCATAAGCAAGACTGCAGTATGTTAACCACCCCCACTAAAGGCAATGGAATTCCATTCCACTGAACACAGCAAAGCGTTTAAGTGACTGCTTTTCCCATCCTGTGTTCTGAAGGCAAGAATGCTCTTTGCTATATACATCCAGCTCCCATCTGGGCAATTGAAAACACACTTCAGGTTCATTAGTACATACATACATTGAGCAGAGAAGCAGCTATGGAAGCACACTTGCGTTTGATTTACACATACAATCTTCTCTCCAGGATCAAGTTTGGGGTGGAAACTTGGTTCTCTGTGTTGGACTATGAACTGTACTGATTGGGTGGAGAGTTGTGATGTCATGAACACTGCTTCTTGAAGCAATTGTTAAGATATATGGCCACACCATTTAAGTTTTATCAAATGTATTTGTTTTGAAAAAATCAAACATATCAATCAAGCAAAATCCCCCAACAGAGGAATGACATAATTTCCAACAAAGATGAGTGCAATTGAGGTAGGTAAAGCAAGTAACATCCCATTCCACCCCCAAAATTCACCATTAGTATCCTAATGTAGGAACCATGGGGTTTCTTAGAATCAAATATTCAAGTTGGAAAAAGATAAAGTTTCTGTTCCCCGTTTCAGAAGAAAATTCAAGCTTTGTCCCAACGTTGAAGAAAAGCTTGTGACATATCCAGTTAATGTTGGTGTGGTTAAATATAGTCCATAAAGGGATGCCAAGTTGCAAAAGAAAGTCTGACAGCTTGGCTTTCCCTTTAAGTAGCTTTAATGCAAAGGTCAACTTTTCTGACATGGCTATTATTAATTATAATATTTATTACATTTATACCCCACCCCTCTTTCACCATGGAACCCAAGGCGGCATACATGTTCCCAGGTGGTCTCCCATCCAGGCACTAACCAGACCCAAACCTGCTTAGCTTCAGCAAGGTGGTGGCCTCATGTGTCTTCAGGCCATAGCTTGGGACTATGACAATATGCCACAGTCTGTTTAACTAGGCTTCACACTTAAAACTGCTGCTAGCTTTCAATTCCAGGCTATCTCCATCCTGGCTGCTAGAAGCATGAATGATATTAGATTTGTTATAATTAATACACAACCAGCTACTACAACATAATTTTCCATGTCATTCACCAAGGCTGGGATTGCCCTCAGAAGATTTGATGTCATGATCGCTGTATCATCCACAAAGAGGCTCCCTTTATGTTCTTGTTGATTGACTGTTACCCAGGTATGCTTGCATTTCTGTGAATTAGTTCACCTAAGGGTTCCAGAGTTAGAATGAAAAGAAGTGGGGAGGGTGGGCACCCTGGCTTGGTTCTCCTCTGTGTCAGGAAACCTTATGAGTCATATCCATTGACAGACACTTTCATTTTAGTCGGGCTATATAATGCCCTAACAACCTGAATAAAAGTCTTTCTGAAATTCATCTTATGAAAGAGGGAGAACAAAAAGGACCAATTTAGGCAATCAAAAGCTTTGTGGGCGTCCAACAAGATACTGTCCAGTGGCTTGTGTTGTGCCTTACAATAATGTACTGTATTCAAAACCCTCTGAAGTGAATCAGTCATTTGGATAAAGCCCACTTGATTGTGATGGACATAATGTGTTATTACTCTACTAAGGGGAGATGCAAGGACCACAGTGAAAAATCTTTGCGTCTTGATTTAAAAGTGCAATTGGCCTGTACAAGTCTAAATCCTGGGGGGGGGGTTGGGCTTAAGTAAGACTGCGATCCTTGCCTCTAGCCATGCATCTGGTGCAGCTCCACCATATAATATATTGTTGAAGAGTGTACAGGCATAGTTTTAAAGAATTCAGCTATAAAGCTGTCCAGCCCAGGAGATTTACAATATTTACTAATTACTGCTTCTATTTCTTCATTGTTTATAGGAGAATTTAGAAAAGCTCTTTAACACCTATTCCCTGCAGATTTTCCTCAATTGCCTGATCAGGAGGAGAAGCAGGGCTATTTTTAAAAAAAGCAATCAGCAAAAGTCTCAGCTATTGCTGCTGTAGCATACACATGTTCCTTGAGCATATTATCAATAGCCACTATCCTGTTTCTTAATCGAAGCGTTTTAAGCATGAGCCATTAATTTAGAGCTCTTATTACTGAATTCATAAATGTTTTGTTTAGTGTAAATCAGCCACATTGCTATAGTATCACGTTGAAGAGATTGTAGCTCCTTTCTCTTAGCGAGAATCTTTCTGAAAATTGTTATGGAGCCCCTGTTTCATCTCTATGGCAGATAAATCTGCTAGTATTTCCTTTTTATTAGAATCATAGAATCATAGAGTTGGAAGGGGCCTTGTAGGCCATCGAGTCCAACCCCCTGCTCACAGCAGGAAATCCACAGCTAGAGCATCTCCCGCAGATAGCTGTCCAGCCTCTGCTTGAAGACATCCAGTGAAGGGGATCCCACCACCTCCCTAGGCAGTCGGTTCCATTGCCGAACTGCCCTTACTGTCAAGAAGTTCCTTCTAATGTCCAATCTGAATCTATGCTCCTGCAACTTAAAACCATTAGATCTAGTCCTACCCTCTGGGGCAGCAGAGAACAAATCTGTACCCTCCTCTATGTGACAGCCCTTCAGGTACTTAAAGAGTGCAATCATGTCACCCCTCAGCCTTCTCTTCACCAGATTGAACATGCCAAGTTCCTTCAACCTTTCCTCATAAGACTTGTTCTCCATACTGGCTATCATCCTTGTCGCCCTCTTCTGAACCCGCTCTAACTTGTCTATATCTTTCTTAAAATGAGGCGCCCAGAACTGAACGCAGTATTCCAGATGAGGCCTGACCAATGCAGAATATAGTGGGACTATTACTTCCCTCGACCTGGAAACTATAGCTCTGTTTATGCATCCCAAAACCGCGTTTGCCTTTTTTGCCGCAGCATCACACTGCTGGGTCATGTTCAACTTGTGATCCACTACAATTCCAAGGTCCTTCTCACACGCACTACTGCTAAGCCGGGTATTTCCCATCCTGTACCCGTGCATTTTGTTTTTGTGGCCTAAATGCAGAATCCTGCATTTGTCTTTAGAGTCATAGCCCCTTAATAAATTCAAGCTCCTTTATACATTCAAGCTCCTTTATACATTCAACCCTCACAATGCATTTCACAGCTTCCCATACAGTGTTAAAATGTGGTACAGATTATATATTTTCCTTAAAATAATTATCTAGTGCTATTTGTAAGTGATTATGCACATCTTGTTTAGTCAGGGGCAGCGTATTAAATCTCCAGGCAAGTGTGTGTTGCTGTTAACCAAGAAAATTAAACTTTGCTTTCACCAGCATATGATCAAAACTCCCAATGTCCACCCCCACTATTTCTTGCTTCTGGCTGGTAGAAGCAAAGAAAAAAATGATTCTGGAGAAAGTTGCATGCCTAGGGGAGAAATATGTGAAAAAAGTTTTTGTTAGGGTCTTCCACTCTCCATACATCCAGTAGATCAAATTTTCACAAGAGCCTCATAAATTTGGAGTTGGTCCGAGTCTCCCCTTGATCACTTGCTAATTGCTTTTTAATCCCAGTTTTTGTCTGCAGTCCAATTTAGATCCCCCCGTACCAAATTGCCCTTTTTAAATTTGCTCAATTGTCTCAGGGTTTGTCTCGAAAATTGAAAGTGTTGCTTGTTAGATGCTAGCATCATTAACTTGTCTCCATATTTATCTGCAACAAATATAAAGTATCCATAGGGGTCCCTATACATTTTTGATATCTCAAATGGGAAGTTGGCAGCTAGCACTATTGCCACGTGCTTGGGCTTGGATGTCCCTGGCCGAGTTATATTATTCCCTAAATATGCATTCTTCAGTAACATATTTTACCCCGTGGGGTGTGTTTCTTGTAGAAAAGCAATATCTGGCTGCATTTCCTTAACATATTGAGTGACTCTCCATATTTTTATAGGATTTCCCAGCCACTGCACATTTAATGTTACCACAGTGACATATCTGCTCCTCTTGGTCACCATTTTGGAAATGTGAAGGAATTGTTTGGCTAGAAGAAAACTTTGATAAAGATGTTGCATTTCTATCCCAGTGATTCTGTCCTCCCTTTCTCCAGTCCTGTTTCCATTCCTGCTACAACAATTAAATGCTCTAACTTCCCTGTGGAAGCAGACCCTATCAGACCAAAGCATGCTCCAATCATATTGTGGGCAGTATAATATCCCCTACTGACACCATCTTTCGTTACAATAACCTCTTGATTCCTTGTCTTGAAATACTGCAAATGGTAGCAATATTCTAGAGCAGGGTTAGCATGACTATCTCAATGCTTAATAACTATGCTGAACAGCAAACAAAATCTTAAAAGAACACAGTAAAAACTATGAAGACCAATTAATCATTTATTTGAAGAATGGTGTTTGGTGTTACTCAGCTATGTGCTGTGTAGTTGTGCACCTTAATCAAAGAAGAGAAATCCCTTAACAATGTACCACTCTCAGACTGCATACTACAAAATCCCAGACAATTGAGCTAAACCGGGCGATTACCCAATACTATGCGTTAGGACAGTCATACATTAACTGGAATCAGACTGTTGGGTTGCTGACTTAGCTTCCCCTTGTTATGGTTGTGCTTCTTCTTTTCCACCTGTTCCCAACAGGTCTTGCCCTTGTATGTCTTCTTCATCCCTGTCACAGAAGAGATCTTCATCATCTTCTTCCACTTCAATGCCCGGGAGGCCTTCAACCTGCAGGTCTGTAAAGAGGCAGGTCCACAGAAGCCAAGTATCCTGTGAGATGCCCACATTGCCACCCTTGCCAAAGTTTACTAAAAGCCGAACAACAACCCTGCAAAGAAGGTAGACTGTCACCACCCCTTTTACCAGTCCCACACTTTAGATCAAAGGGAAATCCACAGAGTCTAAAATGGACTTGCCAGAGATTCCAAAAAGCAAGAGCCAAAAGCCACACTCCCTGCTTCTTGAGCCTCAGGCCAAAACCCAATTCCTCAGTAGCTTGTAGCGTTGTGGTCCAGGTGCTGGTTTTAGAGCCACACTATTCTCCAACACTAATACATATGAGGTAGCTTTATTAAGAATTAAAATAAGAGATAGCAGCATATCATTTCTTTAGGCCAACCCCCCCCAAGGGTTAGGCGTGGTCATTTACCATACAAAATACCATGAGTGAGTTCAAACACAGATCTTAAAATAACAAACGTGGCTAACCTAACACTACCATACTCGCAAAACATAGGAGAGCAGGGACCCTGACCCCATAGGGTTTCACATTGCAGCAGATGTGATGTCAAGATAAAGTGGGGCAACTAACTGAAGGGAGAATCTACTTTTATAAGAAAAAGTATAGCAACCATCCTAAGGCTAGCTGGCCAATCAGAGGGCTTCCTGGTGATGGAATATTCCGGGGTTCACTGCAAAGGTAGACATGCAGATTTACAGTCTCTCAAGCCTATGTCTAGCCAGTGGCCTTAAGTACCAGGCGCAAGCTGATAACACAGGTACTTCCAGTCCTCTCAGTCATTAATAAGCTCAGTTGAAGTGACACAGCCTGGTTTTTCCCAGCCTAATGGTTCCTAGAAATCCATACAAGATATTGCCAACAATTCCCTATTGCACAGCCATTTTAGTTATGCCAAACCCAGGTCTTCTCAATCATCATCATCATCATCATCATCTCCTCATCCAATACCGGGAATCTGTCTTATACCAGGTTCGACTATTTGGCCATCTAGCGGAGTGTTGTCTCCTCTGACTGGCAACAGCTGTCTAAGGCTATGGTGAGGAAATCTGCAACCCTCCTGATGTTACTGGTCTCCAACTCTCCTCATCCTTGACCATTGGCCCTGCTGGCTGGGGCACTGGGGCAAATCTGTTGGAGGTAGTATGCCTCAGTAACCAGTTGCTGGGAATTGCAGGTGGGGAGAGAGCTGTTGCACTCAGGTCCTGCTTGTGGGCTTCCCACAGGCATCTGGGTGGCCACTGTGAGAACAGGATGCAGGACTAGATGGGGCCCTGGTCTAATCCAGCAAGGCTCTTCTTATGTTCTTGAAACTGAAAGAGCTCCATGGTGGAGTGGTAGCATCATGGCCTCTCTACCTTACTCTTATGCGACAAAGCTCTAAATAGAGGTAAGTACCTGCATAGTGCAGATGTGCACTATGAAGCATTCAGGCAGATCCAGGTAGCCTTTGCTAAGGCCTGAGAGAGCTCAGCACTTCAGTCTCAGCTTTTCTTTTGCTGTTCATGACAAACTGACACAGCGAGCCTTGGGAATTAGAAATTGCTATGGAAACAGACTTCATCTGCAGAGATCATTTCAAATCACCACTGTTAATCTGCAATGTGCTAATTAAAATCAAATTTTGGATACAGTTTACATTTCATGTTCAAGCATTTCCCCCCAGAGCATTCAAATTACTTCCACTTTTATAACATTTTTCAACTAGAAGTATACTTTGTATATAACAAATGAAAACACGGTGGTTCATTTTGGCAAAAAGCAGTGTGTTATTAACAATCAATTACATATTTATTTATTTAGCAGCAGTTGTAAAGCAGTTCACATTTTAAAATCTCTAAGCAGAGCATATTGTATATGTATATATTGTATGGTACTAGACATGGAATTAAAGATAAACCCACTGGAACACCTCTGCTAAGTCCTCAACCCCTTTTGGCCTTAATCATTACTCCTTTACTCATAGGAAAATGATGTCTGACCTCTAGATTCGCACAGCCTGAAATCAATCCAAAGTTACAATCTTATGACAGAGTCGGGATTCTGTTATGGACTTCACAGCAATTGTGTCCAAAGATAGGCGACATATTTACAGATGTTTTCTTTACAGGAGCACCAGCTAGTCTTCCTGTAGACCTCTAGCAAGAGGCTTCTTGGTTCCTCATTGCCCCAACTGCTTCCTCTTTTAGAGTCTGGTCTTCTTCAGTTGGTTTTCATTCGTCGTGATACATGGATTAACATCTGACAGAACAGACAACTGGAGCAGGCTAGAGCAGGAAGAGGTTAGGAGGCATACAGACATTCAACAGGCCAGATTCAATTGCTCAGAAAAAGATAAATTGGGTTGTGCATCGGGAACTAGGCTCCAGATGTATCACCTTCCCTACAGAAGAGAGAATATGCTGCTACCCACCCCTTCCCCCCACCCTCCTTTGGATGTTGGTCTTCATCTCTATAGCCATTGAACCAATAAAGGCCAAACCTTGATCACTGAAATCTCTGATAGGGCACTTCTTATGGTCCCCATGACATCTGGTCATCCTTTGCTAGGTAGTGAGACTTTAATGTGGCAGGCCCTGCCCTGTGGAACTCTTTCCCAGTAGAAGTTTGGCAGGAAGCAACCCTGCCTTTTCTGGGATGTCGCCTTAAAGTGGTGTTACTTACACAGGCCTTTGAAATGTGAATTTTCTTTTAATTAACCAGCATTTATGGATTTTTTACCTGATTTATTTGTTTATTGTAACTTTTGTATGGTGAACATCTTGTTTTTTTATGTAAGTGTGGTTTAGAAATATTTAAATAAAATAAATTTCTTCCACCCTGCTGCCATGTGAAATATGCCATAGGGCTGCTATGTTTCCACACTGCAGGCATTTAAAATAATACTATATGCATGTGCACAGTACTTTCAGTGGGGGGTGCTGGGGAAGTGAAAGCGATACAAACATCAGCAGCCTGTTTCTGTTTTTTATATATTAGAATAGTTATTATTGTAAACTTCCCTGGGTGATGCAAATATATTAGAAGGGCAGAGTATATAGGCTTTTCAGAAATAAATAAAATATATAGGAGGTCAGCAGCAGCTGCTACTGATTTAGAGATAAGGATTAGGATGAAAGATCCTAATTTAGACCTGGTAGGCAGCCGAATCCATGATTTTGAGAGGATCATTAATCGAGAGATGCCTTCTTCACTCTACAGCCCCGTCTTTCAATTGGTGCTCTTCCAGCATAATTGAGCTAAATGAAATGCATAATGTAAAGCTATAGTAACAAAAATGTTAAATCAAGCTGGGTGAGTGGATGCTTATCCAGGGGAAACAGCTGCCAAAAACATGGTATTTCATCTTGTTTTCCATGCATGATAATGAAGGCTACAGTGTAATCCCTGAAATCAGATATTTCACAAATACCTTTTAAAGACGCTCACACAAAAGAAGTAAACAGACCTTGATGCCACACACACAAAAATCTTCTAATTTCTATAATAAAGGGATATCACAAACCACCATTGCTATATAAACTGCAAAATGAATGAAAGGCCATT
This sequence comes from Rhineura floridana, assembly GCF_030035675.1. NCBI lineage: Eukaryota > Metazoa > Chordata > Lepidosauria > Squamata > Rhineuridae > Rhineura > Rhineura floridana. The sequence continues at coordinate 36,494,459 of NC_084489.1, forward strand.
TCTTTATAGCATTCAGTCTTTCCAAGTCACCCTTGTCACACTCTGGGCCCCCTATCCTGCTTGAAGCACTTAAATATTAGAAACTGAAGCATTAATATGTATTTCTCTTTTCTGCATTTAGCTGTGTAATATTTGCAGAAATAAGCTGCTGGATATCACTTGCTCCCAGCAGGTAGATGCTTTCATCCAAGTGAATTAGCAACCCAGTTGTTTTATGGTAACATGCATGATGGATCACTGAAGAAGTAAAAAAAGGAACTCTTTGTTTAAGTGGCTTGGTAAGGAGCCACACTGCTAGTTCACAGCAGGTTGAGTTTCTGGGTTTGCTTTTATTGGGGAATTTATGTGAAATTTGAGTTTGGCATCCTGGCTGAAAAGGCAGGAGGAATAAGATAGGAGTTGCTACGCGGGGAAACTGTATTGCAATCTGTGCAGATCTTTCAGCGTTGTGCAGTCTAAAAAGTGAATGCTGCCTTTGAAAGACTTGATGTATTCTCTCACAAATGTTAAATGTTTTCTGGACCTGACAAGGCCAGAATTGAGTAGTAAGTTGTTGGAGACCATGGACGGAAGCTCACATGTAGAATAGGATAGTGGGTGCGCATGCAATGGGGAATAAGAAGGAGAGCTGCTGAGGAGGGTGGAACTAAGGAAAAGCCCCTGGAGAGCAAACATGGCCCTTGGGACCATGTTCCATCTCATTCTATAGCTCATACCATCTCTGTCCCTGCTACCACCCTTGCCCAGATTTGATCTTGTGTGGAAGAAGCTTGTCTCTTGATTTGTGATTATCCAGAATGCAAGCAGAAACATACTATCACATGTTGAGTTTTAGCTGGACTGGAGTACTGATGTTCATATCTCTTAATTCACATAGGCAGTGACTGTAAGGAGCTGCACTCTTGCAGTATGGTCATGAAGTATTGTTACCATTAAAAAGTAAACAACTCTGCAGTGACCCTTATATATTTATTCTCGTAATCTTATACACTTGGGTGCACAAGACACACTTAACAGCTCTGAGCTCCCCTACACCTTTATTTTTTGAGCAAAAATCGCAAATACATTTCTGAGACATTTTATTTGAGCTCTTCTCTTTTCCCTCTTCCTCCCCAAGCTCTAGAGGAAGGGTTCCCAAACTGTGGTCCATGGACCACCAGTGATCCATGAGCTTCATTCAGATGGTTTGCAGCATGTACGCGTTAAATATTCTATCAATTTTTAATTGTATTTTAATTGCTTTTTTGTTTTAAATTGTATTTTATGTAGTATATTTTGAATTCTATGGAATGGCTGTTAAAAATCATACAGCATGTCATATAGTGCATTACGATTGCCACAACAGGTGGAAAAAAACATTAACTAGTTTGCCAAGATCATGAGCAATTTTCAAGTTGTCTGTGAGAAAAAAAGTTTGGGAACCCCTGTCCTAGAGTGACACACCTGTCATACTACTTACAGATTCTCCATTTATTCATTCATTTTTTTTAATTTAAAGCCTTTATAAATCATTTAATATTTTTTAAAAAATCTCTAAACAATGTGGAACAGATTAGCCAATGGATGCCAGGGAAGGAATGCTGTATGCAACAGGTCATTGCCCAAGAGATTGCTCAGCAGCAAGAACCATCAGTCCCTGCTCCAAAAGCATTTGGTTTACATCAGAAGTCATTTGATACAAAGACAATCACCCAGTTTCCTCGGTTCTCATTACCAGAAGGCTATATGAAAGCCAACAAATGCATTTCGCTGTAATCTTTGAATGTTATGTTTAGACTTAGTTATCAGTAATATGACTTTGTAAACAAAAATTCACAGCTTAAAAACTACATATTTTAAAATTCCATTTTTATGTCACCCCTGCTCCAGTGATTTACATGGATGCATAAAGGCTCCGATGTGCACACGTACACATACACAATGTTCCTAACTGCAGTGCCTTTTCCAATAGCTTCTAGAGGGGGCATTTCCATCTGTTCATTTCTTTGTACCCATGAACTTTTCCTTATATAATAATAGAATCAGAGTTGGAAGGGGCCTCAAAGGTCATCTGGTCCAAGCCCCTATCAATGCAGGAATGGCCATAGCTCAGTGCTGTTGCTAGAGCTGCTTGACATTAGAACAGAGTGCTTTGAAAGGTGATGGACTCTCCTTCATTGGAAGTTGTTAAGGAGAAGCTGGATGGCCACCTATCAGAGATGCTATATGAGTGGAACATAGGTAGCTACCTTATGCAAAATCAGACTAATGGTCCATCTAAGTCAGTATTGTCTATGCTGATTAGCTCCCCAGAATTTTAGACAGGGAATCTTTCTCAGCCCTACCTGGGGTTTCCAGGGATTGAAGCTGTCGCCTTCTCCATGCAAAGCAGATGTTTTAGCATTGAGCTTATTCTACCTAATATTTAGTGCAAATCCTTTTTCTTGTCATTTGAAGCCATTGGTTCTGGGCCAGCCATTGGTCCAGAGAAATGGAAAATTTCCTCCATCATCTGTGCCCTTCACGTATTTGAAGATGGCTGTCCTATCACCCTCTTTAATGGTCTCTTCTCCAAACCAAACTTGACCAACTCTGTTTACGGTTCCTCATACCTTCCCCATTCACTTCATTTTAGGGAAGTGTTGAACAAGGGAACTCAGGACCACCAGGAATCCTGCATCAATCATTGTGCTGGTGGGTCTCTAAATCAGGACGAATTGTGAAGTGAAGATGCTTTTTCCAAACATTGACTTGTGCATGCAATTTTTTTTTGGAAAAACACTTACCTTTAGACTGCCACTTGTGTTGAGATTCTGCACAGTTGCTTTTCATTGATTTGTAAGCCCTTTAAACACAATAAATTAAACTAAGAACTTTTATATTTAATAGTCCATTTAGTCACCTGGACTACCTAATAAACAATAAATATCCATATAGGATAATTGTAAATGCTTGCATGCATCCTTTGCTTTTAGACCAGAATCTCTTGCCTTCAAAAACTTTGCTTCAGCAGCAGTATTACAACCCCTAGGTGGCACTCTGACTTAAAACAATTCATTTACTGACAACTCGTAAGTATAGAGTACAGGTGTTATACAAGCCGATTATCTAACATGCCCTCCAGCCCTCTATGGCGTTTGCTTTGAAAATAAGAATACTGTAATACGGAAAAAATATTTGCTTTTTGTATCTGTCATCAAACTGCAACTTACGAAAGGATGCATTTTCTGGCTTTAAATTATTTGTTTAATTTGCCGTATATATTATAGTATCAGAATTTGGAATAGAAGAGAAATTTAATTAGGTTTGCATTTAAAAGCAAACCTATCTAATTCACACTTACCAAAACAATACACGAACTAAAACAGCGCCATCCTTCAAAATTCATTTCTTTGAATTTTGCAGTACATTTCTTCAGTCAAGTAATGTGTACAAACATGGATATACGATGATAAGTATGCATAAAAACACATATTTTAGTGAAAATAACATAAAAATGCATTACAGCAGAGAAAATTGTTTTTCAAAAATGTGCTAAAGAAAATCACACTACACTGCTGATGAATCTTCATAAGCACTTTTTAAAAGATCACAAACAGATATGGAAATATGGAGAACTGAATTTTAGATTAGAAAAATGAAAAACAGAGAAATTGAAATTAACAGATTTGCCCATCCCTAATCTGAATACAAATGTTATATTAAGGATAATTAAAACAACTGCTCCTCCTTTCTAAATAACTCAGTCAAAAAGTACATGTGGATCATTTAAATAGCATTGCCTAGAATAAATAGGTGCATAAGTTATTTTCAACATAATAATCTTCAGAGTTCTAGCTAATATCGAAGAATTTGCAAACTACAATCCTAGTTATACATACTAGGGAACATGTCCCATTGAACTTAGTGGGACTTTCTTCTGAGGAAACATTCCTGAGATTGCACTGTTAATCATTTACCACACACTCAGGTGACCATTTGTCTTCTGCTTTACAGAGGGCAGTCCTCTCTTAGTCAAAGGAATTCCCTATTTTAAGGGCTACCTGGTGTAAGCCTGACGTAAAGAACCAAACCTTAAGAAGAGAGAACAGCAGGGGCTTTGAAGTTGCACATTTATTTACTTATTTAATTTACATTCCACTTTTTCTCCAAGGACCTCATGTGGCGTATATGGTTCTCCCATTCCTCATATAATTCCCACAACAACACTGTGAGGTAAATTAGGCTGAGAGATTGTGACTGGCCCAAGGTCACCCAGTGACTTTGGCTAAGCAGAGATTTGAACCCTGCTCTCCCGGGGTCCTAGACCAACACTCTAAACACTATACCGCTCCCGCTCATCAACAGCAGCATATGGCCAGCAGACTGAGCAGGCACAGTCTTCCCCCATTTGGGGAGATGCTGCAGCCGCTCCTGTGCTGAGGCAGAGCCACCAAATCACCCTCCTTGTGCTGGTGGTGCTGCAGCTTACCTGGACAGGGATAGAGTGGGGTGCATGTGCACAGTGGTGGCACCAATCTAGTGCTCCCACCATGGGCCCATATAGTCCTGGCATTGCCGCTACCCTGCCCCATCCAGGTAAGCTGCAGCAATACTGGTACCAGGAGGATGGTTCTGTGGCTTTGTCCCACTACACCAACTTCTATTGGTGCAATGTATTGTATTTCTATTTAATTAAAGTAATTATTTCTCAATGTGCACCAAAGCGTATAAATTAACATACACAAATTTCATATAAATCTGTGCCCTGTTTTGTCCTGGTGTGTGACTGACTGACTGACTGACTGACTGACTGAGAGAGAGAGAGAGAGAGACTCAAAGGCTGCAGTTAAGTGTGCCTAGGAGGGAGTCAGCCAGCTGAGCACATTATAGAACATTCTTACGTTTACTCAAAGGTATGCAAATATTCCATTCATGCTTACAGCCCATTAGGGATGACTGCTGCTTAAAGTTAATGAATTGTTTAAGTTTTAATCAATGACATTGCATAAATGTGCTTATGAATGAAACATTAGTTTTAAAGAAAGAAGTGTGTTTTGTTTTTAGATTATGTGTTGCCTGATTAATTGGAGATGATCCCTTAGTTGTTGTTTACATTTGTTAGTCTTTTTTTAACAAAAGAAATAAAATCAAAAGGTTTCAAATTGGCTAATCCTAGTAAAACGACTAAGGCCGCAATCCAATACACACTTATTTGGGAGTAAGTCCCACTCAACCCAATGGAGGTGTCCCCGCACTTGTAGTGCGAGTCGTTTCCGACTCTTAGGGTGACATCTTGCAACGTTTATTAGGCAGAATGTATGTATGGGGTGGGATTGCCAGTTCCTTCCCCAGTCTTTCTTTACACCCCCCCAGCGTATGCCGAGTACCCATTTTACCGACCACGGATGGATGGAAGGCTGAGTGGACCTCGACCCCTTTTACCGGAGATTCAACTTCCTCCTTCTGTTAGAATCGGACTCTGGCTGTGAGCAGAGCTTTGGCTGCATTACCACCACTTACCACTCTGCACCACAGAGGGTTTTGAGTCTGAGTAGACCCACTGAAATTAATGAACCCAAGTTAGGCTTGGGTACTCTGGGTAGGACTAGCATTGAATGACACCCTATGTCAGAACTGTCTGATCTATCCATATACTTTCAGCTAACTTTGTGTGGTACTGCTGATGGGAGGCAGATAGCTGTATTTTTTCACAACCGCTCCCATCTCATTTCATACACATTCCTGCCCCAGCTCCTGCAGGGACCAGAAGTAGGACCAGACCTGTCATTAAACAGAGGGGTTTGGATTATCATGAAAGAGCAGCAGATTGCTCACCATTTAATTCATTATTACAACTTAGGTACTTGTGAGATTTCCCATCTCAGATGCCAAGATAAATTGAGTGGCCTTTGGTACAATGTACCTTGCTTGACATGAGAGAGAGGCGTCATTTTCTGCTCTACCTCAGGCAGCAAAATGTCTTTTTATTTTTATTTATTTATTTATTATTTAATTTATTAGTCGCCCATCTGGCTGGTTGACCAGCCACTCTGGGTGATGTACAAGATAAAAACAGTACATTAAACATTAAAAATTTAAAACATAACAATAAAAGCCTAACCCATCTTAAAGCTTTCCTGAAGAGCCAGGTCTTCAAAGTCCGGCGGAAGGTCATCTCAGAAGGGGCATGACGGAGGTCATTTGGGAGAGAGTTCCATAGGGTAGGGGCCACTATTGAGAAAGCCCTCTCTCTAGTCCTCATCAGTCTCGCTGTTCTTACCGGTGGGATCGAGAGAAGGTCTTCTGAGGCTGATCTTGTTGAGCGGCATCCCCGACGATGCTGGAGGCGCTCCTTCAGATAGACTGGGCCAAAACCGTATAGGGTTTTAAAGGTCAAAACCAACACCTTGAATTGGGTTCGGTAAACAACCGGTAACCAGTGCAACTCCTTAACACCTTTAATCAGACGAGCCGCCGCATTCTGTACCAGTTGCAACTTCCGGACCATTTTCAAGGGTAACCCCACGTAGAGCGCATTACAGTAGTCTAGGCGAGAGGTGACCAAGGCATGTACCACCGGTGGGAGCAGATGGTTGGGAAGGTAGGGGTGCAGCCTCCGTATCAGATGGAGTTGATACAGTGCCTCCGGCTCACAGCCCAGACTTGAGCCTCCATGGACAGCTCCATGGACCCCCAGGCTGCGGACCTGGTCTTTCAGGGGTAAACATACCCCATTGAGCACCAGGTCCACATCCTCCAACCTTCCCTTGTCTCCCACAAACAGTACCTCGGTCTTGTCCGGGTTCAGCTTCAGCTTATTCCTTCCCATCCAGCCACTCACTGACTCCAGACACTTGGACAGGATTTCTACAGCCAACCTTGGTGAAGATTTAAATGAGAGATAGAGCTGCGTGTCATCCGCATACTGATGACACTGCAGCCCAAATCTCCTGATGATTGCCCCCAGCGGCTTTATATAGATGTTAAACAGCATCGGGGAGAGGATAGAACCCTGTGGCACCCCACAAGTGAGAGGCCAAGGATCCAAAACCTCCTCCTCCAATGCTACTCTTTGGTACCTACCGAAGAGGAAGGAATGGAACCACTGCCACACAGTGCCCCCTATGCCCAACCCCTTTAGGCGGTCCAAGAGGATAGCATGGTCAACGGTATCAAAAGCCGCTGAGAGATCAATGAGGACAAGGAAGGTGCATTTGCCCCTATCCCATGCCCTCCTCATATCATCCACCCACGCTGTTTCAGTCCCATGTCCAGGCCTGAAGCCCGATTGAAATGAATCTAGATAATCCGCTTCCTCCAAGTATGCCTGCAACTGTTTTGCCACCACCCGTTCAACCGCCTTGCCTAAGAATGGTAAATTTGAGACTGGGCGAAAGTTGTTCAGATCTTGAGGATCCAAGGAGGGCTTTTTAAAGATTGGTTTTATTATTGCCTCCTTGAGTGCTGATGGCATTACTCCCTCTTGAAGTGATGTATTTACCACCATCTTGATCCTCTCACCCAGTCTATCTTTACAGCTCATAATGAGCCATGATGGGCAGGGATCAAGTAAGCACGTGGTTGGCTTTAAAGTTGAAAGCATCTTGTCCACTTCATCGGATGGAAGAAGCTGGAACCGATCCCACAATGCCGGAGCTCCATTGGTCACCTCTGGCTCACTCACTGTGTCCACAGTGTATGGTATAGCACTCTTAATACGATCGTTTTTCTCCGCAAAGTGCTTAGCAAACTCGTCACAGGAGACCTTATCATGTTCTATTGGTTCCGGAGCAACTGGACCGACCAGGCTTCGGACCACTTGGAACAGTCTCCTGGGACAGTACTCTGCAGATGCAATAGGGGCAGCAAAAAAACTTTCTTTGTTGCCCTTATTGCCACATGATAGGCTGTTGCAGCCGCTCTAACATGTGTTCGGTCATCTTCAGAGCAAGATTTCCGCCACCGGCGCTCTAGCCGTCTCACCTCCTGCTTCAGAACTCGCAACCGTGGAGTGAACCACGGTGCTGTCTGAGCTCTATTCCGGGGAAGAGGGCGTTTTGGAGCCACCCGGTCTAATGCCTCAGCAATTGCAGTATTCCACTCCTCCACTAGGGCCTCAGCCGAGTGGCCGTGTGCATGCTCCAATGAATCCCCAAGCATTCAGGAATCCATCTGGATCCATCAGACGTCTGGGACGGACCATCTTAATAGGTCCTCCACCTCCACGGAGGGTTCACGGCATCGAGATGTCTATTCCCACCAGATAGGGATCTGACCATGACAAGGGGGTGATGGATGTACCCCCAATTTTCAGATAACTCCCCTCCTCTCCCGAGACAAACACCATCTTGGTTGGCCCATCATCAGAAGACATCCAAGTTACAGAAATCCTGGTGCAGAATGAAAGGTTAAAACCCTTTAAAAGGGACGTTTTTCATTGAGCATAATGACCTTGGTGTCCCATCCTTAGATTTAGAGTCAGCTCAATTTTGCTCTCCACGCTGCTCTTACATAGAGCAAATGGTGTAATACAATACAGACTATATGAAAATATCTTCCTCCAAAAAACAACAATGAACCAGCTATGTAGCCTAAGACATGATTAATGCATGCCCATTCAGTACTGCTATGGAACTTAACATTCTGCTGTCCCATTAATGAGCTTATCTACATAGTAGACTTAGGGCCCATCCATACGACTGTATAATCTGCAGTGTTATAGCTTTGTGTCCTCATTAATTCACTGTCATCCATATGACATCGCAAGCTAGTGAGGATTTTCGTGTTCACAAATCTGCATTAGAAATACCACCAAAACCCCGATATGCTTTTCTAAACCAATAATCAATCGCATTAACGTCCGTGAGCTCGGATGCAATGCCATGGACTTTCCTGCAATAGGCAGTCCATGGGCATTCTTCCATCAGATACCAAGCCCCTTGTCTCCCCCCCCATAACATACCCACAAACCTGCATATGCATGGGAATGAAAAAAGGTATATGTTTCTGCGCTCTTCCAAAAAAGTGTGCAAAAAGCAAAAGACCATTATGGACCAATCACTGAAAAGGGGTGGACTTATGGGAGTGGCCAATGCTAAAGCAATTTAGACAACTAGAAAAAGTCCACACATACTGATGCTTGATAATTGGGTTTTCACAATAATCCAACCACAAAAGGATATGTATGGATCTCAAGGCCACCAACCGAATATGGACAACACGGATTTTGCTGTTAGGTATGGATGGACCCACAGATAAGAGAGTAAGAAAAGAAAAAGATGACCAAGAACTTCCCTAAACACGGTGCTAACAATTCATCCTCCTATTCTGAAGATGAACATAGTCTTTTCCCTATTATTGGGATGTTCCAGTGACCAAAATATCTTGGCAGACAAATATAAGATGGCATTTTGGAAAGGTCTAAGAAGTCAATGTTAGATAAAGTCAGAGAGTGTGACATTTGTGAAGATCAAATAAAGAAACTTAGGAGACTGATGTAAGAATGTGAAATGTTTTAAAGAACTTTTTGGAGTGCCATATATCCAGCAAAACAGGGGGGAAAAATTGGTATAGAAATAATTTAAAGAGCTTAAGTTCTGTGTAAATATTATAAGGATCAGCCTGTACATTCTTTTCTTTAATACTGCATCACTGGATGTATTAAGGAAAAGGGTGTGCAAGCTGATCCTTATCACATTTACACAGAACTTCCACTGATCTCAATGAGATTTACTTCTAAGCAAACGTGTAAGATTGCATGATTTAAAAACCAGATGAGTGTTGCTTTTTCATAACCAAATTGCATGCCTGTTTCCTTGTGATCACAATTAAGTGTTAGGACCTAGAACATAAGAGCCCTTCCGGATCAGACCAAAGGCCCACCTAGTACAGTATCCTGTTCTCACAGTGGTCAATTAGATACCTATCCCAACCCCGCATACATAGTTTTTACAAAGTAGGCCTGGCCCTTGACAACTGCAAACAAACATTAAATACTGTGAGTAAAAGTTAGCAAGGCACTCAATATTTGACACCACACCCAATTACCTATGAATTAGCCATCCATAATCTCCCCCCCTTTCTCGTTATAGCTGACTAGTTCATCATCTTTTTCCTTTCAAGAAGAGGTAGGTGGGGCATGTGTGCAGGGTTATTGAAGCCCACACTGTCTGTATGGGAGGGTGCCTGGGAACTCCATCTCCTCAATCCATGGCACAGTCAGGAGCCATCGCTGCCGCAGATCGCACAACAGGAGCACTACCTTCTCACCCTCAGGGATCCCTCTGTGCTGCAAGGGCCTTCAACCAGGGCCCAAACTGGCTGCCCTCTGGCGCTGGTCCTGACTGCAAAAATCAAATACAGCAGTCCTAAATATAGGTCAACTCAATGGATTTCACAGCTTACTTGTAGTTTCTAAGCATACCTACGCTACAAGTCCAAGCATTAAACTTTCAGTGGCTTCTGCTGAAGAATCCTGGGGATCACTATGACAAGGATTACAACCCACACAACATTTGCCATTTGTACCAATGAAAGTTCTCCTTCCAAAACAATAGAAATAGGTGTGTGGGGGGGGAAGGGGTTTTAAACAGGTCCACAGTGAGAGGCAACAGGTTAAAAAGCCCTACATCACCCCCTGCATCAAGATCCATATCTGTGCCTGCTATATCCTTTAAAAAAAACACCCACCATTTTCACAATTGCTAGTTGTGTGAATGGCAATACATCCTGTCTGCCTAGTTGAAATAATAAAATATGCTTTACCTTCCTCCAGTTCCCTCTCTTTCTTCTGCTTCTGTGTTGAACTTTTGATTGTGAGCTCCTCAGGACAGGGACATGTTCTCTTGCACTGTTTAAAGCACCATGCAGATTAATGGTGCCATATAAATAAAGTTGTGTGGGTAGTATTCCAAGAGAAAAAGAAACCTTCCTTTCCAACAGATTCTAGCCACATACCCTGGCCACAGTCCTCAACAGATCCTACCACTTTGGATACATGGCCAGATTTGTTCTAATTAACTTCGTTCCATTGCTCTACATTTTCACATATAGGAAGCTCTGATGAGAAAGGCAATCTCCCTGCCTGCCCCCACCCCGAGTCTATTTTCAGCAACCTCTGTGGGGTTAGCCACTGAGGTGTGCTGTAGCATATTCTACCTTGTCATTACACTTTCATAAAAGAAAAAGGGTTAGAGATCCCAGAGCCATACCTGAAGGCCAATTTAGTGCTGCTTTAGCAACTCCTTTTGTACACCTGCCAGCATCTATCAACTCATTAGCTACATTCACTCCTTCACACCTGATCCAAAAGCCATACCTCAGAAATGCACAGGTGATGTAAGGATTGAACAAACCTCCTTGCTGTTCTTATTTTGCTGCAGAGGTAACTTCTCTTAGGGTAAAAAGGTAAAGGTGTCCCTGCACTTGTAGTGCGAGTCGTTTCCGACTCTTAGGGTGACGTCTTGCGACATTTACTAGGCAGACCATATATATGGGGTGGGATTGCCAGTTCCTTCCCTGGCCTTTCTTTACCCCCCAGCATATGCCGGGTACTCATTTTACCGACCACGGATGGATGGAAGGCTGAGTGGACCTTGACCCCTTTTACCAGAGATTCAAATTCCTCCTTCCGTTGGAATCGAACTCCGGCCGTGAGCAGAGCTTCGGCTGCATTACCGCCGCTTACCACTCTGCTTCTCAAAATATAGAGCAGTAGCTCCGAAACTTTTCCGTCCACAGACCACTTGAAAATTTCTGATAGTCCTGCTGGAGTGCTTAATGGTTTTTTCCCACCTGTTGCAGCAATTGGAATGTACTGTGCTAGATGGTGTATGATTTCTAATTGTATTTTTTTGCTTCTTCTATTTCTCATATTGTATTTTATTGCATTATGATTTACATTCCATAGAATTCAAACTGTGATACACTAAAATGCAACATAACAAATAAAAGGAGCAATAAAAATGCAATTAAAATCAATATTAATATTTCATGCAGACATGACAAAGACAACCTGAATGAAGATCGTGGAATACTGGTAGTCGATGGATCATAGTTTGGGAACCCCTGAAGTAAAGCCTAAGGATGGAAGGATCTATCAATTATGGTCTCTTTGTTTCTCATTTTTTCCAATCTTAAATTCAGTTCTCCACATTTTTTTTAGCAATTTGCAGTTTAAAAAAAAATCCTCATCAAACTTCATAAGCATTTTATTTTTTGTATGCAGCTTTGACTAATGTACACCTTTTTGCAAGCAATTTCTCCTACTATAATGCATTTCATATATTATTTTCAGTAATATATCCATTTTGATGCACCCTTTCCCCTAATACATACATTTTTGAAAAAGCTGCTTAGTTGGAGAATTGTATCGCAAAATTTGGATAAGTGTGAATTTTGAAAGATGGCTGTGCTTTGGTTCCCATATTGTACATTTTTGATATATTTGCCTTTAAATAAACACTGAATCAAATTTCACCCCAATTTCTAGTAGAGATCCAGAATTATTAGTAGCTTAAAGATTGGTTTAGATGTGGAAAATACATGCTCCAGTCCTTGTTTGTCTGTGGAGCTAATTCCCCCCCACACACACACACACGTGTTATTTTCACAATAGTGCTATGGGGTAGGGTTAGGCCAAGAGAGTGCAATATCACCCAGTGCTTTTCATGGCTGAGCAGTTGTTTGAAGTTGGGTCTCTCTACAATCCAGCACTTGAAGTATGCCACGGGCTCTCTTCTGGTTCCATGAAGGGCCTGCTGTACCATCAGGCAGCTGCCTTAGGTGGCAAATTCTGGATGTGAGAAGGGCCATGGCTCCCTGAGCTAGCCTGCTGCCTTCAAGAGTGGTGGAGGATGTTGTCCCATCACTAGTGTTAAATAAGATTCAATTACCAGTCTGATCAGCTTCTGTATACGGAATGGGAAGGGATGTAATCTGGTTCCATATCTCTATCCTGCCCTTGCAAACAGGAACATTCTCAATTGCATTAAGCTTTTGTCAGTCCCATTCCCTCTGGTCATCTTAATCATTGTTTACTCTCAGACCTGCAGGTGTTATGATGAGGCAGAGCAATGCATATCAAATTTGCTGTTGGAAAAATCATGAAAGCAGTAATCCTACATTCACTAGCAAGAGATTAAAATAATCCTTAATTTTCCAGGGTGCTGGTTTGGGTCATAGTCCTGTGCAGTAGATTCCAACCATGCAGGATAAGCCATCCAATCACTCATACTTTAAAAACATCTCCCCCAGGTTTCTGCAAGGAATCAAACTGAAGTTTTCTCGCTCTGTTTCCCAAACTGTGAATGGCTGTGACCCAGAATAGCTACCAGTTCTTTCTTGTCAGTGTTTAGGTGCTTAGAATAATGGAATACTTTGATAAATAGAAGCTGCAGTCTTCTTAGTTTTCTTCGGCATTACAACTTTTAATATGTAAAAACCTTTCCTTTTATACATGCCATGCTATCATTTTTTAAGAGTTGAAGACCATTCTGAATATGGATTTTGGTGGCATTCAACAGTCATTGCTAATAGCCATTTAACATCTAACCTCAATTAATTTCTAATCTCTTTTTTTTGTAAAGGTACAAGCATCTTATGGAAGTGAATTCTTTAAGTTAATTACAGGTTGGTGAAAAAAGATATGCTTTTTCATCAGTCTTAACCAGCTGTCAATTAATTCCTGTGATTATGATGCAGAGGCAGTTGCTGTGTCCCGGTTAAGTTCAGCTGCTATCAGGCAATGTTGTCCTCTCCTCTATCACACCCTCAAACTTCCATACTGTTGGCTGGGATGATAAATACATCTTCTACAACCCAGGACACTGTGATCTAACAGCCTACATTCTTTGATACAACCCAGTTGATCATTAGCTTTCCTGTCTTCCATTTTGTATTTTAAGCTATGTTGTTGTCAGTACTAGGGTTGCCAGGTTCTTGGTCTGAGACTGATCCTGTATCTTTAGGAGAAAAGAAAGTCAGACAAGTGCTGGTGTTCTTGCAACATTATAATGGGAAAAACCACAAGGTGGAATTCTCCCTTCCCCCTGCACAACTTTTAAAGATACAGAAGACCTCTTGGTTGCCAGGCCCATCCTCCAAGATATCTTCTGTATCTTTAAAAGTTGTGGAGGGGGAAGGGACAATTCCACCTTGTGGTTTTTCTCATTACAGAGTTGCAAGAACACCTGCACTTGGCTGACCTTCTCTTCTACTAAAGATACAGTATCAGGATCAGGCCATGGACCTGGCAACCCTATTTGAGACACATGTGAAAAAGCTGGGCATAAATGTTTAAATAAATAAACATCTTTAATGACATTATGGTGCTTCCTGTTTTAAAAATTCATTCCTGTTTTGTGCTGATATTTAAAATAAGATCTTGTAAAGAAGTGTCCTTGATGCCTGCCCCATATAACGACCAGAACTCCCTTTCTCAAGAGACTTGTCAATGTCTGAGCTTTTTCATTCTCCAGACTCTTTAAAATACAACTTTCAGGGCCTGCTAGGCCAGGCTTAAATTGCTATGAGGCAGTTTATTTATTCATTTATTTATTAGATTTATATCCCTTCCTTCCTCCCAGTAGGAGCAGCAGTTAAGCTATTTTCATCCATAGCGTTCATATTTTAATTGGGTATTTTTTTGGGAGGGGAGAGTCTTGCTGGAGTTATGTAGTGAGATGGGTTAGAAATGGAAATAAATAATTGAGGGTACAATTCTATACCCATTTACCTGGGAGTAGCTCCAATGATCACAGTAGGACTTACATCTGAGTAGATATGTTGGGTTGCACTATACATTGGAAAATTGTGTCCGTTTCAGCTCCTAAGAAAGGAGGTGTCTGTTTTATTTTCCACTGCAGTTGCAGAGCTGGGAGTGATTTTCACACTGCACATTAGTGCAGTGTATGCAAGTCTGTGTGCCCACATGCACAAGAGAGCAAGAGCGAGACAGATTTGTTCTTTTTAATTGCTTTTCTGATCCAAAAAAAGCTGAGATTAAAAGAAGTCTGTGTTGGTTCCTCTTTAAACAGGGATACGACTATGAAAACGGAGAATAACAATCTGATGCACAAAGCTAAGAATAGCTTTCCTTTCCTAACTCAAGCTCAGGGGAACTGCAATGCAGGCAATTAGAAAAAAAATGGAACAGGAGCAGAGCACCCAGAAGTTGATTACACCTTTCCAGGAAGCAGCAACAAGGGATCTTTAATGATGACAAATTAGCTGATAAAGTCATTCTGAATCAACACATAACTGAGAGCAGCCAGTTGATCTCAGACCGTAAACTGAAAAGGGGTCCTGTGATAGCCCCCTGTCCTAGGCCACTATCAATTTGAGGCAGGCTTCCACATGTCTGAGTTCCAAAACCTTTCCATGCTGATGAGCTCTGAAATAATTATGGAATGTCTTTGAGTATCCTTTACCACTGAGCAATCTCTACTCAGCTGGGATTGGGGCTTTTAAATAAGAGGGTGAGACTCCCATCAGCTCTCTCCCTTTCCATGTTTTTAGATTAACCACCATTGTAGGGACTCTGCCTTCATGCTTGCTTTTCCTCCAATACAGCAGGGGGCTCTTTAAGAATCACAACAATCCAGCGAGGTAAATTAGGCTGAGATGTAACACCTTCTCACCCAGTCAGCTTTGTTACCATGAACAGGGATTTGAACTGGGTTTCCTGTTCAGTCCCACGCTGGTGACAGCATGCTTACCTTTCTGATGTTCCTCTCTTTTTTGTTTAGTGGGTAAAACAATCTCTCTCTACAGATTTGTATTTGATAGAAGTCACAGGTGGTCAGAAAAAAGATGCTCAGCATCTACATGGGCATAAGATTGCCTTATTTGAAGCTTCTCCAGGCAAGGCTTTTTTCTGTGCTTAATCAAAACAAATGCAGTTTGCTCAACCAGGTCAAAGTGGAGTATATAATCCAGCTCATAATGGGGAAGCTCAGTGGCAGAGCATTTGCTTTAGGTCCCAGGTTCTGCTCCTGGTATTTCCAGACAAGGCTGGAAAAAACTCCTGTCTGAGAGTAGGAGAGCTGCTGCTAGTCAGAGCAGACAATACAAACCAAATGGACAATGGTCTGACTCAGTAAAAGGCAACTTCCTGTGTTCCTAGAATCCTGCTATGTACTCCATTGCACTTAATATCAAATTACTATCCAGTGGGGATGGATGCCAGAGCTTGAAGATCATTTTAGAACTTCATGTATACTCCCCTGAACATACATACATACATACATACATACAGAGAGAGAGAGAGAGAGAGAGAGAGAGAGAGAGAGAGAGAGAGAGAGAGAGAGAGAGAGAGAGAACACCTGCATGTTTGGACAGCACCATTCATTTCAACAGAAAGGACACAGAATACCATGTTCTCTGCCATTTTCAAATGAAGGTAGGGAGCCTTGCTTATTGATGTCTATGAATTTGTTTGCATATAAATTATCTAACACATTCTTGAATAGCAGTGACATTTACTTTGGGTATAGTGCCAGTTCCTTCAATCTAATTCATGTTGCAAATGGGTTGAAAAAGACAATATTGTGTTTATATGGGTTTGGTTGGGATCACTCATCATAAACATACACACTTCCTTATGACTTCCTTACATAAATATTTGAGTAGTTTATCTTCTTAACACCAGCGAACATTCTGTTGTGATTCTCAAATGAGATTGTTCTTTTCTCAGTTCCATCATGGACCACGATCATAATGATATAACCCTCCACAACAATTGTCTCAGGTTTTAAAAGAATTGAATTCTAGGATCTCTGTGTGTCCTAAAAAGCCGGTATTTGTAATAAGTTCCTAAGAAGACCTGTGAATGGTAAATGCTTGGTCAGTGCAAGAAAGACTAAAGGCACTTTGTAAGAATCATGGAACTTGGAGCTCAAAACTCTTGCAGGGTGTTACCAACAGAGTTGTTATAAATGTAACACAACAAAAATTCGGACCTGCTTCCTTTGAAAATGGAGTGGCATAGAGACTGCTTGAAACGGCATCTCTGTGACAGATGTATCCTATGGTGTGCCATTTGTACACAGCAGGTTAGCACACAGGTTAGACATCACCATCTCAGAAGCTTACTGGGTTGCGGCGGCAGCATAACACCCTAATATAGTATAGCCATTGGGACTCCATTTTCTCACAATGACTTGCAGTGATGCTATATTAGGGCAAAGTGGGAAATTGAAATGACAGTTCCTCCAGAACCACTTGGCAGAAATACCTCAGGTTTCTACTTAGCAGGTGTAGCTCAGCATTGAGCCTAGTGGTCTCAGGGGACATTACATTTGGCTATCTATGACAGGGTCCTTGGGGATCCCCTCCATACTAGTCTTAGTTGATGCATATGTGCCAATGCCATGTTTATTCAGTAAACATATAGCCTGTATAATCCTACTTATCAGTGATTGATTTGATTTATTAAAATTGCGGTCAATGACCCAAAAGCATGGTACAAAATAGAAAACAACAACAACATATAATACAAAACGGAAACATAATTCATAAAGCAGACATTAAAAGGAAGCACGTATTGATTGAGCGGCAAAGACAAATTTGGCTACTTGTATGGTGATGTCTTTGTCGGAGCCTGCAAGAAGGCAAGCAATTGTGTCTTCAGGGGAAGAATTTTTAAGTTTTTGAGTCATCAGTATGGAGTTGAGGAATTTAGCTCAAATTTGTGAGTATAATGGGCAGACCAGAATGGAATGGGTAAGAGTTTCTATCTAGGCGCATCCGCAAGGACAAAAACAGTGTTCGTATGGAATTCGTCGAAATCTCCCTTCCATTACTGCTGAATTTAGGGCATTGAACCTGGCTTTTGTGAAGACTAAACGTAGTTTGGGTGTAGTGAGAAAATACAAATAGGGGGCGAGTTTACCAGATACAAAGGGTAAGTTTAGGAACAGTGGGGAACACGTTTTGGAAGCATTGGCGATTGAGTTTTGATAGTCAATGTCCATAAGCCGAGTACAAATCTGTGTAATTGCATCATTATGGGACAGGGAGGCCAGATAGACTTTAGAGAGGCCAATTTTCTGCAGTTTGGCTTCTATGGTTGTTAGCCAGAAAGAGGGGTAAGGGTCATTGCAGAATGAAGCTAAAAGGCCTTGGGGGGGATTAAACGAAGTTTTCACCCAGAAATTAAAAGTCATGATCCATGCTCAACATTCCAAAGAGGTCAACCCGCATTCAAGTCTTAAGGCCGCTGAAGGGACACAACGGGGCACAGCTAGAAGGCAACGGAGGAAACTGGAAAGTATGGTTTCAACAGAGGAACCTAAGGAATTTATCCAAACAGGGGCACCATATAAGAGTTGGGGGGTAATCTTGTATGAAAATAGTTTAATCAGAGCTGGGATGAAGCGTCCGCCTTTATGATGGAAAAAACGAAGTAAGGTCTTAATGGAGTGCCTTGCTTTCATTACTGTTGCCTGTATATGAGTAGACCAGCTCAGTGAGGCATGAAAAGTTAAGCCCAAATATTTGTAATAGGCAACTTGTGCTATTTGGTGACCATTAATCGTCCAGACAGGGAGAGTTTTGCTGTTGGTGAAAACTAAAATTTTGGTTTTTTCAAAATTAATGACTAGTTGATTGTCATTGCAATAGGACATAAACGCCTTTATCATACGGGTAAGGCCAATCTTCGTGAAGGATAGTAGGACGGCGTCGTCTGCATAGAGTAGTAACGGGCAGGGTGTGGAAGCGATTTTAGGAATATGGAAGTTGTTGGCAAGGCAGTGATCTGCCAGGTCATTAAGATATAAATTAAAAAGGAGTGGGGCTAAAATGCAGCCTTGTCTCACCCCCAAAAATGTGTGTATGGGGTTTGAGAGGCCCCCATCTTTACCACAGCATACTCAGATGGAAGTATTCTGGTGCAATTTATAAATCAGAAAAAGAAGTCTTCTATCTATAGTGGTGTTTATTAATTTATGCCAAAGTTTGTCCCTTGGTATGGAATCAAAAGCAGCCTTTAAGTCTATAAAGGCAGCATGGAGCCCGGGACTGTTATGTTTGTTGTATTTTTCAGCTAGATGTTGCAGGATTATGCAGTGATTTAGAGTGGAGAAACCTTTCCGAAATCCTGCTTGCTCTAGTCCCAGAATATTTTTGTCATCCAGCCATAACTGAAGTTTTGTTTTCAAATAAGAGGCGTATAGCTTTCCAATTATGGAAAGGAGACTAATTGGGCGGTAATTAGAAGGGTCTTGAACGTCCCCTTTTTATGAATGGGAATAATGATAGCCTCTTGCCACGAAATTGGAAAATGTCCCGATTTGTTAAAGTTGGTGAAAAGTTTTGCTAATAGGGGGGCTAATGTTGTCTAGGCCTGGTGCTTTACCCTTCTTAAGTTCAACAATCAGATCCCTAATTTCGGCTTGGCTGACAGGCGGCCACTCCGGAAGAAGGGAAAATTCAGGGGACAAATTTTTAATTGAATTGGTTGGGTGTTTTGACCGATACAGAGACGCAAATTAACTTTCCCATGTTTGGGGGAGGATAGCGTTCACAGCTATGGGGTGAGTTCTAAATGCCTTCTTAATAATAGACCAGAAATTCTCCGGGTTGCTTTGCATGGATGCGGCAATGAGATTGTTCCATTCCTCCTTGAGGGCTTGATGTTTTTTGCGCACAAGAGTTGACTTATACAATTTCTTGGTTGAATAATATTCGGAGGGAAGGGAAATAAGATGTTGATTGCGGTAGTTAAGATAGATGGACCTTAGGTGCCGTTTTAAAGCTAGACATTCCTTATCGAACCATTTAGGGCAATTGAAGTTGTTAGATTTGACTGCTGAGGGCCGGGGGGCTAAGAAGGAGCTTAGTGCTGAAGATAGAGATTCGTAAGCAAAGAGAGTCTCGACCGGGGAGTCTAAGTTCATCAGCAAGGAGCGAATAGCTAACATATTCATTGCGGACAAGTATTGTCCTATGCTTGTAGCTAGTGGGAGGGTCCAGTAAGGTCTTTTACAGTAGGAAGTAAAGTTTTCAATAGGGTTGTATTTATGGGCCAAGGAAATCCCTTTGGGGATAATGCATATGACAGTCAGGGGGAGATGGTCACTACCTAGTTTTGTTCCAATATGGAATCGATCAATCGTGCTAAGCAATTTTTGGGAGATTAAGGCATAATCGATTATACTACAGCCGTGGTTAGAGATGTATGTGAACTCTGCACAGTCATCGATATTCTTAAGGCCATTTAAGACGATCATGTGATG
Source organism: Rhineura floridana (assembly GCF_030035675.1). Taxonomy (NCBI): domain Eukaryota; kingdom Metazoa; phylum Chordata; class Lepidosauria; order Squamata; family Rhineuridae; genus Rhineura; species Rhineura floridana. The sequence goes on from NC_084489.1 coordinate 36,514,657, forward strand.
GGAAGCTACAAAGCAGGCTAAATTTATTCCGCTATAGTTGATGACCATATCTTTCGAATTCCTTACATAATAGAAGGCTGTGTGATCACATTCTTCGCCTCTCCAGAGAGGCGAGGAAAGTAATTCATTATTATTGGGACCAATTCTTGCATTGAGATCTCCCAAAATTATCATTTTTGCGTTGGGGTGGGTGTTCTCAAGATTTGTGATGTAGAGATCAAATAATTTCCAGTTATGGTCAATGGAAGCATAATCCTTGGCGGGAGGAATATACACATTAACAAAAATGATTGAAAGGGCACCTATTTCCAGAAGCAAGGAAAGAGCCAATGGGGCAAGGTGCTGTATAGGGTGTATTTTGATGTTAATGGAGGATGATATTAGGGTCAGCAGGCCTCCTTTCGCTCTACCACTCGAAGAGGGCAGGGCAGGAAGATCAAAGGCAGAAAAACCGTTTATGTGGGGCCTAGCAGTGGCCCAGGTTTCCTGTAGGGCAATAATTTCAAATCTAGATAGATATGGAAGCCATTCAGGGTCTGTTACCATCGAGTTCCAACCTGCAATGTTCCAAGAAATGAATTTTAGAGAGTTGGTTACATTGTCAGCTCGGGCAGAATTAGCAGAAAAGACATCAGTTGGGGGTTGGTATTACTTATCAGTGTCTCTTTCTTCTTCCCCTCAAAGTCCTTCCTTAGCTGTATAATGGGGGCCAAACTGCATAGGAAGCTGCTGTGCGTAAGTCACTTGCCCTATGGAGCAGCTGCTACACTGGATACAATATAAGGCAGCCTCCATGCTGGGTATTGTTTGGGGGCATGTTCTTCATCACATACTGAATTCACATGAGGTATTAGCTTTTGGGGGCTCAGTCTTGCTCACATTACTAAGCAAACGCTCTTGCGGCTGCACTTTACTGAGAAAGTTGCTAATTGTGAACCATGTTTTGATACAGGTGATTTGCTGTTACCAATTTTCTTGTTGACAATCCCCTGAAAAGCTTTTAAGGACCACTTCAAAGTGACTAACAGATTTGAAAAGTGTTGAACAGAGCTGTGGAATTTCAGCACCTGACTCAGAAACAAAAGCACTTTGCAGTTTGGTAAGCCATTCACAGAACACACGTGATCCATTTGTGGAGGTTAAAACAGGTTGAAATCTCTGTTCTGAGGCTGTAGCAGACTGGTTCTTAATCAGAATTTGACATAACCTTCATTAATATCATAGATTAATTGTTGTTAGAAATTAGGTACTTTATGATAGCTGCCCTGCAATATATTTTGCAGTGAAGTGATATCCCTGAAGAGGAGTGTTTCATAGAACTGTCATAAATGTTGGCTAGCAACATAAATTACCTTGTGAATAAACCCTCAGTTTGCCAAGCAGCCATACGAATCAAAATGTGGTGCATGTCATTGTGACCTCATGCACTGTCTTGGAACATGGTATGTGCATAGGAGTGAAAATGTGCCTTGATGCTGTGCTAAATGAGCACAGTCAAGGGAAGCTGTGTCTTCAGTGAAAAATGAAACTTGAATTGTTTTTGCATGCTTAAAAGCTGACATTGCATTGAAATTTTATTGCTACCTGGTTGCCTGGAGAAGTAAGAAGGGAGAAAGAAACTCAAGCAAAGCCATGTGGCAGTGTTCTTTGGGCCATACATTCCAATCTGTACATTCATCTAGAGCAGGTGTGGGGAAACTTTGGCCCTCCCAATGTTGCTGTACAACTCTCTTCAGCCCCAGCATGGCCAATGGTCTACAATTCTTGGACTACAACTCCCATCAGTCCCCACTAGTATAGCCTATAGCCAGGGACTGTGGGAGTTGTAGTTCAAAACATTTAGGGGGCACCATGTTGGCATTACCTGTATTATAGGCTCAGAAAGCTAATTATCAAATAACTACAACCCTCAAAGTGAAGGATGTGCCATAAAATCTCACAGAAAGTCTAACTGTATAGTAAAGACTGTGTTTGGAGAGTTACTAGAAACAGCATGCACGCAAACACAATGTTATCTGCAAAAACAAGAAAATCCCTGAAAGCTAACATTCTTTAGAATCTCCATTGGGAAGGACCTTAAGGGTGCGATTTGTTATGAAGGGTGTGGGCCTAGAAAATTATCAGATCATTTGGTCTCAAGGGCGTGGAACTTATTTTACTGCTTTATAATTGCTTCTTTAGTATTACATGGACATTGTACATTCTTAATCGCTATATAACACAACCCTAGTTTACCTTTTTGTGCTTGTTTCAGGGTTCCCTTATCAAATATCAGGCAGTTAAGGTTGAATCTAATTGATGACACATGAGTATGCATTTCTAGCATAATTTTGCAATAACCTATCATACCTTCCCAAGACAGTGTTCAGTTCTATCTTACAGTGCCTCACTGAAAACAGTGGCCCATATGATATGTATATTTTTTAGCCTGTTTCTGTCGTTTGCAGATAGTTGCTCTGACAAGTAGCCAAGTCCTCTCTGGCCAAGTACCAGCTATCTAATATTTAATATTAATTTTGTTGTGGGCCCTTGTGCAAAATGCATTGTGGGGGTGCCCAATGTAGCTTGATTATACAATAGTGTCCAATTACACACCTTCTTACTGGAGATGAAACATTATTCATTTTTTCAATTAAATATGAAGTGCATATCTTCAGAATGTATATCAATTATAGATGCAACTTTATACATAATTATTAGAATATTACAATAATTTTTTAACATTAGTGACTTTAAGCTTTTTCAAAGAAATGCTGTAATGTGTGATGAAGTTGTCATATATAGTAATTGTTAGGTTTGCTGGGCCCACATGCGCTGCACACTTAATATGGCAGCCACTGCTCAAAACAGCTTCTAGCACTGAACCTTGGGAAGCCCCTGGTTCACTAAGTCTTGAATGCTTGCACTTGCCTATTTGTTATAAGCTATTTATGCATGCAATTGCATGTCCCTGAATTAGAAAAATCTTTCTTCTTATAGCAATTAAAAGCCAGAATCAGTCGCAACAGACGATGTGCCTTCTGGACTACAGTTCCCATCAGCCCCAACAAGCTCCAAAACAGCTGGATGGGGAAGGCTGGGCTATGTAGTGCTCCTTCTCTGCAGAAAATATCTTATAGATTGGGATGGAAGGAATCTTTTTTAACACATCGGGTTCAATGCTTTAAAGTTTACCCCACTGAAATCTGTAGAACTAATTAATCATGACTGGTTGAGCCTGAGATTCCATTAAATTCAGTAGGAATAGTGTGATTACCATGCAGCACAATCCTAACCATGTTATGTCTACTCAGAAGTAAGTCCTATTTAATTCAATGGGACTTATTCCCAGGAAAGTGGGCTAAGGATTACAGCCTAACAGTGCAATCCTATATATGTCTACTCAGAAGTAAGCCCTACTGAGTTCAGTGGGACTTACTCCCAGATAAGTGTGCATAGGACTGTAGGGTTTGTCTGGATCCAACCCATAGGCTTAGATCCTAAAAGGAGTTAACTTAAGGAAGTTTCCGGAAGGAAAAATTTCCCAGCCTGTGTGTAGATCCACTGAAAAGCATCTCTAGGGTCAGGGGGCACAAGGGAAATCACCCAAAATTGGGCTTGACCCTCAAATCAGTAAATGTAAGGAAGTTCACAGAAAGAAAAGCAACAAATAGTCTTGTCGAATCTTAAAGACTTAACAAAAAAAAAATATTATGGAACTATGTTTTTTCCACAGGGGCTTCTGTCATTACAAATCTGCTAAGTCTTTAAGGTGCCAGAAGACTCTTTGTTGTTTTTGCTGCAACAGCATAAAAAGCTGTGAACCTCCTTAGAAAGGGTCCCAGAAAGAAAGTTGCAGTAGCCCTTCATTTTAATATAAAACACAGTTAAGGCCTAGAGCCTCTTACAACAACCAGCCATCTTATCAAATGTTATCAAACAGTGGTTCTTGTATTTTTGTTCAGTGGACAAGTATTGGATTGCACTGTTAGTAAAGTTCCATCTGGCTACCACAAAGGGAGGAAGAGGAGAGAAGCAATGCCATCATCAGCTCAGCTGAGAGGCCAAACTTCTCTCTCCTTCAAATGCTTCTTGGCAGCACTGCAGTTATTCCCTCAAGAGGGAGGGAAGGGGATACAGGGCTACTCCATCTGTGCAGAGGGGACGCCAGCAACCTTGGCTCCTTTCCTTCATGAATTGTTCCCATTCTAGCTGGTCATTAGAAGAGCTTGTAATGAAGAACTGACACCTGAGTTTGGTTATTTCCTCCTTTCTCCCAATCCATTTTCCTTTCGTGTTGTGATTTTTAGATTGTAACCCAAAGGGCAAGGACTGTCTTGTTTTTATTGGTGTGTTAAGCTGCTCTGGGAGCCTGTTTTGGCTGAAAGGGATGTAAAATAAATAACATTAATTAACTTGGATCTTAGGAACCTAACTGTTCTTGTGATCTAAATGTGAGCAACGGTCTTTCTGCCATTTTACAGTCTGAGCTGGCAACATTTGAAAAGTATCATACTACTCTTCCTGACACTGGGAAGTGTCTAGCACCAAGCCACCTGTAAAACAAAGCAAATGTTTGTCACTTTGAAGACTTTGGTCCTTTGCGGCATCTCTTATTAGAAAAGGCCATCAGTACTGATGCATGTAGGAAGGTCTGCGTTTGTGCCTGACTGGAAAAGGTTTAAAGCCCTGTTCATCAGTTTGTGCTGAGCTGGCGGCAGCAACTGCTGCTGCTATGCATAGGCAAAAGAGGATGAAGTGAGTCTTTAGCACACTGCTCTTTAGCAAACATTTTTAAAAGGCTTGATTTTTAAAAAAATGAAATAGTTCTCCATTGTTTTGGATAAACATTTGCCTCATCCTGACTGGAAGCCCAGATTGCTCTTTAAAAAAACACCAGTGCTATATTTAGGAATTACTTTAGCTTTCTGCTTCTATCAGTAGTAGAAAGAAAAGAAAACATATTCCTTTTAGTTGATCTGGAGAAGAACATAGGAAATGACAATTTGCAGAAATTTCATAGCAGATTGTGAAATAAAGTTAGTTCACGTCACTGAAATATATGTGTTCTAATTTACAGACAACTATCCTCTATTTGAAGGTGTCCTATGTTTGAAGGGCTGTTCACGTCTAGTTTAAAGATTTAAAATACCCCTAAGAATAGAGACCTTGAAGTTGCCCACTGAAGTTGACAGCAGACTGAACAAGCACACATCATCTGGTCACAGTCTTCCCCACTAAGGCAAGATGAACTATATTTCTATTTAAATTATAATATTTGTTTCTAAATTTGCATCTATCTGTATAAATTAGTATTTTTACTTTTTATGTAAATCTGTGTCCTTTTTTTAGTGATACACTTCTTATTTTCTGGCAATGCACAGGTGGGTCACTCTATTCCCTATCTTTATTTTAGAGGAAGGAAATTTTGCATGAACTGGAAATTTTTAATTAGCCTGAGGAAATAACACATTTGTAGTGGCTGTATGTGAATCCAGAGCTGCCTCTGTTGTAGTGCAAACCTTTATGCAAAGGAATAGTAGCTCTTTCTCATTTTTTTTAAAAAAGCTCCATTCTATTATCTACAATATTTTTCTTTTCATGGTCAAAGTCTGAATGGTAGAATGCAGCAGGCTTATTACCTGTTACTTATGAATCTTGACAGTGTTTCAGAGAGCACGTACAAGACTTTGATCCAGGAATCCTGGGTTCAAGTGCACATTCAACCATGAACACAGTTCAAGGTCTGAGACTACTTTAAATGGCAACATTCCCATTGACTTATCTGGAAGCACAAGAGAGTACTGGGAGCTCCTTTGTTCTGGCCAAGATCCTACAAACAATGATACAGATTAATAGCTTTATGTACACAAAGATTCACAATGTGATCACTGGAAAATCTAGACGTTACAAATATTTTTGCAGAACTGGAGATGTTAAGATGGACTTGGGAATACTTACTGTCATTGCTACTTGGTAGAGACAAACAGTACATCTTTAAATATGAATTTATGAGGTAATTAATTCCTCTGCACTAATTGCTCTTGCTCTGTTTTACAAGACTTTGCAATCAGTGGTGGCTCCATGTTAGGGGGCAGTAGTATCTGCTCCAGGTTTTAGTCCAAACTTTGAATTATTATTATTATTATTATTATTATTATTATTATTTATTCAACTTTTATACTGCCCGACTAGCAATAGCTCTCTGGGCGGTGAACACAAGTACAATAAAATCACAAGTACAATAAAAACACACAGTACAATACAACAGAGCATATAAAAACAACACAAACTAAAATCAATTACAACATATTTAAAATTGAATTAACTTAAATTGAAATTAACTTAAATTGAGATTAAAATGCCTCGGAGAAGAGGAAGGTTTTAACTTGGCACCGAAAGGATAATAGTGTCGGTGCCAAGCGAACCTCCTCGGGGAGACTATTCCACAGTTCGGGGGCCACCACTGAGAAGGCCCTAGATTTTGTCACCACCCTCCGGGCCTCCTTATGAGTCGGAACCCGGAGGAAGGCCTTCGTAGAAGACCGTAGTGTACGGGCCGGTTCGTACAGGGAGAGGCGTTCCGACAGGTATCGTGGTCCCGCGCCGTATAGGGCTTTATAGGTCAATACCAACACTTTGAATCTGGCCCGGAAGCATATTGGGAGCCAGTGCAGGCGAGCCAGAACAGGTGTTATATGCTCAAACCGCTTGGTCCTAGTTAGCAATCTGGCCGCCGCATTTTGCACTAGCTGTAGCTTCCGAACTGTCTTCAAAGGTAGCCCTACGTAGAGCACATTGCAGTAGTCCAAATGCGAGGTTACCAGAGCATGTACAACTGATGTGAGGTCCTCCTTACTCAAATAGGGACGTAGCTGGGCTACCAGCCGAAGTTGGTAGAACGCATTCCGTGCCACCGAGGCTACATGAGCCTCGAGTGAGAGGGAAGAGTCTAGGAGGACTCCCAAACTACGAACCTGCTCCTTTAGGGGGAGTGTAACCCCATCCAGGACAGGATATGTATCCACCATCCGATCAGAGAAACCCTCCACCAGCAGCATCTCAGTCTTGTCAGGATTGAGCCTCAGTTTGTTAGTTCTCATCCAGTCCATTGTCGCGGCCAGGCAACAGTTCAGCACATCGACAGCCTCACCTGTAGATGATGAAAAGGAGAAGTAGAGCTGCGTGTCATCAGCGTACTGATGACAACGCACTCCAAAACTCCTGATGACTGCACCCAACGGCTTCATGTAGATGTTAAAAAGCATGGGAGACAAAACCGACCCCTGCGGAACCCCACATTGGAGAACCCACGGCGTCGAGCAATGTTCCCCAAGCACTACCTTCTGGAGACGGCCTGCTAAGTAAGAGCGGAACCACTGCCAAGCAATGCCTCCAACTCCCAATTCCGCGAGCCTCTCCAGAAGGATACCATGGTTGATGGTATCAAAAGCCGCTGAGAGATCAAGGAGGATCAACAGAGTTACACTCCCTCTGTCTCTCTCCTGACATAAGTCATCAAACAGGGCGACCAAGGCTGTCTCAGTGCCGAAACCAGGCCTGAAACCCGATTGAAATGGATCTAGATAATCGGTTTCGTCCAATAGCGCCTGGAGCTGGCCAGCGACCACTCGTTCCAAGATCTTGCCCAGGAATGGAACATTCGCCACTGGTCTGTAGCTGCTGAAATTTTCTGGGTCCAAGGAAGGTTTTTTCAGAAGTGGTCTCACCGCCGCCTCTTTCAGACAGCCAGGGACCACTCCCTCTCATAAAGAGGCATTTATCACTTCCTTGGCCCAGCCAACTGTTCCATCCCTGCTAGTTTTTATTAGCCAAGAGGGGCAAGGATCCAGTACCGAAGTGGTCGCATGTACCTGTCCAAGCACCTTGTCCACGTCCTCGAGCTGAACCAACTGAAACTCATCCAATAAAACATGACAAGACTGTGCTCCGGACACCTCACTAGGATCGGCTGCTATAACATGGGAATCTAAGTCCCGGCGAATGCATGAGATCTTATGCTCGAAGTGCTCAGCAAACTCACTACAGCGGGCCACCGATGTATCTGCCATGTCCTGCAGGCCTGGATGGAGTAGCCCTCGGACAACTCTAAAAAGCTCCGCTGGGCGGGAGAGAGATGACTTAATGGTGGCAGCCAAATGTTGTTTTTTCGCCATCCTCACCGCTCCTACATACAGCTTGGTGGAAGCACAAACCAGTGCATAATTGCATTCGTCTGGAGTTTGTCTCCACCTCCGCTCAAGCCACCTCCTATCTTGTTTCATCGCTCTCAGCTCTGGAGTATACCAAGGAGCTGTATGAGCTCTACAGAGGAGGGGGTGCACAGGGGCGATCGTGTCAACAGCCCGGGTCATCTCTGCGTTCCACAGATTAGCCAGGGCTTCGACAGGAGTGCCAGTCCTATCAGCCGGAAAGTCCCCCAGAGCCCTTTGAAAGCCTTCAGGATTCATTAGTCTCCAGGGGCGGACCATTTTAATAGGTCCCCCACCCTTGCAGAGGGAAGAGGCCGCTGAAAGTCTAAACTTCAACAAGCAGTGATCTGTCTATGACAGAGGGAGAGATGTAAGACCCCCCACATCCAGATCACTATCCCCATGTCCAGTAGCAAAGATAAGGTCTAGAGTATGCCCCGATATATGTGTTGGACCACTAACATATTGAGACAGCCCCATGGTTGTCATGGCGGCCATGAAGTCCTGAGCTGCCCCTGACAAAGTAGCCCTGGCATGGATGTTGACATCTTCCAGTACCAATAGTCTGGGGGATCTCAACAGTACCCCCAAGACCACTTCCGTCAGCTCAGTTAGGGAAGCCATTGGGCAGCAAGGTGGGCAGTACACCAAAGGGATTCCCAGCCTGTCCCTCTGGCCCAGCACAAGGTGCAAACACTCCAGACCGGTAGCTGCATGGACATGGTGCTTGGTGAGTGAGATGGAACTCTTATAGACCACAGCAACCCCACCTCCCCGACCCTCAGATCTACCATGATGCTGGACCAGGTACCCCGGTGGGCAGAGCTGGGAGAGACTGACTCCTCCCTGCTTGCCCACCCAGGTCTCGGTTATGCATGCCAGATCGGCCGCCTCGTCCACAATCAAGTTGTGGACGAGGGAGGTTTTATTATGTACCAATCTGGCATTTAAGAGCAGCAACTGGAGATCTGAGAGTTGGCTGAGAGGACAACCAACAACCCTGCGGGTATGAGAAGGACTGGAACAAGGCACAGCCACAACATGTCTGGGCCGTGTTCCCCTTACCTGGCATGTCCTACTCATACCGCCATACCTCCCTCTGCCCGTCACTATGGCGATTGGGGCCCCCTCAAGTCTCCCTGTTTGATGGAAAGTCCTCTTCCCGAGGCACATAATAAAAATATAAGTACAAAAAAACTTATGTACACAAGCATACACACTCACTCACAATACACAGTCATACACACACCCACTCATCCAAATCAAACCAACACAGCAAACATAGTCCCACACTCTGTGCGCGTAGATGCCAGCCCTGGACCTCTCTCCTTCTCACGGAAAACGCTACCCTCGAAGGATCAAGATGGCAGTGATGACGAAGAGGTATGGGCAGCCAGAGCACAAAAAAAGGGCCGCAGCAACAACGGAGCCCAGGCCACGACGAAGCACAGCAACAGCAGCAACAATAAGGGGCACAGTCACGCCAGCGATGGTGAAACACAAACCGCAGCGAAAAACGCCGCGGCCGCAACGATGGCAGAAGAAACGAGCCGCCCGGCAGCGACCAGCCACAGCTCCAACGCGCAGAGGGGCAGCCCAAGGCACACGAGAGAAATGACAGAGCTCGGCACAGCAGCAGTGACAACAAAAACAACAACAAAAAACACAGCGACAGCAGCAAAAAACAAGGGTAAAAAACGCCCAGCAATGGCGGCAGCGAAGGGCGCAGCAACAGCGGCAGCGGGACGGCAACAGGAGTGCAGCGACGGAGGCCGCAGGAACGGCCCAGCAGCGGTCACGAACCGAACCCACACAAGCTGCAGCGAAAAGCAGCAACGGCAGCAATAGGCACAGCCACGACAGGAAACGCAATGCAACGCAGCACAGCACCAGCAGAGGTAAGATAAGAGGCCTCGCTCATCCCCGGCTTCGATTTTAAATCTCCCGGTTTGAGATCCAGCCGTCTAGTCTTGGACAGCTCCTTGAAAGTTCAGACTAAAACCTGGAGTGGATTCCCTTTCCCACTGATATTAGAGCCACCAGTCTCTACTGTTTTTGGATGTGCTCATGCAGCACACCAGATCCCTGCACTTCACACATCTGCGACCTTCAGCACAGGACAGCTGTCTCCCTCCCCATGGCTTATGATAAAGAGATTGCGGAGAAGCTAAATGAATTTTTTGCATCTGTCTTCACAGTGGAAGATATAGGGCAGATCCCTGAACCTGAACTAACATTTGCAGGAAGGGATTCTGAGGAACTGAGACAAATAATGGTAACGAGAGAGGAAGTTCTAGGCTTAATAGACAATATAAAAATCGACAAATCACCGGGCCTGGATGGCATCCACCCGAGAGTTCTCAAAGAACTCAAATGTGAAATTGCTGCTCTGCTAACTAAAATATGTAACTTGTCCCTCGGGTCCTCCTCCGTGCCTGAGGACTGGAAAGTGGCAAATGTAACGCTAATCTTCAAAAAGGGATCCAGGGGGGATCCCGGAAATTACAGGCCAGTTAGCTTAACTTCTGTCCCTGGAAAACTGGTAGAAAGCATTATTAAAGCTAGATTAACTAAGCACATAGTTCAAAGTTTATTATTACGGTCATGGACCCATACAAGAAGTAGCAATAATACTAGAGTACATTGTACATGAATAAAAGGATAAAATGAATAAAATGAAGAGAGTTAATTTTAAAACATGAATAATAAAACATAAGGTTGAAAAATTCTCAGTAAGATATCAGACTAATTTTAGACGTTTATATTGAGCTGCATAAACAAATTTGGCCACCCTCTCAGTTTGAGATCTATTTAAACCATTCAGGAGTCGGAGTATCCTGCCTTCAGAGGGTAAATTGGGGTGTTTTGTTGTAAATGGGGTTATATATTTATAACGTTCCTGTTGATATATTGGACAAACAAAAAAAACATGGGAGAGTTTCCAGAGTCCTCATTTTGCATGGACAGAAACATTGATCGTGAGGAATTCCCTGATATCTGCCTTCCATTATTGCCAAAGACAAGCAATTGAATCTAGCTTTTGCAAAAGCATACCGTAGTTTGGGAGTTGTTAGGTGGTCAAGATATATAGCATGCTTGAACGGATCTAAAGGCAATTTATGGTATAGCGGTGAACAGGATTTAGAAGCAGCTGCAATTGAGGTTTGTCGGTCTATATCATTGAGTCTGGTTCGAATGGAATAGGTAGCTGTATTAAAATCAAGTGAGGCTAGTTGTTCTAGGGAGAAATCTAATCGGGGGAGTTTAGCATGGAAGGCTTTTGACCATTTGACTAAGCACATAGAAGAACAAGCCTTGCTGAAGCACAGCCAGCATGGCTTCTGCAAGGGAAAGTCCTGTCTCAGTAACCTAATAGAATTCTTTGAAAGTGTCAACAAGCATATAGATAGAGGTGATCCAGTGGACATAGTGTACTTAGACTTTCAAAAAGCTTTTGACAGGGTACCTCACCAAAATACTTCTGAGGAAGCTTAGCAGTCATGGAATAAGAGGAGAGGTCCTCTTGTGGATAAGGAATTGGTTAAGAAGCAGAAAGCAGAGAGTAGGAATAAATGGACAGTTCTCCCAATGGAGGGCTGTAGAAAGTGGAGTCCCTCCAGGATTGGTATTGGGACCTGTACTTTTCAACTTGTTCATTAATGACCTAGAGTTAGGAGTGAGCAGTGGAGTGGCCAAGTTTGCTGACGATACTAAATTGTTCAGGGTTGTTAAAACAAAAAGGGATTGCAAAGAGCTCCAAAAAGACCTCTCCAAACTGAGTGAATGGGCGGAAAAATGGCAAATGCAATTCAATATAAACAAGTGTAAAATTATGCATATTGGAGCAAAAAATCTTAATTTCACATATACGCTCATGGGGTCTGAACTGGCGGTGACCGACCAGGAGAGAGACCTCGGGGTTGTAGTGGACATCAGGATGAAAATGTCGACCCAGTGTGCAGCAGCTGTGAAAAAGGCAAATTCCATGCTAGCGATAATTAGGAAAGGTATTGAAAATAAAACAGCCGATATCATAATGCCGTTGTATAATCCATGGTGCGGCCGCATTTGGAATACTGTGTACAGTTCTGGTCGCCTCATCTCAAAAAGGATATTATAGAGTTGGAACAGGTTCAGAAGAGGGCAACCAGAATGATCAAGGGGATGGAGTGACTCCCTTATGAGGAAAGGTTGCAGCATTTGGGGCTTTTTAGTTTAGAGAAAAGGCGGGTCAGAGGAGACATGATAGAAGTATATAAAATTATGCATGGCATTGAGCAAGTGGATAGAGAAAAGTTCTTCTCCCTCTCTCATAATACTAGAACTTGTGGACATTCAAAGAAGCTGAATGTTGGAAGATTCAGGACAGACAAAAGGAAGTACTTCTTTACTCAGTGCATAGTTAAACTATGGAATTTGCTCCCACAAGACGCAGTAATGGGCACCAGCTTGGATGGTTTTAAAAGAAGATTAGACACATTCATGGAGGACAGGGCTATCAATGGCTACTAGCCGTGACGGCTATGCTGTGCCACCCTAGTCAGAGGCAGCATGCTTCTGAAAACCAGTTGCCGGAAGCCTCAGGAGGGGAGTGTGTTCTTGCACTCGGGTCCTGCTTGTGGGCTTCCCTCAGGCACCTGGCTGGCCACTGTGAGAACAGGATGCTGGACTAGATGGGCCACTGGCCTGATCCAGCAGGATCTTCTTATGTTCTTATGTTCTTACAGGAGGACCAATGCAGGCTTGCATAGTGGGTTACCCGATTTCCTGCTGTGTGTTGCAGAAACAGTGCCTGCTTTTTCCCCAGTCATGTTCCAGAATACCCATCTAGGAGAAGCAGCAGCTGTTGTGCCCTAATCCCCTCGGTCAGAGCCTTCAAGGCTTCTTTGGCTTGTCCTCAGAACTATTTTGATCCAAGGTCACATCCACTCTTCTTCTGAGGCCATACCCTTCACTGGTCCTCCTTCACACCCCAGTGTTTTTGCCTGGTTTGAATGTGTCTTGGACCACTTGCATGCCTGGATGGAGGATACAGAGGGATGTGTGTATGTAGAAGTTAGCCTACTGTACAAAGGTAAAATTTACATTTGTTGCTCTGCCCACTTTTGCCTCTGGCTCCACCCACCTCTGACATGTGCCCCTGGGAAGGTTGCCTAGAAGGGAATGCATTGCTCAGGCTGAAAAAGGTTTCCCACTCCTGCCCTGGATATTCTCTGTTTCACGTGAACATTCCACCAATTCCCAGCATGAGAGGTTAGGCATAATCAAGCTACTAGGTCTGTAGATTACTGCACCGAATTATAGTAATTGTTTCTTTAATAGTTTCCTGGTTAAGTTGGTCTTTTTATGCATTGTTAAGTACCTAATGAAAGTAGAGTGAACTAGCAGCTGCGATGGCTTATTTAGGCAATAGGGAGGTGTCCTTTCTGGTGAGGGAATAGAGATTGGTGAAAGGGTGTGTTTGTAGATGGCCAAGGGGAATGAGTCATAGCAAGAAAAGCAAGGCATTCATTAACAATGTCTTATGTCTGCTTCACCAATAGCTAGAGTGGTGTGTGCACTTAACAGTCAGAGAGATCGTTTGTTGTCCATAGACTATGGCATAGAGAAAACATGGTTCACACTGAAAAAAGAGTTGCAAATATGGGATTAAAGTCTAAAGCTACATTCCACCTACTGCTAGTGGTTGATTTTGTTCCACTCATTTCTGCTTTATGCGAAGATAAATAAAGGATTTAAATGCCAGATATTTTGCTCAGTATTACTGACCATCCTAACTGGTTTAGAGCTTTACAATGCACTTTGGTCCTTATCTACAGTCATTTTGAGATGGGTTTGCAATACTAAACACTTGTTCAGAGCCAAAAAGTCTGCTTTGAATATATTAGTGAAGAGCTGGCTACATTAACATGGCTGAATGCAAATTAATTTATGGGCAACATACCTTACCTGCATTTGCATAGTAGCCAACGAATCCATCTGCAAAGGCTCCAGAAAAGCTGTCTATAACTGTTGTTATTTGGGTTTAATTGCAAACTTATAAGTATATCTTATTATTTGGAGCAGCTATGTACAACAACTTGAGCCTCAGCTTAAAGTAAATCCTGTCACCCTTTGGGCAAATTCACTAGAAGCAGCACCAGCTAGCCTTTTTCTTCTTCTCATACATTTGTGGCTCTCTTTATATCACAAATTTCTTTCTTTGAAAGAATGAGAAATGGTTATTTTCTAGGTGTACTTCCTATTATGAGTTTTATTTTCCCTTTCAAAGGGGTGGGATTTAATCAAAAGCCACCATTTTCTTTCCCCCTTTTAATATTAAAAAGAAGAAAGGGGATGAGAGGATGGGAGAATCCTTTAAGACAGCATGAAGTTCCCCTTCAATTAAAACAAAGGGCTAGCTAGCATTCACGCTACACAGTGTTGCAGTCTGCCCAAATTCGGTTAACAAGATCAAAATGACGTCTCTGTAAGAGTCTCCAAAGAGGAATATTTCTGACATTTTTAAAAAATGAACTAAAATACTGTGGGAGTGGGGGCATCACGGCTTGTATTAAAGAGTGCTTTCATTTCCTGCTGCAGACAAATGCTTTTGCAGACTAAGGAGGAAGAGAGCTAACAGTGCCTAGTCAGAAGTAAGCTCCGCAGAGTTCCGTGGTACCTACTTCCAGGTAAGTATATCTAGGCTAGTAGCCTGAGTCCCATTTATACCTCTGACTTTCCTTCCGGAAACACGATTATAGTCTGGGTCATATTTCCCTGCAGTTTACTTATAAAAGGGTATTGAACTAGGGTCACACAATACATTAAAAGCCACTATGCATTAAAAGCATTAAGGTCACAAGAGTCCCATTAAAGTCATTAATGTTTGAAACACAAGTTGCTGCCGTAAAGCGCATATTAATGCATTTGTTTCCTGCCAGTAACAACCAATGGGAGAAGACGGGATGGAAAGGATAGCATGAGAGTTGCCACATTCCACTGCACTGATCACTGTTAGCTTCCTCCAATCCCGTGGGACATTGCTGCATTGCTAGGCTAAGCCAATGAAAAGGGCTGAAATGCTTTGCACAGCAAACTTTACCTTCCCCCCAGCACCCTCCAAGACTGCCTCTCGTCAGGCCTACCATCCAGATGAAAGTTCCAGCTTGACTTCCTGGAAGCACCTATTAAAAGGAACTGGTAGCAAGTAAGGAGGGGGGGCCGAGAAATTCAATTCAGTTCACATTTAAAGGTGAATTTATCAAATTTGCACTTTCCGAAACAATATGAGAATTGAAACACACCCATCCTTTGAAATTCACACTTATCTGAATTTTGCAATGCAGTTCTCCAACCAAGCAATGTTTATAAAAATCAACATATTAGGGGAAAGTGTGCACAAAATGAATGTTTTGATGGTAACATACAAAATGCATTATATTAGGATAAATTCCTTGCAAAATGTGTACATTAGTGAACACTATATAAAAATGTATTAGGAGAAATTTGCATTAAAATGCTGAAGAATTGTCATGAGGATTTTTTTTTATTGCAAATTGCTGCAGAAATGAAAACTGAATTTCAGATTAGAAAAATGAGAAACTGAGAGAACCAAAAATGACGGATAATTCCATCCCTAGCAGCAAGCGATGGCAAACACCTCTACATGAGATCCTGAAGAATTACTGCCCATCATGACTAGACTGATATATAGTCTGAATTGGTATAAGGCACTTCCTATGGCTGTACAATAGTCTCCTGAACAGTATGTAAGTCTACTGTAGTTACTGTAGTTAGGCACCATCCTGAAGGGTTACTCCTACCATAGCTTGTTGCTCTGGAAAGTTGGATGAGGGTCCTTTTTCATACATGGATCCTCTGCACGCTACTTTTTACACCAAGGATGGGGAACCTTACATCTGAGGGCC
Organism: Rhineura floridana; assembly: GCF_030035675.1. NCBI lineage: Eukaryota > Metazoa > Chordata > Lepidosauria > Squamata > Rhineuridae > Rhineura > Rhineura floridana. The sequence continues at coordinate 36,530,759 of NC_084489.1, forward strand.
AAATGTGTCCCTCCAGGCTTCGCTATCTGGATTGCAGGACTCTTCCCAGGCCACACTCCTTATAGACCCTGTTTTGCCTTGTCCTTCAGTGCTTTTGCTTTGCTGGAATGTGTCCCTGAACTTTGGTCATGTTTCTTGCATGCTTAGATGGAACATAGAGAAGCTTATGAATGTGCATACAAACTAGCATGCTGCACAAAGATAGTATTTACATTCGTTGCTAGGGTTGCCAGGCTCAGGGCCTGATTTTGTATCTTTAAGAGAAGAGAAAATTCAGCCAAGTGCCGGTTTTCTTGCAACACTGTAATGGGAAAAACCACAAGGTGGAATTCTCCCTTCCCCCCGCACAACTTTTAAAGATACAGAAGACCTCTTGGTTGCCAGACCCAGCCTCCAAGAGGTCTTCTGTTTCTTTAAAAATTGTGCAGGGGGAAGGGGAAATTTCACCTTGTGGTTTTTCCCAATACACTGTTGCAAGACCACCTGCACTTG